>NC_062221.1:51882824-52251574 GCF_902686445.1 Sciurus carolinensis | reverse complement strand
AATAATTTGTTTTCCAAGGGTTTTGAGTCTTTCTTAGAAAGAGGCAGTGTTGCCAAAAGATAGTGAAACTAGGGATCAAACCCAGGACTTTGTGCATGCCAGGCAAGGGCTCCACTCTACCCAGCCCAAGTTTCCACACACATTTTCTTCCTTCCTTCCTCCCTCCCTTCCTTCCTTCCTTCCTTCCTTCCTTCCTTTCTTTCTTTCGATACCAGAGATTGAACCCAGAGGTGCTTAACTGCTGACCCACATCCTCAGTCCTTTTTACTTTTACTTTGAGACAGTGTCTTGCTAAGTTGCTTAGTGCATCTCTAAGTGGCAGAAGCTGGCTTTGAACTTGCAATCCTCCTGCCTCAGCCTACAGAGCCACCGGGTTTACAGGCGTGTGTCACTGCGCCCAACTAGGTTTCACATTTTCTTTCAGGTGATTTTCTATTTGCAGAATGAAGACGACATATGCCCTGCATTAGAGAAGTGCTTCATTCATGCAGGGAAAGGTCAGTAGGTCTGGGTCTACCTGACGTAGAGCAGATAAAAATAAACCAGAAAAGTCATGTTGGGTAGATGGTTAGGTTTGAATTTTCCCTACAGTTCAATGTGATGTATGTGTGAGTAGCTATCTATACATATATATGATAATACTTATGTAAGGAAAGCACTGTCCTAGATATGGGGAATCTAGAGATACTTTTTACAGTGCTTCTCAGAAGGAAGACTTGGTCATGACACACAAATCAAATAATAATCATGGAAAGCAATTCTGTAGAAATCACAGTAACAGTGACCAAGTATTGCCTGTGGATTTTTAATGACTGAAATCTACATTAGTTAGAAGACTGGATGGTCTGTATGTCCTTTAAACAATTCTTGATAGATAGCATTTCTAACACACAGGACTTTGGGGAGTCAGGCAAAAGGGGATTGAGTTTATCTTCTCTGCAAATACTTGCCTAAATTTGATTCTTATAATAATTGGTAGGCACTGAGTGTTGTAATCAATGAGCTGATATTATTATATATAATTAATATTCATAAATTTTAGGGGCAGTGACAAAAAGAAGGGGAAGACCCATGAGGAGTTTATTACATTGTATAATATGGGGGGAAAAGCCATGAGAATTGAATTAGGTAGTGGTAAACATGTAGGAGTCTATAGATATCAAAGTGGTAGCATTGCTAAATCTTGTGATCAAATACTGCAGGGGACTGCGAAGTAAAAGAAATCTTAGAAACCTCTTAGATTCCTGGCTTGAGTTTCTGGGTAAGTTTTAGTGCCCTTAAATAGAATAGTTAAGAACATACCAGGACAGCTGGGTGTAGTGACCCACGTCTATAATATCAGCAACTTAGGGGGCTGAGGCAGGAAGATCACAAGTTCCAGACCAGCCTCAGCAACTTAGTGAGATTCTGCCTCAAAATAAAAAAAATTAAAAATGTCTGGAGATGTGGCTTGGTGGTTAAGCTCCCCTGGATTTAATCCCCAGGACCCCCCCGCCAAAAAAAAAAGTCCAGAACATACCAGGAGAGGTAGGATGGTAGGATGGGATTAAAAGTTCTGGTAAAACATGATGTGAGAATGTGGTAAATGGTTGGATTAAACTTATCTCTTTAATATAAAAAGTGTAAATATTGATGGGATCATACATCACTACAGCCACCTTAGGAGGCAATTTGGAATACTAATATAATGTTAAAATACACACATCATATCACCCATCAATTACATTTCTCAGTATCAACCTCAAAAAGAAAAATATATGCACTGAGAAGGATACACCACGGTATCCTTGCAGTAATTCTACTGCAGCATTATTTGTGATTAAAAGAAATGATTGAAATGACCTTTGTATGGAAATGATTAAGTAAACTTTGATAGTGTCTTCACACTTTGCTAAACTATAAAAATTCCCTGAGACCTTGGTTGAAAATAATTTCTCCAGTACCCTCTTGAATCCTATGGAATCAGACTCTCACGGAGGCTGGGAATGAATGTTTCTAGGTGATTCTTGTTATTAGGAAAGTTCCAAAGAGAGCTATGAAAAGTGTTTTCAAAACTGTCTCTACAAACGAATACTAGGCAGAGATTATCAAGAATGAGGGTAGATCTGCATGGAGCAACTCCACTGAGCTCCGAGATACATTGAGTGAACAACACAGACTATAAAATGAACACACAGTATGCTATCATTACATAACCACAGACCCACACACAGAACAATTTATTTCTAGAGACAAATAGGGACTTAGGGGAGGTGATTTCAAAGGGAACTATAATGGCTATAATACTTGCATTTTTTTCTTTTCTTTTCTTTTCTTTTGACAGTACTGGGGATCAAACCCAAGACCTCACACATTCCATGCTAGCATTCTACCACTGAGCCACATCCTAAACCCCTTAATTTTTTTTTTTCAGCTAAAATGTATTGTATAATTAGAGAGACTATTTGTTTATTGCTGGTATAGTTGAAGTGTTGAAGATAATCAAGGTAAAATATATACTCCCAGACACCATTTACCCCAAGACGTGGCCTGGTTAAAATTTATCTGTGGAATACTCATTCATCAAATATTTGACACCATTCTCTGTACACAATGTAGTGGATTCATATGTATAGGGAGGCCAGGCAAAGAAGGTGGTAGGGATGGGGAACAGGTACCAGGAAAACCATCAAAGTGGTGTCTACCCATCTTCTTCTTCTTCTTCTTTTTTTTTTTCTTTTTGTACCAGAGATTTAACCCAGAGACACTTAACTACTGATCCACATTCCAACCCTTTTTTATTTATTTATTTATTTATTTTGAGACGGAGTCTTAGTAAGTGCTAAGGGTCTCTCTAAGTTGCTGAGGTTGGCTTTGAACTAGCGATCCTCCTGCCTCAGCCTCCAGAGTTGCTGGGCTTACAGGTGTGAGCAATGTGCCCCATATGTCTACCCATCTCTTAAGACAATCCAAATACTATTTCAAAGGCCCAGTTCTTGCAACACTCTCTCATCACTTTGTCTTGTAAACTGCCATATCACTTCCCTATCAAGTCTCACCTCTGCCCACACTGTCGGCCTCCACTCCACTTTGTAGTCCCCAAAGCCCAGTTGTGGCCTCCACTCCACTTTGTAGTCCCCAAATCCCAGTCGTGCCCTGCATACCTAGCTAATACTAAGTGATTACTGAATGAGAGGCTCTGGCTCTGCCTGCAATGTCTGAGAATGCCCACCTACTCTCCAGTGCAATCACTGCTCTGTGGCTGTCACTTAGTCCTCTCTCCCTCATACCCTCACCCTATCTCTCCCTTCTCCTCACTGTTGTCTAAAACCCCTGCAATAGGAAACATATGTTTTTATTACATCATTAAAGCTAAGTTTCAAAATCCAACTTCCATGGAAAAGACCATGCTTCCCAGACCACAGAATGAACAGGAGTGGGAAAAGAGAGAGAGAGGGAGTGATGAGTTCCATTGTACCTGGGATAAGGTGAAGGGCAGAAATGGAGAATAGAAACACGGTTGGCTCCTTGGAAAGGAAAGACAGACATGGAAAAGGAAAATTTTCTTTGTAAATATGCCACATCAGTCACCCACAGCCATATTGAGCTCTCATCTATTCTCTGCAGCCATCTGAATGGGAATGATCCTAATGTGAGGGCCGTAGTGGTAGAGTGCTTGCCTGACAGGCAAGAGGCCCTGGGTTCAAATTCCAGCACCTTCAAAAAGAGAAGAAAGAAAGAGTGATCCTGTTGTGAGACAGCTTATTGCAAGGCCTTCCCCTTGAGATCAATCTACCCAGAGATGAGGGGCAGTGTTTCATGGGAACACTCTTCAATCATGAACGACTATCCTCAGAGATGAAGCTGAGAACCATGCCTTATCTTCAGCTGGTTCCAGACCAGTAGCCACTAGGGAGTGAACAACCATTGTTCTTTATATAAACCATAATTGTGGAACTTCATATCTTATAGTGTTAGTGACAGTTCTTTCCCCTAGCCCTCCTCCAAAATCACATTGCTTTTATTATTTATTGGAGTTACATAGCAGGAGCTTGCAGGCAACATTTGGTACCCCACATAGGATCACTGGGGATGGTTCCTAAAAGACCCTCATTGGTGTTAGTATCAATAAGACACACTTACGACCTCTCCTTTGGAAGCCACAAGGAGAGGGAATGCTTCCTGTTCCAGGGATTCAGAGTCGTGTGGGAAGAGCTGCTATAATCTTCTGCAGAGTTAATAAATGCCCTGATCTCAGTGTTCTTCCTTTTGATGTCTTTCCTGTGTCCCCAGGGACAGCTGAGGGCAAGGGAGCTCACCAACGTTGTCTGAGACACTTCAGTCCCTGGGTCCACATCCATGGGGGACAGTGAAGGATGCACGGAACTTCATTGTGGTCTCTTGTTCAGGAAACCAAGACTGGACTGGGGATGGAGTTCAGTGATAGAGCATCTGCTTAGTGTGTGTGAGGCCCTGAGTTCAACTCCCAGCACACACACACACACACACACACACACAAATAAATAAATAAAAAATAAAAATTCACAGTGGTAGCCAGGCCCAGTGGCTCACACCTATACTCCCAACCACTCAGGAGACTGAGGCAGAAGGCTTACAAGTTTGACATCAGTCTCAGCAATTTTGTGAGACCCTATCTCAATATGTCTCAAAATAAAAATTTAAAAGAATTGCATATGTAGCTTGCTGGTAAAGGACCCCTGGGTTCAAGCCCCAGTGCAACTGGAGGAGAGGAAGGAAGAGAGCAGTTGCATGTGGGTGCACAAAGCCATTCACAGACTGGAGCAGCACCTCATCTCCCCCATCTCCCCCACACCCCGCAACAGTGCCATGCTTAAGACAGGGCGAGCCCCTGCTCAAGCTGCACCCCTTCATATCTGAATGTCTGCCTCGGGCATCCTCCTGTGCTGGGCCTCACGCTCTCGCTGCCCCTCTAGCTTAATTTTCAGTCATCTTTCAAAGTGAGCCTCGAACATTTCTCTTTGGAGTCTCTCTCCTGGCCTCACTCCTTTCACATTGGCTTCGTCATCTCCTCCTATGTGACGCCGAAGCCCACTAAGACTTTATTCCTGTACCTTTTCCTCTGTTGCTATGCTGGGCACTCCTCAAAGATGAAGACTTCATCTTGTCATTTCTAGTAACAAACACAGTGACCGTTTTCTGAGTATTCCAGATCCATGCCCTTTTGCTCATTTTCTCAATTCTTCTCTTCAAGCACTTGGTTTATACTCATCATGCAAATGTGAAAATTGATCATCAGGGAAATACAGCAGCTTGCTTAATGTCACTTGGCCAGTGAACAGTGCCACCAGGGTTCCAACCTATGTACCACTGCAAGCGCAGTCCTTCAGCTTCATGTGACTTCAGGACTGGGAAATGCAAAATTCGTGACCAACACATGTTGCTGAACAAACAACCAGAAGCATAATATGCTGACAGGAATCTTTTGGCTGTGTGTGTGTTTCCTCTAGTATGGGTTGGCACATAGCCTTTATTTTCTGCAGCCTTATCACCAGGCTGATAGTTTATAGAAGTCCCACTTTGCTGGTAAAACTCAACTTTATCTTGACTGTGTTTGTTAAGTACCTTTTCAAAAGGAATCATCAGCAAACAGAATCTCTTAGAAGACAATGGTATTGGCCTTGTTCCTAGAGTACAAAGTGAGAAAAGTTTTACCAAGGACTGGAAGAACGGTGTGTAGGAGCTTGTAGGCAACATGTCCTTGGATTTTTAAAATTGCTTTATGTTTTAATTTTAGAGATGGAGTCTCCCATGTTGCCCAGGCTGACCTCAAACCCATGGCCTCAAGTGATCCTCCTTCCTCAGCCTCCTGAGAAGCTTGAACTGCAGATTCATGCCACTGTGCCCAGGTTCCTTGTATTTTATATAACATAACATGAACTGAGGAATTGAGGAAAAACAGAAAGATTGAATTTTTAAACTTTATCATGTTATAACATTAACAGCCTCCTTAAGACTGAGTGCTTACTGTGTGACCAACTCTGCTTGGTGGCTTATATACATTATTCCTAATTTGTTTAGCAGTCTACAAAGTAGGTCTACAATCATCATTTTACAGAACAGGAAACTGAGGCTTCATAAGCCCACATAACTTGTCCAAGTCCTCCCAGACACTCTCATATCTGCCTCAAAAGTCTATGCTGGCCGGGCAGCACGCCTGTATTCCCAGTGGCTCTGGACGCTAAGGCAGGAGGACAATGAGTTCAAAGCCAGCCTCAGCAAAAAGGAGGAGCTGAGCAATTCAGTGAGACCCTGTCTCTAAGTAAAATACAAAATAGGACTGGGGATGTAGCTCAGTGGTTGACTTCACCTGAGTTCAATCTCTGGTACCAAAAAAAAAAAAAAAAGTTTATGCCTAAATTTTCATGGCTTGACCCTAACTCTCTGAAAGCAACTTAAGCACCATCAACTACAACAGAACCAACTTGATCTTGATCAAATACCCTAAGCACCTTTTCAAGTTCTATGGTTAAACAAGGCGATTCTGGTTGTCGGTGGTAAAACACAAATTCTTAGAATCCCCAAGTAGCATTTGTCTCTGTATAATTGCCTCATTTGAACCTTCATTTTACACCCATAAAATAAATTAGGTAAGAGCAGTATTATGATCCCATTTACAGATGAGGAGATTGGGGCTCAAGGAAACAAAGCCACAGAGAACAATGGGATCTGAACCCAGGTCTTGCCCTGGAATCTAGTAAACTTCAATGCAAAAGCATTTTGTTGTGAGGTTTTTGTTGTCGATGCTGTTTCATGGTACTGGGGATCAAATGCAGAACCTCCCTCATGCTATGTAAAGCTCCCTACCACTGAGCTACACCCCCAGTCCCTGTTGTGAGTATTTTGAACTTAAGAAACTGAAAGCCTGTCACACACAGAACTGCTTGTTCCTAAAGAATTGGCATGTGCCACTCCTTCCTCATACACACTTCCCACTGATAACTTTTTTCCTTACTATTTTTCATTTATTGCAAAATATTGTAGCAAGGATAAAGGAAATAATCAGAAGAAATTTCATTCATAGTTTGAGTAATCCAACTTAAATTTTTAGGTTTCTATTGTTCCTCTCTAGCCCTTAACCATATACCAGGAAACAGAGGCATTTGCACAGATACGAACACCAATAAACATTTAAACCCCTCTAGGAAATCATCTGAAACTTGGTGCTGATGAACAGCTGTGGTCACAGGCACCCGATTCACAGATTCCGAACAGACCCTTGTGTGTGGTTTTCCCTACGACAGTATAGATTTGATACCATGAAGTAGGCGAAGGAGAAGGAGTGGCATCAAGGGAGACTCACACGAATCTGATGGTCAAGCCTATAAATATTTTTTAAAGCTTTGTCTCTATTACCACATCCCAATTCTGAAAGTAATAATTATTCTCTAACAGGAAGCAGTGCCTGTTTCTCTGAAGCAAAACTTTACTGATCCTTTCAATGTTATCTTAATAAGAGGGACACTGGCCAAAATATTTGCTGTGGTTATCTCTGGGTAGTGAGATAACAAGTGGTACTTAGGTTCTTCTTGATTCTTCTTTGCACTTGCCCAGTTTTCTACAGTGAATGTGTAATATGTTTGTAATAAGTTTAAACTTAGGAGTGTTAATAGTGTCAAATATGATATGAAGTTGATCTAAAGAAAGGAGCCCACAAAAATTAATGTGCCGAGGCAGATCACATAGTCCTTATCATCCAAGGATAACCAGGTTGTCTCTTAGGCTAGGGAGCCTAGAACCTGGGAAATGCAAGTTCTAGCCCAATTCTCTTTCTCATATAACATCTGCTGAAAGTCTTCTGCTCCCTTTTTTTTTTTTTTTAACTTGCAAAGATCATTCCTAAACCACTTCCCAACAGAGAAGATGTGATTCTGAGAGCATGTTATGGATTTCCTGCAGAAATGGTCCAATATCATTTAGGTAAAGAATAACACCCATAGAAATGTGTGGGAGCTTTGCTGTCAAGTCCCGTAGTGCTTTAATAAAGGAACGTGTCATTTTTCTTCAGCTCAATTTCAGCTAGAAATATCAGACTAGCTTCCGTTGCTGTTCATTCCATAGCTTTTTTGCAATTTGGACACCTTAATGATTTCATGCAAAATTCACTGCCTAAAGAATCTTGGTGGCTTCTGTCTGATCTTGGTTTCTCCCTTTGATGTGAATTACTTATGTGCATCCATCATGGTAAAAAACAGCAGAGTTTGGGCAAACACTGCTCTCAGACCCCCGCTCCCTTTCAGGCCTGGAGATCCTTCATCTAACCCAGTTCCATTCTTGTGCTCTTCCCGCTGGCTTACCCAGTGCCATTTTTATTAAAGCCCCAGCTCATCCCACATTCAGCTGCATGACTTCTTACAGGCTTCAGAATAAATCACCACATTGCTCCGATCTTGGCTTCTCTGCCCTCGGCTTTCAATTAAATTTAGAATTGACTTTAAAGGTACAACCTCAATGTACATGGTTGAAAATGACCTTGTTTCCCCTTTCCCACCACCTGCGACTTCCTGCGCGGGGCTCTTATACTCCAGCTCCTGGTTCAAAAAGTAGAAACAGGAATTTGCTACATGCTCCTGTGGCAAACTATAAGTCTCAAGCTGTTTAAAGTCTTTAAAGTCCCATCCAAAAGGTAAAGTACACTCTGCAGAGAGAAATCTGGGGGCCTGAATCTCTGGCTGCCTGTGTTCAGGAAGAGACACAGAAGGAGAGGAAGAAGAAGAAGAAGAAGAGAAGGGAGGAAAAGAAAAAACAATAAAACCTTTGAGTTACACACTTTTAATTTGTTTAATTGCTACGATTTGCACACAGGTGATTAGTCCATTTATAATTTGCTTCCACTATTAAGGTAATTGTATCAAATTAATATAAATGATTGGTGACAAGATTTAGAGGACACCAAGGTAGATTTTAACATCAAAACGGACTTTTATCTTTTGTCTTGTCATTTGGCTTTTCACTCTTAGCAAGGGAATATGGCATAGTAAGAAGCGGCATTGGGCCATTTAGAATTGGGCCTGCTCCTGCCAATTTCTCCCTCCCTCCCTTTGGAAGGCTTTACCAGTCAGGATGACTGAGCTAGGAAACACTTCTTCCTCTGTTCACAAACCATTAATATTTTAAGGCACGTAGTTCTATCTAACTAAGGGCAATAAGGTCCCTCCCAGTTTGGAAGAGAAGATGGAAAGAATGATTTGCTTGTCTGAAGGAAGGATCAAACAAGATTCAGTCTGTGAAAAGATGTGCAAATTGAAAGCGATTTACAAATGCGGCAGACCAATTCATTCATTCAGTCATCAATCAGGTATTGAGTATTTACCATGCGTTGGGTTCCAAGGAGACTGACTGACTGCACAGTGTTTAAGAGCTTGAGCCTTAGCTTGCTCCCCTCTAAAATGGGAACAGAGGTCCTTCACTTTAGGCTGTGTGAAAACTAGGTGAAAGTATAAATATAAGTCCTTTAAAACTAGTTGTTGGCACATAATAAATGCTAAATGAATAGTTTTATATAACTTAATATGAAAGAGGTATTCCCAAATGCAAGGGGTTTACAACTTAATGAATGATCATTCTGAAATGTCTACCTGTGGCCTTTGATCCTGAAATGGAAGAAGTTTTAAAGATTTAACTATGAATACCTGAAATAAAAATGTTTTTCTATTGGTTGTTCTTTAGAAAAATTGACTAAGAACAGGTGGGGTTTTAGTAAATAAGGAAGGAAAGAAAGAAGAAGAATTAATAATGATTAACTCACTAAATGTGATAACTTCATGAGTTTGCATCTCATTGGAATTGCATTCAATCCCACTTAATAAGCATTACTAATCTTTTTTTTTTTTTTTTTTTTTTCCTTTTTTGTGGTGCTGGGGATAGGAACCCAGGGCCTTGTGCACACAAGGCAAGTACCCTACCGACTGAGCTATCTCCCCAGCCCAGCATTACTAGTCTTACATCCTAGATAGGGATACTGATGCTCAAGGAGAATCAGTAATTTCCCTACTGCCACAGAGCTAGGAAGAAGAAGGGATGGAATTCAAGCCTCCTCCCTACATCACCTGCTACTCCTCCCATCCTGTCAGATCCCAAAGGAGGGAGTCTGAATCTTTGTTGGAAACCATGAGAGATGTTTGGGGTCTTCTTAAAAACAGAGGGGGACTGTTTTTAAGAAGATGAATGTTAGATAATTAATTTCTCACTCTGTCTTATGAGTAGTCATAATACTACTTATTATGCATAGTGAGTTCCCTTCCTTTCTATTTAAAATTTTCTAGGTAGACTCTTCCTTTTTCAGTTCCAAAAGATGACTGTTGACAGGGATGTTTCTGATGACTTTATATATATTTTTCCCTTTCTTTCCATAATGCTTATGCTTTTCTTGGGAAGGAAACCATGCAAGAGTTTAAAACTTGAATGGAAAACTTAGGAAGGAAGGTCACATGAACTGACCCTGTTTTGAAGACTACAGCCAACCCCTAGGTTAACCGATTTTTCTACACCTTTCCTACATTTTACAGCCTTCCCAAAAGGCAGTTCTTCTGAAGTAGACTTCCTGCTCTCAGTTTAGCCTCCCTCCCATGGCAGGAAAAATGATGACCAGGAGCCCAGATGCCTCCACAGGGTAAAGACCTCTTTGCTGGGCAGACCTAAACAGACAGCTCCTGGGTTGGGGAGGTAACTCTGTGGTAGAGTGCTTGCCTAGAGTGCCAGCGGCCCTGGGTTCAATCCCTAGTACCTGGGGAAAAAGAAAAGGGCAGTTCCTCAGGACTTAAAGGAACCCACTACCCCAAAACTGTCCTCCCAGGACTCTGCCACTAAGAATCTAGTTGAATTCTTTTATTTAATACCTGCCCCATCACTAGCGCATAGTTAGACCACAAACAAGCTAACTTAGCTAATTGAAACTAAGTCACTCCACAGAGGCCACACATAAATAGAAAGTTTTTTTCTTACCTTTTCTCTATCCCGCCTTCCTTTTCTTCTTTCTGTCTCTTTTTTAATTTCCAGAAATAAGTGGTTTTTTTTTAAAGTTACAAAAAAGAAAGCACTAGCAGTTCATCTCACTTGACAGTAGCTAAACAGTTCCTCATTCTCTCATGATAGTATTTAAAGTTCAAGGATGAAAAAGATTGAAGAGTGAAAATATCTTGTTTAACAGAGAGAGGTTTATGGTTATTTATCACTACAGTGATTGTTTGTGTTTAAATATTCCACGCCTCAGAAATGGAGCCCAGGGCATTTTGTTACTGGCCATATACCTTTACTGTGATATGCTGACAGATCTGGCTCCATGAGAATGTTCTAGGCCAGACTCTAGGGAAATGACTAACCAGACTCCATTTTGCTCTGAGACTCCATGTTATGTAGGAAATAAGCTTCTCCCATGGGAACACCCCGCCTCTGTGCCCATCATCAGTTACTTAGTGTGACATGTTTAGCAATACAAAATGACAATTCCTATGTAAAGAAAAATTGCTCTCTTTTGATCTCTATTGCTCTTAACCAATGTACCAAGTAAATGGTAATTGTGTGGATGTTAGTAACCATTCTTTAGTTTGTACCTAGGTAAGGGTTGTTTTGACCCACTTCCCCCTCTGTCGATGATCTCATGATGTTAGTGTATAATTTCTAATCATAGCAACAGACACATGATTGATGTGATTTTTGGTATAAGAACCCCTACAACCCTATGGTTGGGGCTGTTCTCCCAATAACCATTTTTGGGGCATTGTGTGAGACAGTCAGCCGGCCAGCTTAATAAAGACGACTCTCAAATTTGGACTTCTCAGTGGTGATTGGTCTGTTCTTAAGTTGTGCCCCACAACATTACAAGAAAGAATAAATCATTTTTCTCATGTGTATATCATCTTACTTTATGTGTGTGTGTCTGTGCATGTATATATACACACACATATATATGAATACATATTTATATGTGTGTGTGTGTGTGTGTGTGTATATATATATATGTGTATATATATATATATATATATATATATATATATTTTTTTTTTTTTTTTTTTTGTATCACCTGCTGCCCCGTCCTTCCTGTCAGATCCCACAGGAGGGAACCTAAATCTTTGTTGGAAACCATGAGAGATGTTTGGTAGTTTTCTTAAAAATAGAGGGGGAGGTTTTATATATATATATATTTTTTTTTATTACATTTTTTTTATTTTTTCAGACTGCATTTTGATTCATTGTACACAAATGGGGTACAACTTTTCATTTCTATGGTTGTACACAATGTAGATTCACACCATTCATGTAATCATACATAGAAATAGGGTAATACTGTCTGTTTCACTCTACTATCTTTTTGTTCCCCACCCTCTCCCACCCCATTTTCCTCTACACCATCCAAAGTTCCTTCATTCTTCTCTTCCCCCTGCCACCCCGAGGGGGAGTTTTTAAGAAGAAAAATGTTAGCTAATTAATTTATCACTCTGGGTAATTGAACCCAGGGCCTCCTGTAGATTATTTTGCATTTTTCTTTTTTGCGGGGGAGGTAACAGGATTGAACCTAGGGGTGCTTCATCACTGTGCCACATTCCCAGCCTTTAATTTTTTATTTTGAGACAGGGTCTCACTAAGTTGCTTAGGACCTGGTTAAATTGCTGAGACGGGCTGTGAACTTGTGATCCTCCTTTCTCAGCCTCCTGAGTCACTGGTATTAGAGGCATGCGCCACCGCACCCAGCTATTTTGCATTTTCCAAAGTACTTTCATGTGTATGTGATGAAGCCTAAATGATAACACTGCAGATAAAGGAACTCATCCCAGAGATTAAACATGCTAAGGTCATGAGACTAGTTAGAAACGATGTTTACACAGAATATACTGCTGGCATACCCTATTTAATGTGACATAAGGTACTGAAAGACATTTTGTGATGAAAAACCCTGAGCTGGGCTTAGTGACACACGCCTGTAATTCCATGGGCTCAGGAGGCTGAGAAGTTTAAAGCCAGCCTCAGCAATTTCAGGAGAACCTAAGCAACTCAGCAAAACCCTGTCTCTAAATAAAATATTTTAAAAGGGCTGGGGATATAGCACAATATTTAAGTGCCCCTGGGTTCAATCCCTGATACCAAAAACAAAAACTGAAAAACTGAATTCAATTTTTAATTGAATATAATCATGAAAAACTCTCTAGTCCCTGTGAGTCTGCTTCCTCACCTGGAAAATGGTGACAATATTGCCAATCTCATGGGAGTGACAGAAGACAATATTTGTAAAGCACTCTGCCAATAAGTTGTAGATGCTCAATTATGAATGAATTATCATTATATAAATGAAATGATGTCATTCCAGAACCAGTTATTAGCACTGTGTGTTCCTCAGACCACTGCTTTTCCATCTGTCTGATTTTAATTGCTAAGTATATTTTCAGTATTGCATCTAGGATCCTCGAAAAGTTTAAAACTAAATGACATATTCAAAGAAATTGTAGAAAAAAACAAACCATTCTGTAAAACTGGCACATCTTACCTAGAAATAATAGTGTTCTAGAGTCAAGAACAATAGGAAAAACTTGAAGACACAAACCAGACCTTATCACCAACTGCCCCGGGGAATCCTCAAACAGCGCCACCCTGAAGGAACCCTCACCATCTCCAAGGGCCACTCCCTTCCCCGTTCTTAAGAACACTCCCTTTCCCTCTCAAAGTGTCCTTTTGGGGAAACGAAGCTGTGGTCACCTCCCTGCACGTATCTACCCCTTCCCTCCCGGCTGCATCCGGGCAGATCCCATGTCTCCTGACAGGAGCGACTCTCTCTTCCCTATTACGGAGCAGTTTCCCCTCAGCCCGGGGTACCCTTCATCCTTCCCAACTCTGACATCAACTCTTCTGCTGTCTTTCCCAGAACTTTCCTCTGGTCTGACTTCATTGAGCAAAACACCTTAGGCCTGGGAGTAGCCTGAGGTGTTTCTTGAAAATAGATCTCCAATTATTGGGAGGTAGAAATCTAAGCCAAAGGAGTCTGTCTGCCCCTCCTAATAGATCCAACATTGTCTTCTGCATATTTCTGTTACAGACATACGTATCTGCATTAGGACTAATTTACCTACGCATTTCCTTTAGGTGACAGCGGACTCCTTAAGGATAGTACTCATAATCCTCATCTTCAGTGTGTCTCCAGTGACAAGAATGGTGCCCCAAAAAAGATACACAATCAAATGGATAGTAGTCCCTCTGCATCCACAGGGAACTTGTTCCAGAGTCCCTTCAGAAAACAAAACCCACAGATGCTCAAATCCCTTATATAAAACAGCATAGTATTTGTGTTACGGTTTGGATATGAGATGTCCCTCAAAGGCTCAAATGTCAGAAACTGCAAGAATGTTACAAGGTGAATTGATTGGGTTATGAGTGCCTTAAGCCAATCAGTGCATTAATCCTCTGATAGGGGTTAACTGGGTGGTACCTGAAGCCAGGTAGAGTGACTAGAGAAGGCAGGTCACTGGGAGCACGCCTTTGGGCCCTGTATTTTCTCCCTGGTCAACAGACCGCTCTCTCTGCTTCCTCATTGTTAGGTCCTGAACTGCTTTCCTCCTCCACTCTCTTCCACCTTGAGGTCCTGCCTCACCTCAGGCCCAGAACAATGAAGTTGGCCATCTATGGACTGAGATATCTGAAACCATAAGCCCCAAATAAACTTTTCCTCTTCTATATTATTCTTGTCAGGTCTTTTGATCACAGCAACAAAAAAGTTGACTAAAACAACTTGCTACACACATTCTCCCATGTACTTTTTTTTTGGGGGGGCGGGGAGTGGCGGGTACTGAGACTTGAACTCAGGGGCACATGCCAGACCTGTTTTGTATTTTATTTAGAGGCAGGGTCTCACTGCGTTGCTTAGCGCCTTGCTGTTGCTGAGGCTGGCTTTGAACTTGCCTCAGCCTCCCAAGTTGCTGGGATTACAGGGGTGTGCCACTGTGCCCGACCCTCCCATGTACATTCAATCATCTCTAGATTACTTTTAATAGCTAATTCAGTGCCACGTAAATATCTGGGATTACCGGTGTGCACCACCTTGCCTGGCTCCACAGTTGATTCACAGCTGATGAAATCTGCAGATGCAGAACCCACAGGTAAGGCCAACTGTAAATGGCAGGTGTTTGCAGAGCACTTACTATGTGCCAGGTACTGCTCTATTCTATATCCTTTGGTGTGGGTAAACTCCTCATTTTAGAAAAGTTTCTAACCCCCAGGAGCATAATAGCCTGAAAACACAAAGGATATCAACGACATTAAGGTACTAATAATTAGTTCTGGAAAGTGCAAAGTGTGACATTGACGTTATTTTTAACAAACGCATATTTATCTCAAGACAGGATGCCTCTTAAAACTCTTCCACAGTTCCCAGCACGCTGCATATCGTGGAGTCATTTCATGGATGGGCACCCAGTGAGTCTCACGAGGCAACTTTGTAAGGATGACTGGCAACTCCTAGAGTTCCACTCCTACTTCCCACCCATCCTGGCTGCTTTGTGCTCTGGCATCACATTGTACCACTCAAATGTTTTATTTTCCATCTCAGACCTCTTTAACAACAGAGCTCCTACAACGCTGAGGAAAGAGAACAAGAGGGATCCTCAGCAGGCTGCAGCGGCACACATGTATTAATCCCAGCAACTCAGGAGCCTGAGACAGGAGGATTGCAAGTTCAAGGCCAACCTTAGCAACTTAGTGAGAACTGGGGATGTAACTCAGTGGTGAAACAGCCCTGGGTTCAATCCCCAGTAGGAAAAAAAAAAGTAGATCAAGTGGGAGCTGGGAGTGTAGCCCAGTGGTGGAGCTCCCCTGGGTTAAATTCCCAGTACCACACACACACCAGAGAGACAAAGAGAAAGAGAGAGAGAGAGGACTCTCTACTCTTTTAACCCTTCAACTCCAAAATTTAGTGCTCTCTGCAGACATCCTAAGATATTAAGGAGAAATTATGGAAGGTCTTGTGACCCACACAGAACTTGATGCGTTTTTAAATGTACAATTCTGGTAACAGCGTCAGGTTATGAATTTCTAAATGGCAGCCGCAATCATAATTTAGAACAGATGGTCAAACCGCAGGCAACGGAGTCAACAGAATTTTCTGCCATCCCAAGAGGCTAACAGAATCCAAGAGAAGTATCTGACATCACCTAAATTGGTAAACAGCTCAAAACAATCTTAATTAACAGTTTGCTAAAGCACTTAATGACAGAAAGCATGCCTCAGTGGAAACTAGTATTCCCAGGCAGCTCCTCCATTACTAACTGGATAAGAAGATGGCTTAATGCCCCGGAAAAAAGAGTCAAAATTAAGAATTAGGAGATCTTGTGTTTTGTCCAAAATCTGGCATTGGGTGACCTTGGGCAGTCATTTGAACTCTGGGTCTGTTTCCTAGTCTCTAAAATGATGCCTAAATTTCTTCTTTTATCTTTCAATGTATACCAAATGCAATGAGGGGTGAGTGGGGGCCTTAGGCATAGATGAGCAGAGATTATATTACACTGAAGTACAATTCACCTACTAATATATGACAAGAAGCTCAGTAGGTGAAAGTTAACTACTTTTATTTCTTTTGTTACCAGAGTTACTATGGCAAGTGATTTTTTTCCCCCTGGAAATATTAATGCTTATAACACAGTAAACCACAATGTCTATGGGGAAGGAACCTTTCTTAAATTAACAAGAACATGTAATATTGTGAATTAAGAAATGTTGAACTATTTTTTTACATGGCCATCTTTAGTCCCCAGTGTTGTCATTCTTCTGGAAACGCCTTTGAAAAGAATGGATAATCTTTTCAACATTTCTTGTCATCCAGTACAAGAAACTCCAATAAGGAAAGACTCCACAACAGAGCCTCAGAAAGTAAGCTAAATTGCAGTCACAAAAGTTTCAGCCTGAAATAACCCAGAGCTATTTAGGTCTAGATGCCAACAGGCAAGTCTATTCTGTATTTTTTTTTTTTTTTCAGCCTCCCCCTGTTTCTTTTATAAAGAATTCCTCAAGGACTATGTTCAACTTTCCAAGAGAAGCGAGCGTGTGCATGTGCGCACGCGCATGTATATGTGTGTGTGTGATGTGGAGGTGCTGGAAGGAGAGATGGGAGAGGTGGAAGAGGTGACAGGGTGGTAGAAGAGGGACAGAATTAAGCTCCTGGGAAGGAGGCCCACTGCTTCTCAAGTTACCATTTGTAAACCCTTTACCCAGTTCTGTTGGGGCTATTGTTCTGGATAAATCATCCATTGAAAATCAAGCTCTTCAGCTCATTATATATTCTTCATTTGAGGTGACCAAAACTATTTCCTGAAACCTGGTTTGGGTGCTAATTACCTACTCAAATACCTAATAAATACCTCCATGAATTGTCATAGGAAAATTTCACTTTTTTATTTTTCTTAAATTGAGCACACTTATTGCAAGTTCCTCTTTCAACTTTCTAGTCACGACAAGAAAAACCAGCTAAGTAGAAAAGTCCTCGGCTGTGAAGTGACTTTTACTTCCCCTCAGCTACCCGAACACCACCAAATCTTTCCTAGCTCTGGTTCAGTTGCACAGAAATGATTGCCAAAGCTAGCCTCGTATTTTTATACAGAGAAGTAAGCTAAGTCAGCCACTCCTCTCCCCCTCTCTGTCTCCCCCCACTTCACCCCCACAGACAAGCACCTCTTTTTACAAATACCCTAAGAAATTTTTATAAAGAGAACTTGCCCTCCTGGACATTTCTCTCTGTCTGGATTTTAATATAACTTTTCGTTAGCCTTCCTTCTTAACCCTTTGATGGAAAAAAAAAACCTCAAACTCATAGTATATGTCTTGCCATAGTGATATGATGATATTTCTATCAGTTTTGTAACTGAAAAAATAAAGTCTTAGCTGTCGAAGAATGCTTATGCATTTATGCATCCAAAATTGATTCAAATACAAGTTTTGTTGCTTTTTCTTTCCTGCTCAAGTCTAAATAATTTGAATCCAAAAGGATGAGTGTAGCTGTCATCTTTAAGAAAAAGAATCAAATGAAGCCAGAAGAACAGAACAAAACCACATGGATAGAACTAATATGAGTCATTATTTAAAATGCACCATACTTCGATCTTGTATCCCTGGAAAAGAAATGAAAGACTGGAAATTCATCGATTTTATTCTCTGCCTATTGCATCCTGACCAGGCAGGATTTTCCCCCCTTTCCTTAAGAAAACTGAAGGTGAAGACTGTCTCTATGTGGCACTGTGGTATAAGTGACCACTGTTGTGGAGGAGAAAAGCCCATGAAGCTTAAAAATTTTGCAAAGAGAAAACAATCCTCCTGCAGACCACAGTAAATAAAATAACAGCAGTGGGGTGATTTGCAACCATGTAACGGGGCTTTTGTCTGGGTCTATTTCTCTGTGCCTTGAGGGTTTCTGTGTTCCTTCTCCGCAGGATCTCAGTGTTTCGCCCCTCCATTACAAAGGCCCAGGGCTTGAGCCCCTCCTCCAGCTGTTCACCCCCAATCTTGCCCATGCTGAGGCTTACTTACAGCAGACTGAAGAGTTTCAGTGGGGTGCAGAGCAGTGCAATTTAGGATTTCTGCAGTTCAGGGTGAATTTTCAAGAGTGTATCAGAGAGGGGAGCCAGACTTAAAAATAGCCTTTACTCATCCTATTAACCATTTCATTGCTGGATTGGTTTGTAAGGGAGGGCCAGCAGGCGGTTTGGCTCCAGCAAACTCCAAAACGGTGCTCGCTGCCTGTGAACAGCATGCAGAAGATGCACACTTCACAAGGTCTTGGATAAGAGCTGAAGAAATGTTATGATTCGCTACCAAAAGAACTATTTAAGAAAATGTCGTATTCTTTTATATGCCGGGTTTGTGGGTGGAAAGAAGGGAAGGGATTAGAGAAGCAGAGGGACGGAGGGAGGAAAAGAGAGAAGGAAAAAGCTATCTTGGTGAATAGAGGAGTGAAGATGCCTCTTGTTCTGGCTTGTATTGATCTTATTTAAGCATGGGGCGAACTGATGAGTCTGTGATTATTTTAATGACCATGAAACCTATGCATTCAGAGAAATAAATGAAGCTATGTAATCACCTTCTAAGTCATATCAAAGGATGATGAAAGGGACAGGGGGCGGGCGCGTCATTATATAATAGCATTTACATCACACAGGGCTCCACAGGCGAAGGTAAACCAGGGTTGAAGAATTTCGAGGGGGAGAAGAGTCTAACATTCAGCACTTTCAGTGCTGTGACCTAGTTAAGGCAATGAAGGGTAAGGCATTGGAGCAGTAATGGTCTCTGGGCATTTTGGTAAGGACTCCGCTGCTGTTGCAGGTTTCTGAGTTGTTCAGAGAGCAAGTTAAACTTTAGAAGTGCGGAATAGACAGATGGTGGACAAAAACATTCAGAGATTGTGTGTACACACAGATACGTATGCATATACATTTATTTTGTGGGCGAGGGTGCTGGGGATTGAATCCAGGGGTGCTCTGCCACTGAGCTACATCCCTAAGCCTTTTAGTTGTATTTTGAGACAGGGTCTGGCCAAGTTGCTGAGGCTGGCCTCAAACTTGCCATCTTCCCGCCTCATCCTCCCGGGTTGCTGGATTGACAAGCCTGCACTGCCCCAGCCGGCTTGATTTTTAAGTAATAATGAAAACACCCTCTGTTCAAGTGACAAACTTCTGATTATCTTAGGATGACAATATTTTAATATTTTCTTCTTTTCTCTCTCTTCTTGTTAACACTGTAAAAGAACATGACTGCTTGCTTAAGGAGGAGGTACTAAGAAACATAAGGAACTGAAGCTTCCTTTGAGACTAGCAAGAAAGAGAGGACTGGTACAGAGATGAAGATGAATGACTGTAACATGATATTGCTAAAGATGAGCTCTAATCAGCTGACTACAAACATTTGTGATTTTAACAAACGCTCATATTTAACAGCCTACTTCTTACAGAGAAGAAAGAGCTCAGCTCTGGAATCTGACAGACCTGGTTTCCAATCTTAATTCTTCTACTTATTAGTTGTCTAACTTAATATAAAGTGTTTAATGTGTCTGAGTCTCAGTTTTCTCATCTGTAAAATGGGGGTAAATCATCTGCCTCCTTGAAAGATTAAATAAGATAATAAGTGGAAAGCACCTGAGTATATGTGAATAAGTACTCCATCACAATAGCTGTTATCATTAATCCTATTACTTTAATTAGGTAGGAGAAATTCTTAGTGAAATCCTTTAAGAGTTCCAGGAATATAAAACCTAATAAGAAATGTAAATCCATCAAACCATAAGGCTTCTGATTATGAGTTTGTTTTTTTTCAAACTCTGCTACAAATAAGGTTACTAGATAAAAACAGGACCCCCTGTTAAACTTGTATTTCAGATGAAGAAAAAAATATTTTTCAATATAAGAAAGTCCCATGCACCACTATATATATTTTTTTTTAAAAGTTGTTTATCTGAAATTCGAATTTAACTTGTCAGCCTATTTTCTACTTGTCACCTGGCAACCTAACTTCAAGCAGTAAAGACCTGAATGAATTTAATAACTACTTCCTTTACCTCAAGCCTCTACTGGGGGACCAGGAAAGAAATCCTTATTTCAGAAAGTTTTAAAAGAATACGTAAAATTAATATTAAAAAATTTCACACATCCAGATAAAATCTGTTAAGAAGAGGAAACAACAACCATTTTTCCAACTTACGATTTTAAAAGTGATTTTTGTTTTGTCGTTTAATTTTTTAATAATCTCTCACCCCAACCACAGCAATGTACTGTTTTAGGTTCACTGGCCAGTCCTGAATCTCAAATGAGTTTTATTTTGTTTTCTCTTCCTTTACTCCAATTCAGGGCTCCACGGAACTTGATTGCCCAGACAGAACTGTGGTGAGATGGTCCACTGACAAGACAGACTGGGATGCTTTGTCCCAAGGCAAGGCCCTTTCCAGGAAAGTGGGATCGTGTAGGTAGAGGGAAACGTGTGCCCAGGAGATGTTTAGGTCAGTGGAATAAATGCACTGAGACAGCATTAGGAACGTGCCTAGGACACTTTGCATTTGCTGAACTCTTGGTTTCCCTCTGTTATTCTGTTTTCCAGATAGGGCAATAGGGTGAGGAATTCAATACCAAGAGTGGAGAAAACACACTAGAGCAAAACTCAAAATCTTACATCCACCATAAGGTTAATCCTGGAAGCATGAGCTTTGAATTCTTAATTCCATGAGCTACTGCCTAAGTAAGGGGAATGTTAATAAGGATTTCTGACTTAACTTTATCAACAAAAGACACTATACTGAAGTTTGCTTTCACACATATTTACTGAGCTTTGTGGTAACATGGTTGATAATACACATGCTTATATATATAAATTCATTAATATCATTAACTGACAAGAAAAAGAATATGGGCTTCAACGTGGAATTTTATGTTCATTTCTTTAATCTTAAAAAGTTCTAAAGTTACAATTTTTGCCTCTCAGTTCCCTTATTCATCACTGACACAGATGTGTTCTCTTAATTTTAAAATTTTACCATGTCCCAATAATTGCTGAAATGCCACAAATCTATTGAACCATTTCTAAATAAATTTAAAGGACTAGGTGATTTTGAAAATTAGATGGCATTATCTTATTTGTCTTTATTACATCTTAACTGAGAATTTAAAACAATATAATACACACAAAAAAAATGAAAGTAAACAAAAAGCCAGAGGAACATTAGAACAATGCATTTGCCTTTGAAGTCAGTAAAAAATCATGGGTGATTCAGGCCAGTTGATTCTAGAGAACTCCAGCTATCAGAATGACTTTGTTGGGAGCAGCTTCTCAACGGTCCTGGCCATTACATGTCAATCTGTCAAACCAACAAACAAAAACACCACAGGCCTTAGCACAAATGGCATATGACAAATGCAGATGTGGCTCTGAAAAGAATCCTTTGCTTTTTAAACACCTGCAAGAATTCCAAAACAACTGGCATGCCGTCCACCCTGCCAAAGCCACTCTCCTGACCCTAAGTTCGGAGTGGTAAAGAAAAAATGCCTAGAATGTACAGTATTCCGTTCCCATTTGGAAAAGCAGTGGGGGATTGATGAGGAACAAGTACCGTGTGGGTATCACAATGCCATGCACCTGCTTTGGATGTAAAAAGAAAGAGTTTATTATAGGAACAGCCGCATTTTTCAGTTTCTCATTAAGAAGTCGTGAGCAAATTCAAGGGTGTTTCTTCTTTATCATGGTAACTCATCCCAAATTAAAAGGCCCATGGAGAGGGTTATACCACCTCCACTCCCACCGTCTCCCCCAACCCCGGGCCCGAACAGGTACATTGTCTTCCTTTCACAATTAAATTGCCTCCCACATTTTAATTTAGGCAGATGAGAAATTTGCAGTACCTTTGCAGAGTTGTATTTCCTCGATACTTCTAGCCAAAAAATAAAGTAAAATTCAATTTATACTTTCATAGATTTTTTTTTTTTCTTTTAAAGAAGTAAGCCATCCCAAAACACCTATTTCATGAACACTCTTCTGTCTAAAAAATGTCTTACCAATTAATACGTAATTCATTCCCGGGGGACTATTCCCACTCTGTGTGCGCATCTTAGCTAGTTTCTTTTGAAGAGTCATTCGCATAAAATCAGTACTGTGAATCAATGGCTCACATAAGTTTTTTTAAGGCTATCAGTTGGTAAAGGACAATGTCCCTTTAACCCGTAATCTTGGTTGCCAGGGTAAGTTGTCTGATAGTATTTTGCATGTCGTCCATAATAGCATCCTCCACATTCTGGCAGTAATATATATACATAGTAACAAAATAGAATCTCTTGGGTTACTAGTTAAACTGTAAATATAGATAGGGCCCTAATATGTTATCAGAAAGAATGTCAGAGCGAGCAGGCTGCCCAGTAGCAAATTACAAAGTTTTGGCTCCCAAGAATGAGATGCGTTGTTTGTGCTCGCACACTGCAGCTGCCTCCCCGCCCCCCCTTTTGGTGGTTTATTACACACAAGCGCCTGATGAATGGGAGCCGCTGTTTTACAGTACACCACACTTACAGGACTTATCTCTAGGCCTACCACAGATTTGACTGATCAACAGCAGGGCACGGCCATCATAATTCTTCCTAGAAACAGGAGTATAAAAAGGGGTTTGTTGGAGGTTGGCTGGGTCTGCAGAGAATCCTGCCCGCAGGGCTTGCCGATGCCATCACTAGCTGTTATGGTCTTTGGCCTAATAAGGTACAGAAACAAAGATTGTTCACTTATTCAAGAAGACTAAAGCACCAGAATGATGGAAAGTAGAGGCAGCAGGGCACACATCCAAGCGGGATTAAGGCCACAAGTGCAACTTTAGAGAGCTGTCTGGGTGGCAGGAGAAGGATCTGCAGCTGAAAACCCAGTTCAAACATAATTTATTATATGTCATTCATAGTTAGAGGTGGCTGTCATTGGGAGTTAAATTGTTGCATTGTGTCCCAACTGATTTTGATAAGTATTTTCACAAGCTTCTTACCTATTATCATAACTCAGAAGCAGAAACAGAAGCAACAAAGCTGATCAATAAAATGACTTAGTAATATCTAAGAAATAACTTTCTAAAACAGTGCCACGCACCATGTTCAGCAAGAGGAAGGAGAAGCTGTGCTCCTTTGGTGTACGATGTGTCTAAATGCATTCTATTGTCATGTATAATTAATTAGAACAAAATTTTTTTTAAAAAAAAGAACACTGCGATGTTTCATTTTTTTCCATCCCCACTTTAAAGCTATAATATATTCTTCACATTTCTAAATTTTAGCTTTTCCCTCTTTGCAGTAAAATATTACAACTTGTGTCCTTTAGATGTTTTCAAATTTTCAGGTAAGCATCAATCAGCAGGTGATATCATTTATTTCCCAACCAAACATGCTAATCCTGTTTTATATAGGAGGAAGTTTCAACCTGGAGAAGTCATTTAGCTTAGTCCTAAAGTCACTGAACGGGACTGGGGATGTAGCACAGTGGTGGAGAGCTTGTTTAGCATACATGAGGCCTAGGGGTCAACCCACAGGAGGACGGAAGAAAAAAAAAGTTCTTAGAGACATTGAATGATGCGGCTGAGAATAAAATCTGAAGTTCAGCTTTCTAGTCTTTTCATTATACTTTCCCTATGATAAAATTATAGCAAGACAAGCAATATACATATTGGTATGTACATATTATGGGACATAATATACATAATACATATATATATATAATATATGGGATAAGTTTTTAAAATTTTAAAAATGAATTTTTAAAGAGGTATTCCCAAAATGAATCCTGAACATTTTGAAGTCATTATCTCAAGAGAGGATCATATGGCCAGGTAAGGTGACTCACCCCTGTAATCCCAGTGAATCTGGAAGTTGAGGCAGGAGGGGTTGCAAGTTTGAGGCCAGCCTTAGCAACTTAACAAGATCCTCAGCAACTTAGTGAGATCCTGTCTCAAAATAAAAAATTAAAAGAACTGGGGATGTGGCTTAGTAGTAAAGTGCCCCTGGGTTCAGTCCATAGTGCCAAAAACAAACCAACCAACCAACCCAACATATATGGACTATGTTCTAAGAGCACAATACCTTAAAGCCAATATAATTGATTTTTATATGCATTTTTAGTTAATGAAGATTTTATTATCTTGATAATGTTGAACAGAGTGTGATAGAGATGCAGAGTCAGGATAGAGGGTATAGATTTTTAGACTTGCTCTATTTTGTTTTTAGAGAAGGGGTCTTGGTATTTTGCCCACACTGGCTTCAAACTTCTGAGCTTAAGTGATCCTCCTGCCTCATCCCCCAAAGAAGCTGGGACCACAGGTATATGCCACCCCTCCCGGCTGATGTCAGTCGTAATGGTTCTGGTCAGGATGTTTTACCTGTAATGACCCACCGTCAATGTGGCTGTTTTTCAAATAGCAATTCTCCCCAAAATAATCAAAGAGCAAGTCTTTTCTCCTCTCTGATACCACCATGTTTTATTTATCCTGATTTCAAACCATGGAAGCACTTCAGATGGTCTTTTTTAAAAATTTTTTTATTAAAATATTTTTATTTTTATAGACACATTTTGATTCGTTGAACACAAATGGGGTACAACTTCAATTGACGAATGGATAAAGAAACTGTGGTGTCTTAATTTTATCGTTAGCACTTAGGATCCTGCCAGGCTTGCTGTTCTGGTCTGTCTTTGAGCCTCTCCCTTCCTATCTCCACTCATGCCTCTTTTGCCAGCAATCGACTTGGAGTTGCCTGGTGCCTATTTCAGGAAGCAGAAGAATGTCTTTTTGTAACATAAGGACCACTGTATTTGTGAAGCTATTCTGCATCAAATGGGCAAGTCTGAGGTGAGAAACTGTGGCACTGTGTTAAGCTAATTCTCTTCTGAACACTGCTACTATGTGGCTTCAGGCAATTTACTAAACTTTCCTGAGCCTCAGTTTATAAAATGGGGACATATTATAACCTGCCCCTTCTGCATCCCTTATGTTACATTCAAGGTTAAGATATTAGCAGTTTTGAAGTGGAAAAATCTGGAAACAACATACATGACCATCAACAGGAGAATGGTGAAATAAATTCTGATTCGACCCTGCTAAGATGTTATGTAGCAATTAAAATGAACGAAATAGATCTGTCTATATTATCACTACATTCTCCCTGAAATGCTGTGAAGTAAGAAAGTACATATAGTAAAATATCGTTTTTCTAAAAAAAAAAAAAAAAAAAAAAAAAAAAGTCCCTGTATGTATTCATATAACAATTTACTCTCATGTAATTCTTAGCCACCACTAAAGTAGTTCACGTATAATCTCACTTAATCCTTAGCACAACCGGCTGGGGTTGTACTGTTGTCATTCCCACTTCTAGAGACAAGAAAACTAAGCTCATACAAAAAGTCATAGAGCTGGAACTCAAGTGGTCTAGATTCAGAGTCTATGCCTTTATTGCCTATCTATCATCTATTTATTTACCTGTCAATCTTTCCATTCACATATCCATCTTATCTGAGATCTGGAAAGATATCCACTTCTAGGTAGTGACAACAGGCACTTTCTCTTTTTATCCTGTGCATCACTTTCACTTCTGCTTCTATAAACCTCTGCATTGTTGGAAGTGCCATAGTGGAATTTAGAATTATGGTCCTGAGACAGATGATGTACAACTGTAGTAATGACAAAGGAAAAGCTTTACAAACACATTGTCCTTAAGTGGGTTACTGAGGACTATGTCAATAATTTGCTTTGGGTGGAAGCTTAAATGTTGCAATGATTTTCCAGTGCAGTGGTGCCCACCTGTAATCCCGGCTATTCAGGAGGCTGAGGCAGAGGGATTGCCAAATTCCTGGATAACCTGGACAATTTAGCCAGAACTTGTCTCAAAATAAAATTTAAAAAGAAAGAGCTGGGGAGGTAGCTGAGAGGTAGAATATTTTTGGATTTAATCTCCTATACTGGAAAAAAAATGTTGTCATTGTTAGTATCTTTGAGGACAGAAGCTGAGACCTTTTCCTTTTAATTGTTATACCCTCCCCATAGAATCCAGATAACAACTTGCTCCCTGAGAGTACTCAAAAATTGTGTCTCCTGACTAAAAGGAGCCTGTATGAGAGACTTCTGATAGGACAGAGTTATAGTTTGAGGCTAGGCAGCCAAACTGAGTTCAGTTGAAATTAGGTATATGATTCTGGACAATTACCAGACTTTTCCTAATTTGATTAACCAGCCACAGACAAAAATGGGTGTTTACTTTACTTTTTCAAGCCCTTGCATCCTTCCAAGTTACTTACCTCATAATTCACTCCAATTTGTTGTTCAATCACCTGTTTCAACCCATTTTCCCTATATTAATATATGTGGGACTGAATCTCCCAACTTTAGGCCTGGGATTTGACTTAAGATTTCATTTTAAAATTTCTTTTTTCTTGGTGGTGCTGGGGTTGAACTTAGGGCCTCCTACGTGTTGTTCCTTTGAGTGCACCCTAAGGTTCACAGGCAGGCCTCTGACTTGTGATTCTTCTGCCTCATCATCCCAAGTAGCTAGGATTACAGGCTGCTCCTCCCGGTTTCATATTAAGAAGATTGACACTTACAAAAAACATTCTTTTCCTGAACTCTTGTGCTTCACATCACCAACAACATTCTTATTCACTTACTAAGTTGATTGTTGCAGGATGATTCTGATATTGCCAGAATGTAGTATATGTGCTTTTATTCCCTGCCTTTTTGCCTTCTGGTATATTTTTATCAAAACTTCTAAGCCTGGCCAAGCACCTGGCACATGCCTGTAATCCCAGCAACTCGGAAGGCTGAGGCAAGTTTGAGGTCAGCCTCAGCAACTCAGGGAGACCTTAAGCAACTTAACAAGAGCCTGAGTCAAAATAAAAAAAAATAAAAAGGGGTGAGGATGTGGCTCAGTGCTTAAGCACCTGTGGGTTCAATCCCTGGTACCAAAAAAAAAAAAAAAAAAAAAAAAAAAAAATTCTGCACCTGTTGGTACTAGCAGATAGTTTCTAATTGCAGGTATCTCTCTGTGGGCTTTTAAACATATTTCAATGTATTTCTGAACTTTTCATTCATGTATATAGACACAAATGTAAGGATTCAGAATAAATGGCAGAGTTAATTTGTTTTTTTTCTGTCCTTGGGTTAAAGATTTATTCTCATATCCTTTGCGTGTAAGAGGGGAAAAGTATATTTGTAAGTTACAGTGCTTATCTGTGACTCCTTAAGGAGACTCTGGGAAACTATAGCACATAAGAAGTGACTTGTGAAACGCCTTCGAAAAAGAATGATTGCTTTTTCATGAGTTTTCATTTTTATATTTGAAATGTTATTTCTCAAATAAGAGAAATCAATATACAAATGAGGATATGGGGGCACACAGAGGCATTCAAATCCAAGAATAAAATACTGGATGTCTAACATTCCTCACCACTGATTTTAACTCTCTTGAAAATAAATGCTTTTATTATTAGGAAAATACTTTCATGACACTTATGGGTGATATTTCCTAAATGAGTAAAGACATAAAATGACCTATTAAAATACATAATATTCAAACTCATTTTGTGCTCTCCAAGAACTTTATTTCAAATTCATTGAATAATTTTCTGTGGAACATGGTGCAATCCAATCTCTTCTTCCTCTTAGAACCTAGTACAAAATTCCCTGTGGCAGGGACTTGATCTCATCATCTTTGAATAACTGAGGAATTCCCTGTACCTTTTATGGAAGGTGTCAATTAAGCTTATTCAACCAATAGTAGACAACAATATTTGTAAACAGCATGACTCCATGTTTTACTGGAAAATTAAATCCATAACCACAAATTCTATCTATCAGCAATCAGGTACTCCTCACTTACCATCGGGTTATGTCTCAATAAAATCAATACTGGGGGGCTGGGTTGTGGCTCAGTGGTAGAGCACTTGCCTAACACATGTGAGGCACTGGGTTCGATCCTCAGTACCACATAAAAATAAACAAACAAAATAGAGTTATAAAAAATATATTTTAAAAAAATCAATACTGGGAATTGAACACAGGGGCACTTCACCACCGAGCCACATTCCCAGCCCTTTTTAGTTTTTATTTTGAGACCAGGTCTCGCTAAGTTGCTGAGGCTGGCTTTGAACTTAAGATCCTCCTGCCTCAGCCTCCCAAGCTGCTGAGAATACAGCAATAAAATCTTAAACTGAAAAACATCATAAAGTCAAAAATGCATTTAACACACCTAACCTACTCAATATCATGGCTTAGCCCAGCCTGCCTTAAACATGCTCAGAACACTCAATTGGCCTACAGTTGGGCAAAATCACCTAACAAAACCTGTTTCATAGTAAGATGTTGACTATCTCATGTAACTTGTGTATGTGTGTGTGTGTGTGTGTGTGTGTGTGTGTGTGTGTATACCATGGATTGAACTCAGGAGCTTGTAACCACTGAGCCACATCCCCAGTTTCTTTTTATTTTTGAGACAGGGTCTCACTAAATTGCTTAGGGCCTCACTAAGTTGCTGAGGCTGGCCTTGAATGTGCAATCCTCCTACCTCAGCCTCCCAAGCTTCTGGGATTACAGCTGTGTGCTGCTGCCCCCATCTCTCCCATGTAATTTATCAAACACCGTAATTAAACTGAAACCAGAATGGTTGTATAGATAGGCCTTCCCACAAGTATAAAGTTGAAAAAACATTGTCAACCCACCACAAAATGGGGACTGTAGGCATTAAAATATTCCAGTATCACCATGAATGTGGCCAGTGGAATAGCCTTTGACTGGTATGTGTAAGACCCTGGACTCAACCCCCAGCACCAAGAGGGGAAAATCACAATACCAAGATGTAGAAAAAAAGGTATAACAGAGACTAAAACCCAAATAATTGACTTTACTTTTTAAAATTTTTTGCATTGATTTTCTAGGTAGACATGGATATAGACTTCTCCTTTCAGAAGAATATGGAACATTTTTATGCCTGAATGACTTGCTTAAAACTTTATTAGGACTCAGGTGCAGTGGTGCATACCTATAATACCAGTGACTCAGGACACTGAAACAGGAGGATCACAACTTTGAGGCCAGACTCAGCAACTTAGTGAGAGCTTAAGTAACTTAGTGAGCCCCTGTCTCAAAATAAAATTAAAATGGGATGTAGCTCAGTGGTAGAGGGTTTCTGGGTTCAATCCTCAGTACCAAAGGGGAAGGATGAACTTCACTAGGAAAATTTACAATTTTAAAATAAATTCTAGCTGAGTGTGGTGGTGCATGCCTGTATTTCCAGTGGCAGGGGAGGCTGAAGCAGGAGGTCACAAGTTCAAAGCCAGTCTCAGCAATTAAGTGAGGCCCTAAGCAATTTAGCAAGAACTTGTTTTCAAACAAAAAATAAAAAGGGCTAGGAATGTAACTCAGTGGTTAAACATCCTGGGCTTAATCCCCAGTACCAAATAAATAAAAAAATTCTAATTTGCCAAAATCTTATTCATCTGTGCAGATTGATAACAGCCTCAGGAGAAGTGGGAAGGAGGTAAGGAAGTAAAGAGTTTAAAGGAGGAGGAGGAGATGAAGAAGAGGAAGAGGAAGGAGGAGGAGAAGGAAGAGAGAGAGAACATATCTTTGATACCACAGTATACTGAAAAAGAGTGACAAAAGAAAAATGAGGAATCTCTGGTATTTATTCAACTTTCCCATGCCAGTAGCATGACACTTGTATGTACTTATTTGCAAATTATATGTAGCAATTTGACAAATTTCTTTTCAGATGAGATTCCTAAAAGTGGTCCTCTTCTTCCCCCTCCTCTCCCTCCTCCTCCTCTCCCTTTTCCAACAAGAAGCTAACCAATGGCTTAACTGACTTGGACTATACAGTTACCAAAATGGAAATTGCCAGAAATCTATGACATTGAAAGTTGGCCCCTCAAGATCCAACTTTGGTTAAGAAGAAGAAGAAAGAAGAAGGAGGAGGAGGAGGAGAAGAAGAAGAAGAGGGTTTTGTTGCATGGTATATCAGTACAGCATAATATATTGAATTAATGAAACTCCTAACCCAACTGCCATATATTTAATTGATTGCTTTATTTATTTACTTTGTTTGTTTTTTTTCTTTTTTGTGGTGCTGGGGAGAAACCCATAGGCTTGTGCATGCTAGACAAAGTGCTGTACCACTGAGTCCCTGTCCTGTGATCTAACACAAGAATATCTAACAACTCTTTTTTTCTGTGGGGTACTGGGGATTTAACCTAGGGGCACTTTACAACTGAGCTATATCTCCAGTCCTTTTAATTTTTTTATTTTGAGACAGAGTCTCACTAAGTTGCTGAGACTGACATTGAACTTGTGATCCTCCTGCCTCAACCTCCTGAGTCTCTGGATTACAGGCATGCACCAGTCTTTTGAGTAACACATGTAGGAGGAAAGGAGGACAAGAGAGAAGAAACAAAGGAAGGAAGGAGAGGGAATGGGAGAGTAGAAGAAAAAAAGGAGAAGAAAGATGGAAAGAGAGGGCAGAAAGAAATGGAAATATGGAGTGAGAGAGGGGATGGAGAGAGAAGGAAGAAAGGAGGGCAGGAGGGAGAGAAATCCTGTTTTGAGCAGTGGCAGCTGTTAAAGACACATGATACAAATGAAATGAGATTAATAATACAATCAGAAATTTGAAAGAATTCCTTCTATAAGGAATGAAGGCACTTTGGATGGTGTAGAGGAAAAAGGGGTGGGAGGGGGTGGGAATGGAAAAACAGTAGAATGAAACAGACAGTATTACCCTATGTACATGTATGATTGCATGAATGGTGTGAATCTACACTGTGCACAACCATAGAGATGAAAAGTAGTACCCCATTTGTGTACAATGAATTAAAATGTGTATGTAAAAATAAAAAATATTTTAATTAAAAAAAAATTCCTTCTCTATTCCCTCTACCATGGAGCTACATCCACCAGCCTGAAAATTCTTATTTTTATATTTCCTAGTTCCATCTGATAGAGACACCAGAAATTTGGATTTGTGGGGTTGATCACTTACCTCCATATTAAAATAAATGTTCTCAGTGTAATGTCATATTTTTACAGAAAAACCTCAGTTTATATGTCATTATTGAAACAATCCTGAATGCAACATCCAAACAGTGTAGTGTATAGTTGCTCTCTCCTTTTGCCTAATGCTATAAAGCTGGACTGAATTTTCTGGCTGCATATGTCAGGGAAAAAACCTTAATTTAAATACATATGAAATAACTAACTTAATTGTTTGTGGTTTAAGAAATAAAAAATCAGAATTTCCATATTACCATTCATACTGCCCACATTACACATTTAAAACAATACAATTAAAAACCTGAGAATCGGGTGCGGCGGTACACTCCTATAATCCCAGTGACTCATGGGGGCCGAGGCAGGAAGATCCAACGCAGGTTTAAGACCAGCCTCAGCAACTTAATGAGGCCCTGTTTCAAAATTAAAAAGACTGGGGATGTGGCTCAGTGGTCAAGTGCCCCTGGGTTCCAGCCCCAGTACCAAAACCAAAATCAAACGAACAAACAAAACTAAGGAGAATCAAATGATGATGTCATCCTTTTTTAATTCACGATTTCTGCATGTTTAGAAATGTTACATTGATATAAGTGAACTAAACCTGTTATTTATTATTACAGTATTTTGTAAAAACCTAAGAGAAAGAAAAACAGTCTTAGACAACTCTGTTTATCCAGACTTGCTAAGATGTTAAAAGATACCAGTTCATAAAAATCAAAGGGATTAGTGGTACAGCACTTTGGCAAGTATGTGAAAGACCCTGGGTCCAGTCCCCAGCGCAGAAAAAGAGCAGGGGAAAAAATCAAGGGAAATTTCCCTTTTAATACTTAAGGCTTTCTCAGTGGTATACTCTCAAATAATTAGTTACCATAGTTAACATGCACAACCTGTTTCTAAAGGTTAATTCTTTGTTGTATTTTATTGTAATTCTTTATTGTATTTATTATATAGTTTTTTTTTTTTTAGTATCTTAAATGGGTCAATTTTATTATACTTCAGTAAAACTGTTTATTATATAGTTTTCATGTACATATTTTAAAATCCAGTGCTAGGGGTGCAACTCAGTGGTACAGTATTTGCCTAGAGTGTTCAAGGCCCTGGGTTTGATCCCTGGCACCATAAAAAATTTAAATTTTTTACAAATTCCAGATTGTTATTTAATGTGTATAGGACTGTCCATGTTTGACCTTTGGAAACTTGACCTTCAGCTCTGAAGACCTTTAAACACACACACACACACACACACACACACACACACGTAAAATTTAAGTGAATAGAATTTTTAAAAGATGTTATTTATTTATTTATTTATTTATTTATTTATTTATTAATTTAGTGCTGGGGAATGACCCTGGGCTTCATGCATACTAAGCACAAGTTCTACTTCTTGTCCCTGTTGTTCACCTGTTTTAGTCTATGACATAAAATTTTTCTGCTTTTTTTTTTTCCCTGTACTAAAGATTGGACCCAAGAGTGCTCTACCTCTGAGCTATATCCTCAGCCCTTTATTTTTATTTTTAGACAAGATCTCACTAACTCGTCCAGACTGACCTCAAACTTGGGGTCCTCCAGCCTCAGCTTCATGAATAGTTGGGATTATAGATGTGTATTACCCCACCTGGTAAAACTTTGCTCTTTAATATAAAATATTGATGTTCAGAGATATAAAACACAAAAATAATTAAAAATCTATTTCTATGGGTTAATCACTTGAAACATAAACTGTGAAGTCTAGGCCGATACCCCAGCCGTTGCACTGATGAGGTCAATCACAGTGTGCAACAGAAGACATTGATATTAGTTATTTCATAAGATCATTTGAAGGATCAAACAAAATCTACAAATTAAAAGTATTTTGTAAGCTATAGGGCATTAAATTAAATTTTAAAAAATAATTTATCAAATTTGAAATTATGATTTATGCAAGATATCATTCCTATTGTTTCATACGTTTCCAAGGAAAGGTATCACTTTGGAACTATAGTTTTAACTGAAAGGAAGTAGAATGGTCACTTCTGACAGACTAACAACCTGGAAGAAAATAATCTACAGTTAGAGCCATGCTGCCTTAGGGGGACAGTGTAATCGCTAGGACAATCCTTAATACAAAGAAATGGGAGACGTGAGTCTGAAGAGGGGAAATATCAAAGGTACTCTTTATTAAGAGTGAAACTTTGAAATCCATCTATTTAAGATTAATCACTATTCTTTCAGTTAAGCTGTTGTCATCTCTAACTTTCTTTGAGTAGAAAATAATCTACACTTCCAACTAAGTTATTCATGGTCCAATTTGTTCTCAGAATACTATAATAGGCTTTGTGAAGATAAATTTTATAATAGGGATTTAACGTAGTGAGAAGCCAGGACACAGAGGCCTTCCAACACAAAGAGTGTATATGTATGTCAACTGCTCAGTCCCCTCCCCCTCTCCTGCCACCCTCCCTGTTCCCTCTCCCAAAAGGATATTCACCCCTACTTAAAATCTAATTTTCACAAAGGATCCAGATGAAATGGCATCTCCGCAGCTTCGGAGTACAATTGGTTTAGCCATTGCAGTGTTTTTTGGAGTCATTTTCAATGGAGCTGGAGAAAGGGGGGAACTTGGAGTAAATTCCACTGGAAGAAGGAATGCTGGAGAGAAAGGGAAACACATCCAGTCTTTCCTGGTGGCAGTTTTGTCTTGCTTGATGATCACATGTGCACACTGTTGCCTGGCAAGGACTCTCAAAGAAAACTCTGCTTTCCTAGGGAAAATAAAGCTTGAAGGGTGGAATCCTGGAAAAAAACAAGAAAAGAAAAAAGAAAAAGTTATCATTGAATATTTATATGCATAAGTTTAATTTGCCTCGCTTTTGATATCTCAAATACATATAAATATTCGGAGACACTTGATTTTTTTGCTCTTTAGTTGTAGATGATGTAAATTTCCATATTTATAATTTTTCTCTTTTTTTGCATCCAAATGAAGTATATTGGCTATTTGTTTTACAAAGGAGCAAAGTAATGGGAGTACAACTTTATCTTCATTCCAGACACCTTTTTTTTTTTTTTTTTTTTAAAGGGGGTGTTCTATTTTAAACATTTCAAGACATGCAAAATATTAGTATATAAAATCCTAGAAACTCTTCACCTGCCAATGTATTTTAATAGCTTCCCTTTTCCAGTACTCTTACACCCATGCTGTACCTATTTTGTTGCAAATCTGCCCATCTTATTTGCATATTTGTAACAAAGTATAAAAGGATAAAGACTCATTCTTTAGACACAAACTTTGATTTAAAAATCCTATGAATCACATAGGAATTCTGAAGGGGATACACATTTTTAACTATTTTTTAAAGATTTCTGAAATTGTTTTTAAATGTGCTTTTAATGATTTCTAGCACTCACACCTCCTCACTTGCTTTCCAAACTGTTTATACTGTCCCCAATAACACTCAGTGGAAAGCTGTCATTCCTGGCTAAATCCTTACTTAGGGTGGATGCTATGCCTCCGTGAGACAGGGTCAGGAGGTCAAAATCGATTTTGGAGGCCACCTGGAGAGTCCAGGCCATGAACTGACTCAAAAAATTTATATCAGAGCTGGAATGGTCCACCTCCCAGGGTCAGATCTAGCCTGACACTCCAACCGCAGGATGGGGCATGCTAGACCAGCTCAGAGAGAGGGCAGAGTTGTTGACCCTGCTAGCTGACCTCTTCAAACTTCAGGAGAATTTTTTTGGCAGTTACCACGGTGACTGGGTACTCTAAAAGCTTATCCTTCTTACTGAATGGAGGGAAAAAATTAGGAAACTATATGTTAAAACCTACCTTGCAGAGATGCCTACCGTGGCGAAAGTTTAAAGCAAAACAAAACAAAACAAAGGCAAAACAGGAAAGGGGGATGGATTTAAATTGTCTATGCCTTTGATATAAATTTCCACTAATGTCCTTAAAAAATGGAATCTGCATGGTTTTTCAAACTCCAAAATTCAAAATTTGGAGCGGATACTACTGTTTTTACTGTTTCTCTCTCTCTCTCTCTCCCCCCCTTTTTTGGCTCATTGCTGACAACCATATGAATAATGCATTAATATACTTTTTAAACAATGTATTTTATTCAGAAATTCTAATATCTCTCTTCTTTTCTTTGAGAATAATCAGCTTTGAAATAAGATCCATCATATATGCTATTCTATTAGGGGAAAACACTGTAAATAATCATTGCTGCTTCAAAACCAAGCTCGCTCAGGTTTTCTTTTCTTTCTTTCTTTTTTTTTTCTTGAAAGGTGTTAGTTTTGCTTGACTTTAAATAATAAAATTAGGAAAAAAGCAAGAGGCTAATAGTGTTATATTTTTATCTCATACCAAACGACTTAATAAAAATAGTGTATTAAAAATAACACCCTAAACATGCTCTGTCTATAACAAAACATCCAGAGGAAAAAGGTACAACATACCCTTTATTTTAGGGCAATGAACATTGAACCTAAAAAAAAAGCACAGAATTTCTTCCATTTTAATACCAAATGCTGTCTCGTTGTAAAATCCCACAACAACAGAAACACTTGTAAATTAAAATTTAATTCATGGGGAGTAAGTATATTCACAATATAAAACACTAGTTGATTTTTGGTGACAGATTGTAACACAAAATTCTTTAAAATGCTTTCTCTGGGTTGCTAGAAATTAGGTGAGAATCATAATAATTTAGGAGTCTAACATTCTTTAATCATAATAATAGTTCCTCTAAAAATACCAGTGTACTGTGCGATAACTTTTGTAAAATGAAATCATTGACTTTTATTGTTGCTGTTGCTTAGACCTCCCTTAATTTTCCCACCTACTTCTAACAAGATCCAGGTCCTAGAAGCCCAGGAGTGTGCAAGGAGCTCCTTCACCATTCTGGTACTGTGTGTGTGTGTGTGTGTGTGTGTGTGTGTGTGTGTGTGTAAGCACGTGTGCATGTGTGTGACACACACAAATGATCAAGCATTTGTGAGAGTGAAGGGATAGTTGATTTGCATCTTAAAAAGCAACAGTGGTACTATTTTTAAAAAAAAGATGAATTATAGAAGTGTAGTAACTGTCACTCCAAAAATGAATGCAGAAATTATAGACATTTTTAACCTAATCCTGAATGTCCATGTTGCTGTGACATATTTTTATTGTTCTGTAATCACCACTCAGTTCCTGGAAGGGGATAGACATAAAATTTAAGTATTTATTAATTAATCTTAATTTTTAAATAAACCAAAATATAACTCAGGAATAATTATTCCCCCTTGTCTTCTGCTTAAAACAACCACTGACGAGAGAGGTTGGAGAAATAATTTGAGATGATCTCACCATACAATTCAATTATACTTTGCTAAAGCATAGGTCTTCCAATTAGACAATGCATTCTTCGCATTTTAAAGTGGGTGTCCAGGTCTGTGAGTCCCTGAAACTGTGGTGCTGACTCATTGTTTGTGATGATCCAACTGTCCTTTCCAGGTCCTGAGCTCTTGACAAGCTTCCTTTAAGCCCAAGGGCTGGCAAAACAGGAGGAACTACCAAAGGGTGACAAGGTCCTTCTTGGGTTTTGAAAACAGATGACAGAGCTCTGAGAATGAGATAAGTTGGGCCAGAATCTCCTAAGCCATGAGCCTTATCTTGAGTGGAACATTATTTCTAAGTTGGATCTGAAAAGGAAAAAAAGAAAGAAAGAATAAGGTCATGGTTCATTTGTACACAAGAAAACAGTGCTAAGTCTCTTAGCGTGGTTTCCTCTAGTCAAATTCAGGATCTCCTCCACTCCACCCTCCAAAAAACATCAAAAGTCATTTTTCAGTTTTCTGTGCAAATGCTTACTAAAAGGACGAGGAAATAAATAGGTGTTTTATTCAGCAAGTCACAGACTTGAATCTTCCCTTATAACGAATATTCACAACTAGGTATGTTACAGAACCAGAGTTTAGGAGTGAAAGGCACCTAGAGATTATCTAGTCCCAAAATTTTATTTTACATACATATGCAAAGTCTGAAGCCCAGAGGCAGGAACTACCTTCCATACACTATTACTTAGAAGCATCAACTAGGACCTACATCCTACTTGGCATTTCTTGTACATGCAGCCTCTTCACTAGGGTAGAGAATATTAAAAGCCCACACCAATAGACATATTCAAAGCCTTGAAAACAGAGTCAGAATAACTCTGACCATAATTCAAATTAATTAAAAGTTCATTCAGGTTTTCCAGGATACAATTTGAGAGGCCACACAAGTAGAAACACCATAAAATGAGGTAGTGAAATGATAATATCATAGCTGCAATCAGGAGCTTCCAAATGAAGAGGAACTTATTTCTTTTTTAATGTTTTTATTAACATGTTATAGTTATATATAATAGCATGGTTCATTTTGATATATTCATGAATGCATGGAATATAATTTTTTTTTTTTTGCATGGAATATAATTTGCTTCAGGAACTTTTATCTTATGGTTGTTAATATTATTTCTCCAGCTAATTGTTTTTTATTTATTTGTTATGGCTACTAAATATTGATTGATTGATTTCTTTTAGCAGATAGAGTGTCTCTCTCATGACAGGTATCTTGGTGTTACTCTACCTCTTGCTACCAGTGCAATGAAAGAGTCTGTCCAAATAACCATGAAGTACATAAGATCACCAGCCCTAAAAAGAGTTAATCTTGGTTTTAACATTGCCTAATTTACTCCTAGTTAACTTGTATCTTCAGGATCAGTGGATCCTGAAAAGAAAGTAAAAAGAAGGCTGTAGAAGTAGCATGGTAGTGCATGTCTATAATCTCAATCAGAGGTTGAGGCAAGAGGATTGCAAGTTCCAGACCAATTAGAACCTCAGCAATTTAGTGAGGTTCTAAGCAACTTAGGGAGACCCTGTCTCAAAATAAAAATAAAAAGGACTGGACATGTAGCTCAGTGGTACAGTGCCCTGGGTTCAGTCCCTGGTATGAAAACAAAACAAAACAAAACAAAACAAAAAAACCCTGTAGAAAAACATACAAATAATTGCTGATACCTACTTGTCAATCATATTCAGAAGTAACATTTACTAATCTGTATAATACATTTTTAGTGCTGTCCTAAAGTTCCCCTTCTAACTTTTCATGGCATCTGGGAAAAGATCAAAATTTAATTCTGCAAATTTGCCTCTGGACTCCAGGGAAGAAATAGTTCACGGATAAGAATTTAAGAGGGGGGAAAAAAGACTCATAAGTATGCCGAGGGGCCAGTGGCCTTCTAGGGAAGGAGGCTAGTATTTAGAAAGACAGTTATATATGATTAAGAGGTGAAGGCAATAATAAGTTATCCTTAACTCCCATCTAAAATTTCAAAGAAATGCTACGTCCTTTGCATAGATTCAAGTGGGTATTATTTGAGGGAGGCATTTGGGGATTCTCACCACATGTTACATTTTCAGAGCAGGGAAAGAAACACCACTCTGAAGTCAGGTCTGAAGAACATTTGCTGGACAGCACTCAGTCCCAATTCAGCTACTTAGGTGGCACCTGTGTGTGCATGTTTCCATTTCTCAAAGCACTCTGGTGATTTGGACCAGTGGCAGACTTTTTCACCCACAGGAAAAAGATGTTCAGGGAAACTTCTCAGCAGATATGCACACACATATTTTTAAAATCTTTTTTTTTTTTTTTTTTTTTTTTTTTTTAGAATCAAGGATGAGAGACAAATGAGCTGAACAGAAAGGAGAAATTGCGAGAATTTCCCCCTTTTCCCTTTGGGTTTGCCCTTGAGCTGTACCCTAGGACTAGCCAGGCAGTGTTCCAGGGCCAGTGCAAAGGAAAGAACTGGGGGCCTTGCCCACTGCTTGGCCTTTTTTTTTTTTTTTTCAGTCCTGTTTTTTCAAGCTGGTGGACACAGAACTCCATTCTAGACCCTAGCCACTGGACTACTGTTAGAAGGGCCGAGCTTGGGGCAACCTAACTGGTGCCTGCCTGCTGCCACTTAAGAAGAGGCCCACCTTTTGGGTATCCTCCACAGACTGTCAGAAAACGATTCAGGCCTGAAATTTCAATGTTAATTTTAACAATTATCAAAAAAGAGGGGCCAGGTGCAGCAGCTGCCCCAGCTGCCCTATTTACGGGACAGCCCTGACTCTTGCCCACCACATCCAATCCAAGAAGAAGAGGGGAGGAGGAAGTGCAAAAAGGTGAAGCTGTCCCCTCTGAGGACCCTGGTCCTGGTCATTTGAGAGTCATTCATGTCTACATCTACAAACAGAAAACAGGAAGCACACCAAAGCTAACACTGAATGGCTTCAGGGCCTCAGGGTCCACCTGGCCTGTGTGTTGGTGGGTGCAGTGGGATTAAGGGTCCCTTTCCTTCTTCTGCCTGCTTGGGCCATACTAAATGAAAAGCAGGCCACAGGACAATGCTGTCCCACTACCAGTTTCCTAATCCCCAAACTCCAGTGCCTGAGAGTGAAACATCATGAAAAGTTATTGCCAATGACAAATGTGGGCTGACAAATTGTCAATATTCACATCTTTGACATGCTGGAAGACTTTCAGGCAATAAATAAGCAAATGCAAGAACTGCCGGCAGGGTGGGCAGGGTGCAGGCCACAGCCCAGGCTGCAGTTATCCGGTGGTGCCCCACCCCTCCGCCTAGGGAGCATGTTATTCAAGGGACTGCAGGGCACTGCCTGACCTCTCTGGTCTTTGCTCTGGCTCTCTTTTTCCCTGTCCCTCACACAACCTGCAGGGAAACTTCCCTCTTCCCACCTCTAATGAACTCTTTTGGGCATGCCTGTCTATGGTCTCACACACTGGATTTACAGGGACATTATCCAGGATTTTTTTCCTTTGCTTTTTTTCTTTTTTTGTCTGAAACACTGGATCCTTGGAATATGTTGAACTTCGGGTTACTTTTGCATGCCTGCCTGTATCCTATGATAGAGAAAATTACTAGGAATTAATACACAAGATAAAAATGATATTTTTATCTATAGATGCATTGGAAGAAGGTGTGTACATTAAATTAAGAACTTAAAGTATGAAAAAGATCTTTCAAGATGTTTTAGGATTAGTGCTTCTATAAATAGTCCCCCCTAACACACACACACACACACACCCACACACACACAAACACATTCATGACAGTGCCCTTTGACTCGTCTTTCATGCTTTAAATTCACTCTGTGTTTTAAATTTCAGAGTAATTTTAAACACATACATTGATCTCAATATTCATTTATCATATAAGATATGATTTCTTACAACAAATCCAGTTACCAATCACAAGGCTTGAAATTAAATGACCGGTCACAGCCCTCCTAGAAGGTTGATTTCACTACAAATGTTTGGGTTCAAATTTTAATTCACTTCCCCTTTCTCTAGCTTGAATGTTGATTCCTGCATTTAAATACAACACAGCACTTGAAATAAGGATCTTCTTGCTAAACTGAAGGCTTTTCTCATTTCTGAGAACTCTATAAATGAACTGCATTGTCACATAATCGATAGGAAAAACTCAGCTGTCACAGATCCTAAGCAACCCCTGGTCACAGAAATAACACAATCTGGCATTTCTGAGTTTGAAAATGTGCTGTTTGGATGACATGAGACCAGAACAACTCAGACAGCTTCAAATTTCGTGGTCTCTATGAATTGCTGAGACTGTCCTGCTGAGGACAGAGATAGGAAATCGGCTTTTCTCGGGTTAGAGATCAGGTGTTCCCTTTCTTCTTTCATACACAAGTCTAAGAGCCAATGTGTTGGGATCTGAGATTCAAAGCTATTTCTAAGCTCATCTAAGTTTGTTTGCTGTCATAGAGTTTATAACAGAATCTCAAATTGTTGTTTTCTTCTTCAAACCAATGAGCATTTCAGGTCTGGATTTTGAAATGGGAGTCTAAAGTAAATGCCCAACTATTTCAAAGCCTGTCCTTCGAAACTCTAGATCATCTCCATCATAATGATCAGAATGACTGTGGTACATAAATCCTTCAATTCAAAAATAGCCAAACACATCTAACCATAAATAACACAACCCATAAAGCTATAGCAAGCCATTTCTCTGCCTCAATGTCCCAGTTTTGGGTTGCTCTCTCAGCCTTGTCTTTATTGTGTGCCATGTACAAATACTACCATATCATCCAAGAAGAAGAAAATATATTGGTGTCCGCATCCTTTCCATTTTATCTGTGATACATTACTCTCAACTCAATGACTCGTTTAATAGAGGGCTTTATTTATTTATTTATTTATTTTTGTACTGGGAATTGAACCCAGGGGTGCTTAACCACTAAGTCACATCCCCGACCCTTTTTATCTTATATTCTGAGATAGGATCTCAATAAGATTCTTGGGGCCTTGCTGAGTTGCTGCACCTGGCCTCAAACTTGCAATCCTCCTGCCTTAGCCTTCTGAGTTGCTGGGATTACAGGTGTGTGCCACCACACCCTGCAATAGAGGGGATTTTTAAAAAAATGTGTTATCCGATAGAACTATTCAGGAATCTATGACACTTGGCAGATTAGATTATATGATAAATATGTGTATTTGTCTTAGAAGAACCTTGCTGAGAAGGTCCATGGCCTTAGCATATGAGGTCTTTTACATATGAAGGATAAAAATAGTCTGTTTCATGATTTTGCCCTGACAGAGAGTCTGTGTAGTAAATAGTTACCCTGTGCCTATATGGAACTATATGAAGAAAATATACTAGATGGGGTATCAGATGGGGTGCCTTGCAGTTTGCAACTTCAAAGCATGGATGTGTGAAAGGTGTCTTTTCCAAAAATTAAGGTTGTTGGAGCCTTTATCTTCCACATCTCCATCCCTAAGATCCTTGCCTTGACTGGTTCCTGTAATTAGTTCAATTGTCCTTACTATTCCATCTTCAAGCCAGGTATTTTGCTCCTAATCAACTCTGGAAGAAAAAGGGACAACTTGGGCTGTTATAAAAAGCCAACATTCCAAGTCACCATCATTTCATAAGCTCTTAGAAGCCCCTAATTCATTCAGTGTATTTCTCGGAAACTTAGCTTTAGCCCTAAACAGGACTGTTGACACAGTAGAGTTTATTCTTTATCATAGTTCACAGGCTTCTCCACAGCTGCAAGTTGACATTTGGAACCTGTGTCATGCAGGAGGGGCCAAAGCCCATACAGGAACCACATCACTTGTTTCAGAAGCAGCTGTCATTTATGGAGGGAGTTGAGGAGAAGTAAGAAATAGGCACACGATACCCAGGCTGGGAGTGATTGAGCGCTGATGTCTATCAAAGACAGATAACTGATGAAAGGAGTTCTCTTCTTGGATATTTGATCAGTGTGTGAATTTGCCTTGTTTACTATTATGGGAAATGACTGAATCCCATCTCAGTCTGAGAAAGGGTGGAAGTTGCAAGAGCATCTTAACCCTTGCAGAGGTCTGGCTATCAATATCTGCCTTCTCACCCAGTTCCCTAAGCTTGCTTTCAGCTTAATTTTTCAAACACATCTAGGTCTCCATTTATGTGTTTAAATGACCCAGAGTGTTTACCAGGAGTGTTGTACCACCAATCCTGGAGCATTTATCTCTTCTATAATGTCTGTCATTATACAAGACACTATAAAAAGCTCATTTCAAACCCTGAAAATATACCCTTACTCCAGAAGTCATTAGCATAACAAGCACAAAGTTTCAAGGTGGTAATTTGGTTATAGATCTGAAATCCTTCCGGTTCCATCAGATCAGTGTGGAGATAGGATGTGGCCCTGCTGCAAACCAGGATCTGGGCCAGTGGATCCCCTACAGGAAGGAAGTTGTACTGGGGTGAATAGTTTGTCCTTGGGGACTCAAAATGAGGGAAAAGTTTCAAGTTTCACTTGTCTGAGTTAGGACATTTTTTAAAGAATCAAGATTCATCTTTTTTCTTCCTTCTTTCCTTGGCCAACAAGAAGATACTTCTTAAAAGGAATTCTCTTTAGACATGGACATATAGCAGGCCTTTTCTCAGAGGCAATACAAGCACTTGTAGAACTTTTTGCTAGGAGGTGGAGCTTGGGAAATTCGACCTCAATCTGCCCTGCCAGTTTGTGGAGGTGCAGATTAGCTGCCACTCTGCTGAGGCAGGGGTGGTGGTGATGGTAGGGGTCAGTGAGGTTGAGATGTATTCAGATGGTAATTTACACCTGAAAAGACAGAATGTAGTCACTCTTGGGGCAAGGGGGAGGTGACTTGAGTTTCTTATGAATACCGGCCAGGAGTACTTCCTTGAGAAAGATAAATTGAAATGGAGGGGGACTGGAATATAAAAGTTATGGGAACAGAAAGAAAAGAGGGAGCAGAGACAGCTTTCATGAGTAAAAATAAATGAATTTAGCCATCAGTTGTGAATCTATTTTCAACTTTTCCTTTTCAGTGCAGTTTTCAGATATAATAGAGAGGTGGTAATTTCTATTTTATTAAACATTTGGAGATTGTGTATGGAATAAAAAAATACATGTGAAAATAAGGATAAAGAAGTGGCCTAATTTTTCTGCCATTTGGAAGGATCTCCTTGTTTCACATAGTCTTTCTGCTTAATGATTGCTACCTACCTTGCTTAGTAGAATACTAAAGTAGCCTGGGAGTAACTAAGAAAAAAAAAATTTATACATTCCAACACTGCCTTTAACCTCAAACGACAGTAAAAGGTTCATTCAGACCCTAGGACCACACTGAGGCATTAATTAGGCTGATGAAATCCATCGAAATGTATGGATTCAGCATAATCAAGTTTCTACCGCAGACTATCGTTAAGGAATACGTGAGCAGCTGGGAGAATAGAAAGTACTGTTAGAGTTAAGTCATGCATGTAATTGAGTATATTTAACATAACCATTTTAATGATCAGTGATTAAAAGTGCATCTTACTTAAATGGTATATCCTCTGCAATTTGTTCATATCAACTTGATAATGTTCTCAAAAGGAAAAAGTAGGGATACAAATTTCTAAACAAGATCTTTTTTGAGTTTGGAGGAAAAAGGCAGAAAAGTGAACTGGAAAGAAAAATGTGGCTTTTGCATGCAAACAGCTACACACGTGTGATATAAATTAAACACTGTTTTGGGTACTGTTTGTGCTCAGTCTCCTATAAAATATTAGGAATATATAATAAATGTTTTTTTTTTCATCCCCAAGGACAAAATGCATTTTTCCTTCAAGATGCTTTCTCTCACAAGATTTTTTTTAAAGGTGAAGTGGGGATGGGGGCTGTTTCAATGTTGTCCATTTTAAGAGCTTCATTTAAGAATCTGGGAAGTTTACATTCCCTGTTTTTCCAACCTGTTGGGTTAACTTATCTTAGTAGACCTCACCTCCATGAAGACAACACTGGGAAGAAAGGAGGGAATCTCAAAGAGAGAGATGGACCCAGATATGATGGTCCAGAAGCACAAACAGTTCAGAAACCTGCAAAGGGGAAATTAGCTGTTCAAATCAGTGAGGGGCCTAAACCAAAAGCCCACGCGCTTAGTAAAGGCAGACTCTGCTCTGCTCTATTCACTCGGACCTGGCCAGATAAATGGAGTCATTGTGGAGCCATCCACAAGCCAACCCTGCTGCTTTTGTTGTATTTTCTCGGCTTTTGTGCTCAAAACACGCAAATCACCGATTACTTTGCCCAGGAAAGAACCAGGAAAGAGAGGTGGATCTAGATCTCTAGCTAAAAGTGTGTAACTCATAGGACATCCACCCATCTATGCAAGCACTATTAAAAGCGAGTTTCGAAGGGACTCCTAACTCCCAAAAGTTGCTTCACGACCTCTCTGTATCTGTTCACTCCTGCCCCCAATAGAGAGACTAATCTATTCTCCCACTGAAAATAGGGTTGAACAGTGGCACATCTTGAATGTCTGGGAGTTGCACTGATAATTTTACAAACCTAAGAGAGGATGGCACAAGCATGGAAAAGTCTGTTAGCACATATGTTCTGCCTGCTGCAAATAAAATAAAAATGTTTTCAGGGGAAATTCATTTAAAGGCTTTCTTCCACCTAGTGACATATCTTCTTTGGCTTGGAGGGACAGATCTTGGGAAATCGGGTCTTTCAAGGAGCACTCCCACCCCCAATGTATAGTCTATAAATATAGTGGAAAAGCCATGCCAGGGGTAGTCAGTGCAAGAGAATCTGGAGCCTTGAAAGCATCTTTTTCTTCTGGCTATGGTGGCACTTAAATGATAATGCGGGCAATGGAGCTGGGAGATTTATATCTTTTGGAAAGTAGGGCGAGCCAGATGGTAATAGCGTCATTAACACACAAACTTGGGATGTGCAAGTGAAGCTTGAAATTGGGAAAGAGATCAGGAGAACAAAGGGGGCTGCTGTTGAAAGGCTACCCCTCTTCTGCTGGCCAAAGCTAAGAGCCCCTTGGTACTGAGGTCTGCTCCTGCCCAGAGCTGGATAATAAACGACAGCTTTCCCCCTCCCCTGTTGTGACTTAGAAAGCACCGAGAAAACTTTTGCAATAGGCAAATTCGGCACTTATTTATGTGTAACCCTTTGTAGTCTGAAGTGGCAGGAATGGGTCTTAATTCAAATGCATTCCCACCCCCACCCCCACCTTAGTTTGATAAGCCCTTGCAATTGTTGACATTTATTTTATGCAATCAAAGTGCCGCTTGTTGTATGTTTCAGACAAAAGTTCATTTTCCTCCCCTTGTATAAATACTCTAAGTAAATATTAAAGGTTGAACAGCACTACCTTTCTCATTTTGGTGATGGAGGCTGATGTGAAGGTGTTGAGGTGTAAAACTCCAGGATTTTACTTTGGAAAACTTTAACATTTAAGTTAAATTCTCGCTGAATATATAGAAAACAAATTATTAAGGCAAGATTAATAATGGCATTAATAATAACAAAGTGTGTTTATACTGAACACCCATCCAATCATATATAAATGAAACACAGTTGGGAACAACAACAACAACAAAAACCCCACGAAGGATATAACTTTTGTTCCTTTTTCTTTTATGAATGCAATGCGTATGCACACATTGCATTATTAAAAAGAATAAAGTTATTAATACACACATAGATGTGTGTGTGTGTATGTGTGTGTGTGTGTGTGTGTGTGTGTGTGTGTACGTATATTTGGCTTCTGAGACAACCTTAAAGGCAAAGGTAAGTCATTAAGTATTGACGGGTTTGAGTGAAGCCTGTTAGCGACTAAAAGTTGACGAGGTCTAAACTAAAATCGAACGTTTTTCTTTTTCTTCTGAAAAAAAAAAAAAAAAAAATACTGGAGCTCTTTAAAAGCCCAGAGGACTTACCCTCCAGGCATTATTCAGAGAAAAACTGAGACTGGCCGTTCGTCACAGGCAATTGTAAAGGGTTTCAAAGGGCCGATCAAACGATCGCCAGAGTAATCTACATTCAAGTCCGGATGATGGTGTTACGGCACACACCTGCGGGGTGTTTGCTGTCCGTGCCCCTCGCGGAGCTACAAATCATCATTAAAGCGAGCTGCTTAAGCTTCTTCCCAGCTTCTAGACAAGAGTTACTTGGGACAGTTCACTTTGATATTGCTTCGGCTCGCAATTGACAAGCAAGCTATTTTGGAGCTCAAACTGGAGCCCACATCCTAATACGCGCCGCGTGGTAACCTGGGTGGTGAGCGCAGGGGACGGTGAGCAATTGTGAAGGTCTGTTTCTTTCGCCAATTTCCTGCGCAGAATCACCACAAAAAGGTGTAGGAAACCAGGTTAGAAGCAGCTAACACCCGCTTTAGTTTCCTACTAAGGGCTCGTCCAAAACTTCTTCACTGCCTTTGACACTTTTAACGCGCCCAGTCTATAGGCGCAACCTCCCATCCTCAATTTCCCTCCTTCACTCTCGTCATGCCCCCTGTCCGGCCAGCACCCACCCTTGGGTCAGCACCCTCCCTCCAGTTCAAGACTTCATTCTTCTCCAGGGCCGGTATCAAGTTTGAAACTTTCACTTTTGATTCTTTCGTTTGAGATGCTTTCTCCCCTAGAAAGATGTCGACCCTGCCCTCACTGCTTTCACCTTGAGGGGGGAAAATCCCGAGTTGGGTAACAAGAAAGCGACGTGAGGGGTCGGACAGCTGGAGGCGGGGAAGGGCGGGGGCAATGTCAGTTGCTGTCTGCTGTCTGCCTTGAGTGTCTGCAAGCCCTCGGCAATCCGTGTGCGACCCATTTAGTGGGTGGGGATTAACCGGCTGCCGGTGATGCCAAGATCAACACTCGGAGCCAATGTATCGATAGACCAATTTTTTGCTCTTACCGCGAGGTTTTTTGTTTCAATCCAAAGTAGAGGTGTCTGCGCTGCGCAAGACGCAGCAGTACTGTAGCGACTGGAAAAAGGGGGGCGCTAGATGCCGGAGACGCAAGTATGGAAATTAACTCATTAGGAAGGGGTGTGGTTACCGCGAAGCCCCCTCCTCCATCTCTTCCTTTCTCCCTAGCTGCCACGGTCCTGGCTTGCTAAATATGAGATTACAAACAAACAAATAAAGCAGAAGCTGACTACGCAGCCCCAGATCAAACACGCTCCAGATAATTCGCTTCACTCAGCGCTGTGGCCAGATCCGCTCAGCGCCGGCCCCTATCGCCCGCCGGTGGTTTCAGCGCCCCCTCCACGCCAGCCCTGACTGCCGCAGCTCTGAAAGCCAGGGCCCGCGGCGGCTTTTCGAAGGCACAGCACGTGGCCCCGACACCCGGTTTGGTTTACGTTTTTAAACCTCAGACAAACGCTTCCACCGCAGTGGTAACTATCTGGGGGCTTCCGCTGACCTCAGAGTTCTCTCCTAGACGGTGAGGGTGCTGGTGCTCCCTGGGGGAGAAAAGCACTCCAACTAGAAAGTAACGTCCTAGCTCTGGGGGTGTAGCTCCGTAGAAGAGTGCTTGTCTAGCAAGCCTAAGGACTTGGGTTCGATCCCCACCACTGTAAAGAAAAAGAAAAGTGACGCTGTAAGAGCAGTTTTTAACGCCCCTGTGGGGCCACACCCGGAGTGGGAGTGGGAAAAGGCGCGGAGATGATAAAGGCTGGAACCTGGCGGGGGTCTGTTTGAGCATTAAAATCCCTGGTTGAGGTATCATTTTATTAACCAAAGACCAGGTCCTCGAGAGTGAGGGCAAGGGGATTGGAAAACCCAGGCTATATCATTCTGTGCCGAAATAAAATGGGGGGGGGGTGAAAAAGGAACAAAACGCACACCCTCTCACCGCCCCCTTGTCCCCTTACCCCCTCCCCAGCAGCCGTGCCCCTAGGTCCTCAAAGCCTGCCTCTGTGCAGGGCTTGGGGGAAAATGGTACTTTTATGGCTTTCCTTCCTGCGTGGTCCGCCTCCCCGCCCCTGCTCCCTGCCTGGCGCTTCCCCAGCTGCGGGCCCCTAGGAGGAAGGCTGCCCAGTCCCCTCGTCTCCCGCTGCCTGCAGGCCACCGAGCCTCAAAGCGTGCATTGTCCAGCGGGGGCGGGGAGGCCACCAGACCCATGCAGAAGAATAACACTGCGCCCAACTCTTGTTAGGGAAAGTTTTCCAAATGCACTCCTCGTGGTAAAATACTTTCAAAAGGGGTGAGTTGGGGGGGATACATTTTGAAAACCCACTGCCTTCTCCCAATTTCTCAACCTTTCACTTTTTTAGGTTCTCAGTAAGGGAGAGAGCGGCCCGGGAACAAATTGGCTAGTGGCAAAGAGGGCCGAAAATGTGAACATGGCTGTAGAATAGTCCATGTAATGGTTTTGAAGTGCGGGTGGGAAGAGGGAAGGGGTATGTTCCACCAGGTCTGCTTCGGGGACAGCTGCACGTTTGCGGGGGGGGGGGGGGGGGCGGTGTGAAGGGAGAAGAGGCCCCTAGGGCGCGTGTGCAGGCAAAGCATTTCTCACCTCCTGTTTATCTTAGAAGCGGGGCGGAGGGGGTGGGTGGGGAGCGAATTGTTCTGCTTCCCGACAGGCAAGAGAAGTTGAATAAAATGGAGAGGCGGGCACACGCAAAAACAAAAACTGCTGTAGGTTCTGAGTCTCTCTCCTTGACCCAAATTCTAAATGGTGGGGCTTTCCATTTGCAAAAGACTCCGAAGTCTGAAGACCCCAGAGACAGCGGTCCTCCGGCGACCGCAAAAACCCTGATGGATACCGTTAGAATTGGGGCTTTGTGGGCAAATGTGATTAATTTTTCTTTTGAGCAGCGGGACCCCTTCCTTCCAAGTATTGTCGTTAGCATTTGAGGAGTCTCTGGGTTTCCTCTGCTTTTCCAGGCACTTGCAAAATAATGGCTTATGTCCCTTGCAAAACTCTGCCTGAAAAAAAAGTATATTCCAAGACGCTGCAATAGTGATTCTGTCTCAAAAAACCAAACCAAGACAAGACAAAATAAATAAATAAAATCAAACAAAGCAAAACACAGGATCTTGTCCTCGGTGTCCAACAAAGTGACCTAAAGGGCACATAAGTGGTTGTGGCTGTTTGGAGTCACTCTAATTTGGTGTGTGGACTTAATGCCTTAATGCTAAATCGGCAATATAAAGGGTTGAAGAGCAAGTCCGATAAAAGCTCTAATTACTACTGGAAACTTTAGGTGGTTGCTAGGATCTGAGGACCACCACTACCACCACCAAAAAACCTCCAATAGAATGTTTGGACTGTGTATACTGGGGGTGGGGGTAGAGTTTCTACAGCGAATAGTGCCCACATCTGCTGGAACTTCCATATCTAAGCTGTTCATTTACGGGAGCCAACTTATGAAATCTCCACAATTAGATCTTCATTGTTCTTCCTCCACAACACTGTCTAGGAAGAAAAGGTCTTCTCGGTCGGGGCCAATCCAACGAAGCCTTTGACGTTATTAAATAATAAAGCGATTGTGATTTACATTGTTGTTCAGAAAAAAAGGCCAATTATCCACTGTTATGTTGCCATAAAGATCATATTAACTCGAATTAGTAATCAAACAATATGCGAGCGTTTAAAAAAGTACAGCCGAACTGGGTGACAGCTACCGCGACGTCTTCACTTTCACCAGCAAACCCACCCGCGTCGGCAGCGGGAGCGAAAGAGGCAGACGCCGCAGACCCGAAAGGAGGCAGAGAGCAGCAAAGTGGTGATTAACGGTCTCCAGTGTTAATTATTCTCAATTAATCCCAAACAGTGCAAACCTTCCTTGGTTCCCTGCAAAGTCCCTGATTTGGGATACTCTGAGAATCCCGCGTTTCTTAGGGGCTTTTGAGAAATCCGGAAGAGACATCTTCATGCAAGCTACCTGTGAGCGAAAGGGATCGGATGTAGGTGTGTGTACAGATGTGTGTGAGGTGGGCCCGTGAGGTTCGCTGTCTTTTCCAGAGCCTGTTGTGAACCTTCAGGTAGATGCCCGAAGTGGGCAAGGCCCACAGCATCCTTACACTCCTGGCGAATCCCGGGTCTTCTCTACTCAAATCTTAATCTCTCGCGCGCCCTCTGTTATTAGGTTTATAACTCTTTGCCCACTTAAATTTGTGCAGCCAACCAAGGAAATCTAAATAGGTTTGAGTCGCCCCTTGGGTACAGAATGGAGGCTTTAATAAGAAAGATTAATTGTGGGTGTGTACAGGCCGGAAGACGCGTTAGCTATCAAGTACCGGTGGGCTGTGGGTCTAGGGGCAGGAAACGTCTCTCGCCCTAGGCCTAGACTTAAGTAGGCGCCGTAGGCATACCCACAACGGGCTACCCGGAGACCCGTGGTAGTCACAGTAAAGGACTTCGCAGCAAGCACTCTTACCCATCGTCTCCTGTGTTATTTGAGGTTTGAAAGAATTTGACCTTAACTCTCCCTGCACATCAAATTCCCTTGCCCCACCCTGCCAGACCCCCTGCTCCTCGTCTTCCCGCAGAGGGATGGGTGGAGGATCTTGTGACCGCTGCCCTGGGATGTCTGCCTATTCTGCTCCCACCCACTGAACAATGTTTAGGAGAAAGACAAACACGTTTTGCTCTGGGGGAGTGGAAAGTTGATGTTTTTGTTGCGACGTGCAAAATGTATCCGACTACGTGGTTTTTTAAAGTAAGTAAGCAGGGAGCAATTTTCCACAGCGCGATGTTCCAGCAAGTCACCGCACAGGAAGAAATCAGATAGTGGCAGGGCCGCGGGGATCTCGCGGCGCGGCGGTGGTGCTGGGGGAACTGTCCTCGCCTGCACAGTCCTTTACTCCGCGCACCGCCCCCCACTTTCTACTAAAGGGTTCAGATCCCAGACTAAAGTGGCAAAGGGGTGGGGGTGGAGAGGAGTAGGGCCTGGGCGAGGGAGGGGGCAAGAAGAAGGGATTGATAGTTTCCCCGGTAGTTAGCGTGCCCTTCTTGAATAATTCCGTTTAAAACTTGAGGCCCCAAGGCCTGGGCTTGTATAAGTGTAAAACGAAATCTTGCAAGGTCTGGTCCTTTCAGCAGTGGGGCAGCCAAAGGGTGGTTGCATCTTTATCCGGAGTTTTAAAATAGTTGCCGCCTTTCCCAACTCCTATCTTTTCCTCCCCAGTATAAGTAATTCAAAAGGGGACAGGACGCCACTCCACAAGATTAATGTCCGTTCATTTGCAGGATTAGCTCTCTCACGTAGTATAATAAAATACTAGAAGTCCTTTTAAATTTAAATAAATACATGAAATTCATACCTTCTGTCTTTTCCTGTTTGATCTGAGGACATGGAAGACAGGATGTTGGAACCTAAGTAACCTTACAAAAACTTTTAACTTGGAGTTTTTGGGTTATAGCTCATCTGGGGGCTGTCATGGACATTGATTTTGGGAGAGAGTGGAGAGACCAGCTTATTTTTAATATCTATAGCTATACATTTTGGTTTGGAACTCACGATTAAAAATCTATTTGTTCCTCCCAGGGCTCAGCAGATTTCAATGTTGGCCATAGGAGACACAAAATGTTCATTAAAGGAACCTAACTAAGGCTACTGTATGGCCACTTTGTGAACTCAGAACTATGGATAGGGGAAAAAGTATGAAAGTGTGAGTTGATGTCACGCTGGCTGTCAGTGTGTGGTCTATTGTGGAGAATGGTGCTTTTTGACTGAACAGAGGGAGCCCCCCTCCCCCTTTCCCCAGCTCTACTGCACCTGCACTGGATGAGGGAGTCCCTGCCATTCAGCCCATCGCAGATTGTTCAAACAGAAGACATCTCTGACAGCACTCAATTCATTACATTTCTTCCTGCTTTTCAAACCAACACACACACACAAAATGAGTATTGCCAGCCAGTGACAGCCAAAAAAAAAAAAAAAAAAAAAACCTTAAAATACTTTATATGCAGCTAATTTGGAAGCTCATACAACTAACCATGAAATATTTTGTATCCTTAACTTGTAAGGTTTCCTGGGGGGAAAAATTACCTGATATTTCCCACCAAGAACATACCCCTATAGTTTGTATGGGGATAGTAAGTTTGTAGAAAGACACTGCTCATGGGCCAGGGAGAAGTTTCCATGGGAATAAAAGCAGAAATGTGAAAAAGAGAATAGCCTCTGATTTATCTTATCAGAAGGACCTGCTTGATATGCATTCATAATTTATGCTGGGGGAACCAGCTTGCTAATAGAGGTAGGGTACCCAAGAACTGGGAGCAGGCAGTGAGGGAAGAAAGAGCAGTTAGTAAGGGAAGCATTGAGGCTGAAGTGTGAGTTAAACATTTAAATCAATTTCCTAACAATGAAGTCCTCCCCATATGCCCAGGTTTATTTTGCCATCTTGGATTCCAAGATGTTTTTACACCGTTTCACAAAGCTGATGAGAGAGTGTTTAGAAAGCTGATGAGAGAGTGTTAGTCTAGTTTAACAGAAGTTGGGGTAAATAAAACTTCACAGGGAAACTTGATTTTGAGCTATTTTCCTTGGAGATGGAGGGAAGGGAAAATAGAAAGGGAGGAGGACTTTGAGGAGAAGACAGGTTTGCCACTTAGTATTTCATTCTGATTGTGTAATGTTATTCAATAAACCTAGATGTGAGCTGTTAAGCGTGATAGTCAAATCAACCAGGATGTGAGTTGATACTAAACTAGCTGCATGCAAAATATTGGTTTATTCTTGCTAAGTTGTTACTCTGTGAGGTTCTGGTCCAAGATCTGAACATAAGGCCTAATTTCCAACATGCTTCTCATTGGAAGGGCACTTATTCAATCATTTAAGTGTGTTTGAAAGTTAGAAAGAAAACTTTAGAAGTTCATCTCCCCAAAATGCCAAGGTGCTTCTCACCAACAAATAATTTTAGAAATCTCATGAGAATTGCACCCACCAGATACCTTTCATCTACAGTTTAAGTAATGATTCCTAGAAGTTCTCTCATCAACATGTGATCCTAAAAAAGATTATTAAAAGCAATACAAATCACTAGGAGTGGAGAAGAAAAAAGAGAAATGCCATAGCAATTATAATAACATTGGTGATATCAGAATCAGAAAACTATTCCAAGTCCAAATCTTAAATCACTGCTTAGGTGGGCTCAAATAAAATAAAACTATGGTGTACTGTCTAAAGGTTTGTTTTTTTTTTTTTTTTCTTTTTGTAATTTGTTTAGCATCTGACATCCAAACAAACATAAGCACGACAAAAACCATAACAGATCCCACAACAAATTCTAACTAGCAAATTAGATAACTTTGAATGTTCTCATATAAGAGAAAAGAGTGCTCCCAGAGGCCTATGCCTGGCTGATGAGTGTAGTGTGTGTGATTGCACGTACTGAGGGCTCTGGCTACTTGTGTATTTGGTTATGGTCTAGAGGGCAAGGAGTCTCCGGAGCCTTCAAAGCTGGGCTGGGTGGTGGTGATGGAGACCAGCTCCACTGACCTGGTCCTGCCAGCGTTTGGATTGCCCTTTCCGGAACACTCAAAGGAATCATTTCATCCTTGAGGCCCTGCAGGCCCTGACGTCACAGGGTGGGGGTGGGGGTGGGGGTGGGCGCAGTCCGGCTTCTGGCCTGGCCGCCAGCGATAAGAACCCTCGGGAAGAATTCACCGCTCCTTTTAATACAGTAATTATTTTTCTGCTTTCTGCGGGTGAGGGCGGCTCCTAACCAAAATGCCAGTATCCTTCCCTTCAGGGATGGCAAGTTTGCAAGATAACTTCCTAGACCAACCCCAAGTCAGAAAGAGCACTTGGAAAAGTAAGAAGGGTGATCTCACAGGCTTACTTCGCTGCTCAGGACCAGGAAGGAGAGAAAGACCAGAATTTCTGTATCTATTTCTGGAATCTAACACAAGAACTGATTCCTTCCCCATCATGTAATTCTGCTGGACAGTAAGAAAATCATAACTATGAGTTAAGTTTATTTTGTGTCAGGTTCTTTACATCCATCTTCTGTGAAATAAATACATATTATAGGTATTTTACAAATGAGAAAGTGAAGGCTCTGTATCTTCCCATCCCTACCTGCTCTGACCCTAGAGGGGCCTAATATTATGGAGAGCGCAGAATGCTTCCATCCCTTCTCACGCCCCTGCCAATCCATGGCCTCTGATCTGGCAGGGCTGAGAGATTACTAATCCTGAGATTTGGCCACAAACAGAGACAAACAACCCTTTAAAAGAAAAGGGTTGTGGTGAGAGACAAGAAGGCAGGATTTGATTTGGAAAGTTTGGGGCCTAAACCATCTCAGGGGTCAGGAGGTCTCAGAGGCTGAGGGCTCTGGAGCGCTGAGAGTCCCAACAGCTCGGGAGACTTTCTACACTTGCCCGACCTGGGACTATACAGGATTGTGGGAGAGAAGATCCAACCGTTTGGGCAGAGCCTGGGCGGAGAGAACTCAGCCCCATACAGCACCTTCCTGGGGCGACCCTGGGGGCAGTGGTGACGTCAGGTCCGGCCCGGTGCTTATCAGCCCAGGTCCGCATCTTCCCGCGTCCCTGGGCACTGGGCACTGAGCGCTCCCCTAGGCAGCCGGCGGGAGGCCCGCGCACTCACAGCCCAGAGCCGCACCCCGCACCAAAGCCGAGAGAAGCAAGCAAATGATACTTCAAAGCGCCGAAATCCTTATAAAGCAGCGCACACTTCATCCTGTACACTCAGGCAGACGATGGTAATGAAACGATGGGCTTCTCTGAGCTTTGAAATCACCTGGTGCTTCTTTGCAAAGAACAAGCATCTCTAGTCCAAACGCCTAAAAGCAGCAAATATTTTTACTCTCAGAATAAAAGGATGTTCTATTTGCTTTGCAAGAGAAACTGAGGACAGCGCTCAAATAATCAGAAATATCACATTAAACCAAAATATAAAATAAAATCCATTTGGACCTACACACAGAGAGCTCTCTGCCGGTGAGAAATCTTAGATTTATCTTAATAATCCTCCCTTCCAAAGAGAAGACCCCTTAGTCAAAACAAGAAAGTCAAGTCCATTATTTTCTAAAGGCCACAGGAGAAAAATATACAAACTGAAAACAAGAATCATGAAACTGGACAGCATCCTCAGAAATGAGAGAGGAGGTACTGAGCCTCCTGTGATGGTATCACACATCAGGTTCTCAGGAAAGTTTTTAATAGAAAATAACTATGAAAAACACCAAACCAATGTTTCTGGTTTGGGCTATTTCCCTCTCTTTGGAAAGCTCCTTCCAAAACTTCTTACTCCAGACCTCCGGAGGCGGTGTCCCTTTGGACTTTATCCAGATTTTCACAGTAAAGGTCATAGTATCTCCCCTTGCTCCCTTCTTTAAGGGATTCACCTCATGGACAAAGTCCCTAGGGAGATCCACCCAGACAGCTTCTATCTAACTTGGGTCAAAAGAGAAAGCGAAGAATATTAAGTCATCCTCCATCCTCAACCACAGTTGCAGCCTGAAAAGAAGCTTTAGCTCGGAAAGCAAGAAAATGCAGCAGGAAAGAAAGAAAAAAAAAAAAAAAAAAAAAAAAAAAAAAAAAAAAAAAGAAAGAAAGAAAGAAAGAAAAAAGAAAAAGAAAAAGAAAAAAACAGAGATGCAAATTATTTTAAAGCAGAAATGGGTGGGGGACGGTTGGGGAATGTGAGCTCAAGTCTTTGCTAAATGAGCTCATAGCAAAGGAAACTCCTTCCACAAAGAAAAATATGAGGACCTGTTTTTCAAAATTCTCCAAGACATAAAAGGGGGCGGGGGTGGTGGTGGGTAGAAAGCTCTTTCAATTACAACAGATAAATAAATAAATAAGCAGTGCCAACTCACAGGCGATCAAACCATAGTCAAACTTCAATCTCTGAGCAGTTAGCTATAAACTGTTAGCAATTGAAAAGTAAACCTCCGTGCACACAAAGGCACTGTTTAATTTTCTTCTTGTAATGGTGCTAAATGAAGACCCCATCACTATGCAGTTAAGCGGTATTCCTTGTCCCCCTGAGGCGCTGATCAGTTCCTTTTAATGTGAGAAAACTGGCAGCTCAAAACCCGTCAATGGAGCTCCCATAACAAAAGTTCTGAAAAGCTGAATGAATTGGGTTTGTAATTACTGCTTCCACTCCCCCCCCAGCTTATCTCTTATTCATTCAATTTATATTATTGTCAAGGAATCTTACTCTCAAAATCGTTCCCTTACGGGTTTATCTAGGGCCATGGAAGAACTTATGACACGGCAAAAATGCAACACTGCCCCTCCTCATGCACCTTGCAGTGTTCTGACCAATAGGTGGGAGGAAAGGAGGAACTACACCTTGCACCCCAATTTACTCTGCCACTACTAGAACTCAGGGCACTAGTCTATGGAGCTCTCCATTTAAAACCTTGGATTTTACTGGCAATCCGGAATGTGGATCCTGCCTAAACTCAGGGCCCACCTGGGTCTCTGAAATCCTGTGACACTGCTACTTAGAAAAGGCAAAGGTTATAAATAAACACCCTGTTTTCTCTCCCCACATTGCAAATCCCTAAAAGACCTTGCCAGACATGATGTGGAAATTAAGATAAATTGTTATGTCCCTTTCCCCGCTTTTAAACCCCAAATAGTCCCTGAGTAATTCCCTCCCCCAGCCTAGGATAAGATTTAATGAAAAAGCCAGTTTTCAGAATGCCAGGGCTCCGTATGTTTTTCAATCTAAGGGGTTGCTGATGGAGAAGATTCTCCTGAGATTTTCCTACTGTAAGAATGTGTCGGTTTCTAGAAATAAGTACAGCTATTACAACCAAATCTACTAGCAGTCTAAATAATTAATTGAAGCGTTGCTCTTTGACCCTTGAAAAGTCCAGTAGGGACACGTTTATAGTAATAATACCTCCGAATGAGCCCTTGTCAAATATTCATTTAGTGGTTAATGTGAGCCATTTTCCCCTGGGACGGTCTGTAATACCAGCTTTCCAGCATTGGCAAAGAAACCTTGCTAATCTACTACAGCTCAGCAAAAATATTTTAACGCTCTTTATTTAACATATGGGGGTGGGGGTCAGGGCAAGGAGAGAAAAAAATTGTAGAAAAAACTGAGTATAATCTCATCCTTTTGCACATCTCTAGTCTTTGTATAAGGTTAACAAAACATTTAAATTTACCCCCTTGGACTGAAAAGTAAGTGGTTTCATTGAGCTGAATAATATCCAGAGGAAAGAACTAAATACGCAACAACTATCTTCAGAATATTTTTCATGAATATCACATTTGTTGCTAAAATACTGTATTGTTAATATTAATCTAGCTATTAAATTATACATCTTGGAGAACTATTTTATTTGATCAAATGAATGATTCAATGAGCTATGTATGGGTTTTCTTCAGATGCAGTTTATCAAAAGCAATTATATTTGTAAACAAAACATTTTGGCTTCTATTTTTCAAGTACTTGCTTTGCAGATAAGGTTGGATAGGAGGGGAAATGGTAAGTTCTTCTGTTTAATACAGTGACAACCACTCAAAAACTATTTCAACTTCTAAAATACGGTGCTCCCTTTCTTCTTGCAAAATATTTGAACCTGAGCATTTTGCCAAAACTTTGCTTTACAGTCTGATCCTGCAGGTCTTTTTTTTTTTTTTTTTTTTATGGCAAGTTAATACAATACAATTACTCTAAATTCTTATGTATATTTCTAGCATATATTTATTTTTCAAATCTATACACCCTATATCAAATTGATTGACTAAAATTCCGGGAATATCCACCCCACAACCCCAGCATGATCATTTGGATCTTTATTCAAAGTTTCTTTTATTCGTATGTGTGAGCAAGAACTGGCGAATGTGCTCATTACCACGTGAATAATCCGTATATGCATTACAATGGCTGGCCAGACCGGGGGAAATTCTTTTAGAGTCTCTGCATTAATTAGGGGGGAAAATGCCTCGCTTAGAATTGGGAACTGGAATAACTGTCCCTTCCCAGTACAACATTACCCTTAAAATGAGGATAAAGAAGTAAATAAAACCCCCAAATCACGAAATGAAGCAATTCAGAATAAGCCAAAATATAGAAAATGAGACATTCCTAGTTCATCCGAGAACCAACATTAGCAACACCTCAAGAAATACTTTCTTGGAAACGAAAAAGATGCAAACCAATGGGATGAGCTAACTTAGCGGCTGCTGCGGGTACTTTACTCAAGGGTGGAAAGCGCTGCCGGATTCCAACTTCTCCAAAGTTGTAGCAAGTTGACACGACAAGCTCCTGAAACTGTGGGAAGCAATCCTGCACTCTTAAGAATGCCCGGCTCTTGGTTCTTGGTCCCCTTGGGTGGGGGAAGATAAGCGAAGAAAGTAGTAAATAAAAAAGTCCCTGACTAGGTCATAGTTTCTCCGGCGGCGCCAAAGCGCGAGTTGGTTGAGATACAGGAGCATCGCTAATTCAAAGACCATGTCGATTTTCCCAACTTTTCCGCTCCCACTGAGGACAACTAAAGCCTTTCTTTACCTTTCCTAGGGCAAAAGAAAACAACAAATCCAATCTTGTTTCCCCACCCCTCCCCCCTTCCCCCACTTCTCTACTACTGTAGTAAAACAGTTAACAGATCAAAAGCATAATCATCTCCAAATGTGATTAGACCGGACAAAGTAAAATATCTACCTCAGAGTTGATTGTTTTCTTCTGTAATATGGCTGTTGCCTGGCTTCTCTTTTGCTTGTTATCAGCTGCAGAGATTATCCGATTTGGGGCTACAGTCTTGGACCCACGCTGCCAATTTAAGAAATGGAATTCGGGGTGGGAGAGAAAGGAAAAAAAGAAAATAAAAAAAAATTAAAAAAAAAAAAAACTATATCCATGGCAAGTCGGGGAATTTTGCAAGACGTTCTTTGCTTTCCCTTGCTCTAAACAGGAAAATGTAGAGGAGAAAGTTTATGAAGTCAAGGAACAAAGAAAGCAAACCACTTGTTTCCTCTCAGACAATAGCAGGGCCAGAGTAATCCAAACACCCACCCAGCAGATGAACACTTTGCATGTCTAGTTTGCAATTATTCCGATACAAGAAGCATCATTTCCCCCTGTAACCAGGTTTCAAAGGGCCATTGTGCTGTGAAGAAAATGAAAACAAAACCAGCCAACCTGGTTCTGATTTGGCTCAATACCCCATCTGCTAAGCTACATGAAAAATTTCAGAATTGACTCCTTTCTGGCAACAAGTGGCACAAATCAGTTTAAGTATAAGTCCCCATCATGCTTATTCATGTTGCTTAGAAAAGGAGGGGGTGGATTTACAATATATGTCTCTAGTTTCTATTTTAGAAATGACATAAGCATTTCAATTTTTCCAGAGTACTTATTAATCATCCAGCCAGCTCTCTCTCCTTTTGCAGTTAACATTAGCACATGTTGCTGGACTATTAATACCAAGGTTTTTGGCATTTTGCTTTCGTGGCTGAATACAGTATTATAATTCCCGAGAAGTTATGTATAATCACAGTGTTATCCAAATAAATGAAAGACTCAAGCATAATTTCAGTGTCCATATTTCAAAAATTTATTTATCTCAAACTGTGCATAATGGAGTAAAAACTTAAGTTGAAAATGTACCTGTTATAAGGATGGTATTAGTTCAAATATATACATGGATTCTCGGCAGACTGATTCAAATAATACAGAGCCGAATCTTTTAAAATACAACTACGGAAAATAAAGGGGGCGGGGGGAGGAACCTTAAAATATCACAATAAATTTACAGAAATATTACAAACCATAAGAAAATATTTCAAACACAGTAATTTCATGTTTTTTTTATCTGAACAAAAATGGAAAGGTGGGATTGAACAAAAGCTATTATAAATTACCAACGATGTCAACCTGCATGGCCATTTTTTTGCTTTTAACAGTAAGTTAAAAAATTTAGTACAATCTAAAACTTTTGCCCTTCCAACAAGACCAGAGATGGTTTTGCCAGTACTTATTCTATTTTTTCCTTTTGTACAATTTTTAAACAATTAAAATGTCCAAATCTGAATAATTTTCTTCATTCCACGTTTGCAACTGTCCTAAATTTCAGCTGCAGAACCAAAATTCACCAAGAAGCCTCTCCTTGAAAAATATTGGCAAATTCTCAGCTTATAAACAATGGACATTCTGATTGCCATGTTTATCTCGATAAATACTGTACAAAAGTTGCTTGCAAATATTAAAACATTTTTTTTCGTCGCTTGGAGACTAGCTCTAAATATTACTGGTAAAGACTTTTGCAAACTTCCTGCAAAGCTCCTACCGTACCACTAGAACTTTTAAAAAGTTTTGCGTAGTTTTCTTTCCTCCAGATCTATACAAGGTCCAATCCCCCACCCTCCCCACCCACCCCCCGGTTTTCTCTGTACAAAAATAGTCCCCCAAAAAGAAGTCCAGGATCTCTCATAAAAGTTTTCTTGTCGGCATCGCGGTTTTTGCGTAAGTTTGGATGGGATTGGTGTTCTCTTTTGCAGTTGTCATTTGCTGTGGGTGATGAGATTTTTTTCTTTTGAGCGTACCAGGTTATTCTCCATGCTGTTTCTTACTCTCCTTTTTTGCACCCCTCCCATTTCCCTTGTTTTTCTTTGAAAGTTTCTCCCCTTTCCAGTTTGCTGTCCAGCCCTCACATGTGCGAGAGGGGCAGTGTGCCGTTAATGGCTGTGCCGGGCACCGGGCCGCTCTGGTAGTGCTGGGACATGTGAAGTCTGCTGGGAGCGGCGGGCTCCGGCACCTCGGCGCCGGGGAGGTACATGCTGATCATGTCCCGAAGGTCCCCGGCCTGGCAGGGCGCCCTGGAGTGGGAGGAAGAGGTAACCACCGGGGGGCTAGAGCTGGCCTCGGACTTGACCACCGAGCCCATGGAGCCAAGCGCCATGCCAGGGGTGCCCTGCTGCGAGTAGGACATACTGTAGGTGGGCGAGCCGTTCATGTAGGTCTGCGAGCTGGTCATGGAGTTGTACTGCAGAGCGCTCACGTCGTAGCGGTGCATGGGCTGCATCTGCGCGGCGCCGTGCGCGTTGAGGCCCGGGTGCTGCGGATAGCCCAGCTGGTCCTGCATCATGCTGTAGCTGCCGTTGCTCCAGCCGTTCATGTGAGCGTAACTGTCCATGCGCTGATTCACGCCCGCGCCCAGGCCGGCGCCCACCCCAACCCCGCTCGCCATGCTGTTGCCGCCAGGGGCCAACAGCCCGCCGGGCAGCGTGTACTTATCCTTCTTCATGAGCGTCTTGGTTTTCCGCCGGGGCCGGTATTTATAATCCGGGTGCTCCTTCATGTGCAGCGCTCGCAGTCGCTTGGCCTCGTCGATGAACGGCCGCTTCTCCGTCTCCGACAAAAGTTTCCACTCGGCGCCCAGGCGCTTGCTGATCTCCGAGTTGTGCATCTTGGGGTTCTCCTGGGCCATCTTGCGCCGCTGCCCGCGGGACCACACCATGAAGGCGTTCATGGGCCGCTTAACGCGGTCCGGGCTGTTCTTCTGGTTGCCGCCCGCCGCCGCCGCGGTGGAGTTGCCGCCGCCGCCGCCGCCGCCCCCCGAAGTTTGCTGCGGGCCCGGCGGCTTCAGCTCCGTCTCCATCATGTTGTACATGCGGGCGCTGTGCGCGGGCCCGGCCCGCCGGCGGCCGCCGACCCTCGGCCCGGCCGGGACTTTGGGGGGCCCGCGGGCGGGGGGAGAGGAGGAGGGGAGGCGGGCGGGGGTGTCGGGAGCGCAGGGCTCCGCGAGAAAATCAGACGAAGAATAATTTGGGGGAAAAAAAGAGAGAGAGAGAAGCAAACTGGAATCACGATTTAAAAAAAAATCGCTTCCCTCCTCCTCTGGCCGATCCTGCCGCTGCCGATGATTGTTATTATTATTTTTTGGAAAGGCTTAAGCCTGGGGCTCAAACTTCTCTCCTTTCTTTCTCTCTCCTCTTCTTTCTCTCAGTCCTAGTCTTAAAGAGGCAGCAAACTACTTTCCCCCTTTTGCAAACACTCTCTTCTCTGCCTTGACAACTCCTGATACTTTTTTGAACAAGTTAATAGACAACCATCCATGTGACGGGGGCTGTCAGGGAATAAATGGGTTTCTAGCGACCAATCAGCGCGCGGCGGCTCCTCCACTCGAGCCCAGCCTCGCCGCTGGGTTTTGCATGAAAGGGGGCGGGGCCTGCCGCGCCGCCGGCCGCGCGGGGGAGGCGGGGGGAGCGGGGGGGAGGAGAGGAGGGGGAGGCGGCTCCCACAGCCAGCCTGCCAGCCACTGAGAAACCTTTGTATCCCCTCTCGCAGCAACAGGTCACACCACACGCCTTTTCGAAGGAAGTGGGTAAACAGCATAAGACTTTGTGGGGTTTTTTCCTCGTTAAACTTAATACTGATTTACTTTTTGGTGCAGGGTACTGAAATGAGGAAGGGGCACGGGAAGCCGCTAAGGTGTGGGGGTGGGGCAGGGCAGAGTGGGTGGTTCAGGACGACTGTCCAGCTCGTATTCCAGGAAACAGACGATGCAGGAGTTGGTGTGTCCTGGTTCTCCCGCTCATCCGCCGCAGTGCTCCTGACTCCAGCCCCCGAGGGTTTCTCGCTAACCTTGCCCTTCCCTGGTTCCCCTTCCTTTACTGGTGTCGGCACCCAGTCACCCATTTCTCACATTGTCCCGACAAGGAGTTAGGAGACCAAGACCTCTGTCCTCCAAACCCTTCTTGCTTCCACATAACTTGTTCTGCTCTTAAAAACGAATCCTGCTCGGACCATGTGGCCGACTCAAAAGCTAAAAAGGCAGGCAGGGCCTTGGTAAGCAGTTGTTCCCCTGCTGGATCCAGCTCTTTGACCCAGGAAACCACAACTTGTGCTCCTGCTCCCGGCCACATCTCCCAGCAGTCTGTCACAACTCACTTCGTGCAAAGGTGAGGATGGCACTCTTCCCCTCTCTCTACTTTCCTAAGTTTCCCCCAAATAAGGATTTTTGAGATGCCCGTTTCAAATGGGAGCTGGGGCAAGAAAGAGAAGGACGCCCCAAAGTGCAAGCAGTGGGGAAGGGTGATTTCAACTTCCTGGCATCCCACGGCATTGTACAGAGGTGGCTTTTGGGCCACACTCACAAACTCCCTCCCACGCAGAGTTCCCAGGACTCCTGCAGAACCAGCTCTGGCATTTCCCCGGCTGACTTCTACGGTGTTGGCAGCAGAGAGCGGGCCGCCAGGGTCAGGGGCTGTGCCACCCAGGGGCTCCGGGCCTAGGAGGCGGGGGCGGTGCTCAGCAGGCACAGGTGCTGGCAGCACACGCAGGGGAAGGAGGCCCGACTGAGGAAGTCGGGAGCCCAGCGAGGCTCAAGCTGGAGGAGGATGGGATGGGGGCGGGGGTAGAGGCTCAGGAATCTTGCCCGCCCAGGACCCAAGAGGGTAATTTTAGCCGCTCTCCCATTGTCCGGACGTAAAGATTTCAATAGGTAGGCGCTCAAAGCGGAGAGCAATGGCACCACGTCCGTTACAAATAGGTAGTTTTGTTTCTCTTGTTGTCGCTACACGGAGTCAAACAAAGCCCCGTCTAAGTTTCCTTCCACTCTCTTGTTGGGATCTTTGTGGCTAAAATGCACTTGACTACAAAGGGGGGGGGGGGAGGGAAAAAAAAAAAACCTGATGCCATTTCTTTTTTATAAAGAGCTTAAACCATCGGGGTTACTTATTTTCTTTCTTCTGTTACACTCTCTCCGCCCCTCCTCCCCTGATCTACCCTAACTCACTCAAAGAAAATGTAGTGAATAGTATATACCAGCCACGTTCCATTTATTATCTTTACAAACTGTGCATTGTTTTGTTCCTTACTAACCTTCTTCCCATAATTACCCCCCAACGTCTCCAATTCTGCCCTCCCAGGGTTATCTGTTACTGTCAAATTCAAGCTAAGTACACCCACTGGAGACCCAGAAAAGTTGTGAAAAAGAATCTTGCAGAGTTTTCTTAAATTATTTCCAATCAATCTTCCTTCTCCCTGCCCCCCTCCCCACCCCAGGCTTTCCTTTTTCTCCTAAGTTATGGGGGTTTTTTTGTTTGTTTTGTTTTGTTTTAGTTCTTGGGAGTTCAAAAAGGGTGAGACTGGTGTTCTCAAAACGCGTAAATATTCTCTAGTCTTCAAAATGAAGCAATATTTTCGGTTTAATCGAGGCGTAATATTAAGCTAAACACGGATCTTTGGAGATTAGGAAAGAAAAAAGGTTGAGAGAATCTGAAGACAACCACCGACTTTTCAGCGCGGCTGGTTTCAGGGATGTGGCTGGTGCGCCCCCTGCTGGTATATTGGCTTATCCGAGATTATCACTTTTACCTTTAAAAGAAGGTGTTTGGAAATAATTAAAGTAAAAAAAAAAAAAAAAAAAAAGAGGGGGATGGAAGATCAAACTAATTACACATAATCTAAACAAAAGAAAAGTTAACATATCATATAAGCTGTGGATCTAAATCATAAGAATCAAATTTAATTTGCTTAACTTAGAAATGTACATACAACCTCAAGATAAGTGGGAGGTTAAACCACTGAAAAAAATAGGTACAAATTATGAGATTCAACATATGAATGAATTATGATTGTCCAGGCGCCACGAAGGGCATACCAAGCTCCACTTTATGATTGTGTATGTATTGGTCTGCGCTTAATAGCATTATTCAGAAAACTTAAAAAAGCTTATGGATAATTAAGTTTGAAGGGAAAAAAAAAACAGGAGGTTGGTGTGAATAATGACGGTGTATATTTATTAAATAAATATTACTAACAAATGGTTATAGAAGCAAATCTTTTAAATCTCTCTTTCTCTTACGGGGAAATAGTAAAAAATTTTCCTTGGGTTGATCTATAAAAGCATGTACACATTTTTAGATGCATGTGCCTGTGTCTGAACTCTATAATAATGCATTTAAAAGGTTAAAGGGGCTGTCTAGGACTTTTGTTAATTGCTTTTATCATTAAATAAGCTATGGAAATACATTACAATTGTGTTATCATTGGTTGCATTTATTTACAGCTTTATTTTAATTAAGCTTGCTATACTTATCGAGGCAATAAACTAACTGTGGCTGGCATTTATGCATAATAATATGCTATGAAATAAGATTAAAGAAGATGATGATAGCAGAAACAATTTTCTCCTTAGAATTTTTTTAGGAATATGCGTTCAAAAATATCAGATCACTGGTCATTCGATTTTAATCTAGCACCACCACTGCTCCTAAATATACTAATAACTCTAACAATTCTAATAGACAACACAAGTAACCCTGTTTTAGGTTTATAAGAAGTGGGCTAACAGTACTGACAATAATACACCATTGACTACTAGACAATCCCAAAACGACTTGGAACAGGGTACTTCAACCTCAGAGAACTTAAAATGTTGCTGTTGGCAGGATTTATGAAAATTGAAAGTGCTTAATCTAAAGACAATGTAACACTCCTTCCCTGGGCAGCGAAATGCTACATACCTTTAGAGCAATATTGTTAATTAGGAACAAAAATGCAGAACTCCTGGAATATTCTGATTTGATTTTGTTCTACTACTAGTCCTAGCCAAAAAGCTTTAACTGCTAAGTGTGTCTCAATTTTATTGCAGAATCTTTTACATTGATTTTTCTCTCCTAAACTCTCCTACCTCCTCAAGTATTATATCTGAAGCCAACTAACAATTTTGTGGAGATAGGGGACTGTAGACTTATTTTTTCTTCTTAGTGGCAAATAGAGGTTTAACTTGCAGTAATTAGGTGAGAACTAGCCAAGCATCTTACTATTATGATGCTTGTTAAAAAACGCTTCTTTTCTGCATCTGCATTTGAGTGTGTTCCCCTCCTCTCTTAATCTTCTTATGGAAATGAAGGCAAACGGCAGGGAACCTGCAGAGTCTTGGAGAATGTCCTTGTTAACTGGAATTTCTCAGCATTGCTAATTAGCCGAGTTTGACGACCACCAGTATTGGGGGAAAGCTCTGTTTAACCACTCACAAACCATTCCGAGGAAGAGCAGACTAATTTTATTTTGTAATTAAAATCTGAAAAGGGCCCTATTTGACAGTTAGGGCTATGAGAGTTTTATCTCCCCGTGAAATAATTACTGCCTTGATAACTCAATTTTCTGAAAAACGTCAACTGTGGGCTCCAAAAGTTTTAATTTCATTACGTAAGGGGGAAAAAAAAAAAGCTAGGAAAATAGGAGAAAATGTACAGAAAGGCTTTCTAATTCTGGAGCTGGTTAAACATATTAGGAGCCAGATTTGACCAAATGAAGATTTCTTTCCTTCCTTTTTTGTTATGTTTCTTATGAATCCTGACCTTCCAACCATCTTCTATGAAAGTGACCACAGCAGTAATCATACTACAGTGAAAGAAATGATACCAGTAGTCTGGCATGGAAGAAGCACATACAATTAAGAAGTGAAGTATTGCAACTACAAAAAAGTTCTTGATTTTAAAAGGCAAAGATAAAGGGAAATTAAAATGTATAGCACAACACAGAACAACTTGATGAGTTGAATTTTATTTAGATCTATCCCCTAATACAAACAAACTAAGAGTTACAGAGTAAGGACCTGGCATAAGTCAATTTTTAAAATGTTTCCTTTTCCCCTCTAAGTTACAAAAATTCTCAGTCTCTCTAAATTGAAGCATGCCACAAGGCTTCCAGAATGATCAAATCTTGATCCTTCAGGATTTAAGAAACAAACACAGACAAATGAAGGTGAAGAATTTCATTAGGGGATTTCTTTTTCCTAAAAACATCATCACATACTTTCCAAAAATAATCAACAAGAAATAAGCTGGGAAAAGTTAGGATATAGAAAATAAGAACACAAATTAGAAACTGATTCTTGTACCATTGTCAAACTTCATTTCCTTGAGACTGAAGGATCCCTCACCAGAAATCCTACAGGAGACACCTTTATTTTTATAGCACGATTTTTAAAATGATAGAAATTCTTTCATCTATATTTCTCCCCATTTTCTTTCTATACCAAATCTGTCAGGTTTTGGAAGTGTGAGGGATTATTGACAGGAACTATAATAAATGTTTCTAGATGACACAAAGAACAAACATATACTTCTATCCCTTTCTGTTTACTGAGATTAGTTATGCATATGGATTCATGGTAGATTGGCAATTTAAAATTGCTTAATCATATTTTTTCTTTTTGTGAGTCTCTTCAGCACCTTGCCTTTAGTTTCTAGAAGTGGCATTACACATAACAAATGAATAAGGGATAACAAAATGCTGTTTCAGTCCAGACCCAATTTCACCAAATAATTTCACTGAAGAGCTGTAAGGACCCTTGAAACCTAAGGAATGTAGAGCTGCTTTGAATTCAACTCCCTTTTTTACTCATTCTCTTTCATCTAATTCTCACTGATGAAATAAATGCATTTTTAAAAGGATTCAATAGTTAGAAAACTAAATTTGTCCCTTTAAACAAAAGTAATATATAATTACTTGCATATGCCTTCTGGACTGTATATAATAATCATCACATTACTTACAGTATTGTGTATTTGTCCATCTTTCATATATTCCAGGTCAAATAATTTTGGGAAAAAGGAATTTGTATTTTATAATTTCATTTCTATTTCTGAATGATCAAGTAATTTTAACATAAGGTTCTGTCCCTGCACTGCAGCTGTTGTCCAGGGGAAAATGCAATTTGTCCATTAAATGATCAAATTATTTTAAAGTAGAAATTCCCTTTTTAAAAGACAAGCTAAAAACTTAAATAGCTTCCACCAGTGGTTTTCAGTTGCACATAACCTATGGTTTTGTTTTTAACATCAGAAGAGAATTAAAAAAAAAAAGTGGGGGGGGGGCAAACAGGCCACCAGGAATTTCAGGTGACTCCCCAAACCCCTGAATCTTTTTGTATCTCTAAATCATTGCTTGGAAGCCTAATTACATATCTCTCTGACTGACCATACCATCTTGGTACAATTAATCATACCAAAGGAATAGGAATAGGGTTTCCTTAGAATCCTAATTTTCCGGTGGCTAGGATTGTTACCTAATTTCAGTAAAGACTCTTGCTTTAAATTCTCCAACGGTGATTATTACCTTTATTGTGACTACAACTTTTGTAGGAAAACACACCTAAGCCTTCCTCAAGGTTTATCTGGCCTGCATTAAGGGACACACCAGTTGGGACAGGGCTACATGTGCACTGCAGTGGCAGTCTGCAAGGAGGAAGAATCTCTCTTTGCCTCAGTCTAGGCCATTCCAAGATTCTTGCTTCTTGTGATCTCATGGAACGCACTACTCCTGTGTCACCCATAAGATCCCATCCAGAAGTATGATTAGGTGTAATAAAAACTGCAAAAGTGACAAAATCTCAGAGGGCCTAGGTGTTTGGCACTCCAAAAAACATGTTGGGAAAAGAAATGCGATCTGCTTAACATGTGAGGGACAGGACTATCGAAAGAAAAGGAAGAAAGCCTTTCACCTGTGGCATGAAAAGAAGTCAGAGCAAACCACTGAAAAAACAAATCACCCTACAATCACCATCAGTCCTAAATGAAACTATTACCACTTTTTCTCAAAGATCTGCAGCTGCGCCTCACCCTGGAAAGTGCTCTAAATCAAAGTGTACACCCATCCTGGGCGGGCTGGCATCCTCCGGGCCTCCCATTGACATCTGGAGCCCTCTTCCAAAAGCTCTTCTAGCCTCAAAAGAAATGTCTGAGAAGTCATCCTTCCCAGAGGCCTACTTCTGCTTGCCCCTTAGCGCCCCCCTTCCAATCCCAGCTCAGATGGAGTTGGGCCTCCAAGCTCATCCCAATGGAATTCTCAGATCGCTGGCCTGATCATCTTTAAAGGCTCCTTCCGAGCTGGGGCTCTGACTTTTATCTCCCCTCCCACCCTTCTTCTCTTTTTGTTGGCTCTCCCTACTCCTTTTCCCTCTTACCCCACACCCCCCTCCTTAATTTGGAGATCATTGACACGATAGGCTGTAATGAGTCCTTCAGAAACTGTTATGATCTACAGTGACAATCTCTGCACCTAATTCACAGATTATTGACAAGCGCTGTGGGCTCAATGGTGTCAAGTTGTACTTGTGGTTTCAACACCCTTCAGCAACCCACATAGCTGCTGGGCCCTGGATTAGGACCCACAGTCTGGCAGGGCTTATCTGCGAGGCTGAGTGGTGGAGAGATAACTATCTGTCTCTTCCTCAGCTCCTCCAAGCCGACAGGGCTTTCTCCCTGTCGCCTTTGTCTCAGGGTTGGATGAGGGAATCTAAAGGTTCTCGATTTTAAAACAAAGCAAAAGAGTAAATTTAATAAATGAGTGCTTATCCTTGAAACTTGGGTCTTAATAATGTCATTTTTCTCCACTTCCCTATAGCCCTACCAAGCTCCAAAACACATCTGCTGGTTTTCAGAATGCGGGTTCTCTTCAGGGTTCATCAGGAAAGGTACAAGGGATCAAAGTAAGAAGGGGCTGAGGACTTGGCACGGGCTCAGTGGGTTTAAGCTAGGTTGGCCTATTCTTCTGCATCGCCCACAGAATCAGGCAAGTCTGGCTACTTACAGAGCAGGGCGCCCAGCCAACCCGCTCAGGCTCAGGCCTGGACGCTGGGACAAGAGACCCAAAGCGACCGCCCCGCCCCTAAAGGGCGCTTTGCCGCTGCGGAAAAACACTGCCGGTTGCCAGCCGCTGCGGCTTTGCCTGCTGCTAAGGAGTCGGTCCCTCGCTGCCCGCCACCCCAGCCCCCAAAAGTGGAAGGGCTACCTTCCTGCTGGCCGCCTTGGGGCGTGGGATTCCAGCAGGGGCAGAGTTGCCTGGGACCACAGAAAAAAAAATACTGTGCCAGGAGTGTTAGGTGACATGCTCAGGCCTGGGCCACCCACTTGTTTAGCTGTTTTTGATCAACTAGGGGCAAAGCTTTCTCTTTGGGTCTTGGAAAGTTGGGGACTTGCAGTCTGCACACCCTCCCGCAGCCAGGTGCGGCTCCTCCCTTCTGTCTTCGCCCAAGTGTTCTCCGCCAAATGGGAGAGCGGAGCGGGGTCGCAATCTCCGGGACTCTGCTACTGCAGGTTCTAAATTACTTCCGAATAACTGGCATATACCCGGTTTCTGAGGTCGCCACCACGATTTTACAGGCTTTGGCCTCCCTATCACGCTGCGTGTGGGAGGCACCGCGTCGCCTTCGAAACTCGGCTGTCAATGTACGGTTTCTTAACCTACCCGGTTGGCGCGGGCTCACAACGCTAATCCTGACTTCATATTTCCGTAATGGGGGTTTTTCGTAGAGCACAGGGTGGGGGGTGCTGTGGCAGGAAATCCTGTTTGCCTGTCATTTCGATCGAATTCCAGGTGGAGATTTATCAAAAGCTTGGTTCTTTTCTTGCCACTGTCTCTGAACCTATTTAGTGAAAAACCTAAGTCGAGATCCGATTCTGGAATCAGAGGGAGTAGGTATCTCATCGCACCGAACAGCAATTCCCCTTGAAACACAATCTCGGGTCCGCTAATTTGGAGAGGTGGGAGGAATAAACATAAGAGCAACATAAAGCTTGCACAGTCATAGTAGTAGCTATTTTTTAAAACCCATCCTGTTATGAAAAATTAAGCTAGTTTCCGTCAATAGGCAAACTTAGAGAAAAGCAACCCCTTAAGCTTGAAAGTTAAAATTTTTAAGTACATTCCTAAGGACGGAATTAAGCACAAAAAATGTTTAATTTTAAACAACTAAACAAACGCAGATTTCCCCAATGTTTAAGTTTAGAGAATGTGTCATTTTTATAGTTTATCTTTGTGAAATAATTCAAAGGCTACTTTTGCCCTCTCTCTTGCTAACCAAAGGAAGTTGAAGCTCTTTCTTATGTAGACAGAGAGTTTTTGGAAGTGCAAAAATACTCCTTTCTCTAGGATAATTTGGATTCCTGGTCAATTACATGCTGAATTTCAAAGAAAATACTCTTTACCACTGACACACCTTCCCTAAAATCCCATGGCTGAGATAAAAGACAAAGATGCCAGGCACCTGTTTCATACACAGTACTTAGAATCTAACTGCTTGCCAGGAAAGGAAAAGTTTGGCAAGGTTGATTGGGGGATGGGAAACACTCAAAGAAGAGACTGGACTTTTAATTACGCTCGGGAAATAAAAAAAAGTAGGAAAAAAGTTATTTCGTTTACTCAGAGACTCTCTTAACAGTACTTGTAGAACCTCTGAGGGCTGCTGACAACGTCAAAACAGCAAGCAGAGTTATCTTCTGTTTAATTGTTTGAAATGCGGACAAAACGGGAGAAGGAGCTTTTGCTTGACTCTTCACAGCTACAGAAGAAAAGTCTTTGTTTATCATCATGTTCCTCTGTTTTACTATGGCAGGGTCTTTAAAAGGAGTCCCCAAATCAAACCCGGGTGGGGGATGGCTGGGATGTAAGGAGGAGGAAAAAGTTAGTCTTTGTATTTTTTTAATTGAATTAAGGTTGCATTATCTCCTCCTTAGTTTTTATTGAATTGAAATATTATCACTTAAGGATATAAAAACTTGTTTCCGCATCCCATTTCCTTTTTGGAGGGTAATAAAGAGTTTTCTCTAACCCCCGAGCAAGGTTCTAGCGATTTCCAGGACTGGCGCTGCGCAGCTCCTACTGTGTCCAACAGGGGGCGCCGGGCACGAATCTGCACGGCGGCGCAGCGCCGCTTCACATCTGAGCTGGGTTCCAGCCCCGGAAGGCGAGAGCCGTTCGCGGGGTCGAGTACAGAGCTTTAGTCTTCGTGGATAAAAAGAGATTAAAGGCTAAATTCTTTTTTGGGTGTGTATGTGTGCGTGTGTGTGTGTGTGTGTGGGTGTGGGTGGGTGGTTGTATGTGCGCGCGCGCGTTGGGGGAGTTATCAATTTTAACCAACTACGAAAATGTAGAGCTTTTTATCCTTTGATATTCTCATAAAGAAATCAAGGTTGAGAAATTACAAGGTTTCTGCGCCAATACTGCAGCTATAGTGAGGGGGAAATTATTTAATTAAAAATATTTTTTTCCATCTGTTCACATGATCTTTTTAGAAGTACTTTAAAAGCTGACACTGATCCGTTTGGCCTGCTAACCTTGCCCCAAGTTTCAAATACTTTCAGCTATATCGAAGGTCCTTCTATTAATATGAAGGGGGGCGGGGAAAGACCCAAATATTTAAATTCCCCTAAATAGTTCCTCCTCTGCATCATTTTCCCCTACTTTCTTTAGAGGGGCTTTCATGTAATTGACTCATTTCATACTGTCGATTCTCCAAAGCCAGGTATAAATGACAAGAAGCAGTTCTAAATAATAATAACACTAAAATCTGATGTTGGACTACATCACACCCAAGTAAGTATAAGATGAAATCTAAATAAAATTGTAATCCACTCGCCCCCACCCCAACTTAAAAAAAAAAAAAAACCCTTCACCTGTATTTAAATAGCGTGTCTTTAATTACAGCAGTTGGGGATGCATGAGGCTGAAATGAAATTAGCAGTCATTACCAGTCCTTTAACTCTGTGGTGCTTTTGATCAGCACTAAATTAGCTTTCCAGTCCTAACAAAGACTCTACAGCAAGCAGTGGGCTGTAAATAAGACAGCGCGACCTGCCCTCAACACCTTTTCTCTTGTCAATCATAGCTCTATCATTCAGCCCAAGATTAACCTTTATCTACCAAAAATTTTTTAAAAAAAGAAAAAGAAAAAAAGAAGGAAAAAATGAAGAGAAAGAAAAAAGAAAAAGGAGGCGGGAAGGAAAGCCCCCTGACCACCACATGTCGCAGTAACAGAGGTTCCTAAGAGCCCCCTTTAAATTGTATTATAATGAGCCAGTGTCAGAATCTGCAATTTCCAAATCATCTCTTCCCACTCCACCTCCTTACACCTCTCGAGTATATTAGAAGAGTCAGAATGCAGTTCAGGTAGGAAATGAGTATCTTTCTCCGAATTACTAATTGGGCGTGGGCCACCCTCCATAAATCAATTTGCCATTCGTCTCTCCTCCTCTATTAGTCTAACAAGATTTCGGGAGAGGAGGGGATGTTAGAGGAGAAAATATGGATGATTTTAAGGCATACATAAGTTTCTGGGCTCAAAACAATCAATTTCTTCTACTAATAGTCTCTAGTTTTTAAGTCTTCTGGGAAAAAACCTCCAGCAGCCACAACAAAAACCCAGCTGCTTTTCCCAGTACTGAATTACAAAAGTAAAACATTGTTCTAGTTGCCATTAGAGGGCACCAGAGAGCAAGCCCCATCACCCCTCGCACAACTTCCCCGCAGAAAGCCCTCCCAGCTTCGCCATGCTCTGTAATTCCTTCTCTCAGGTAATATTTCCTGCTTATCCTGCCCCCTTGCGTTTCTATCTCCCTCTATGTCAGTCTATCATAAAGAACGAGGTCTCGCCATGTCCCCATCCTCTCTTTTTGCAAGCTCCCTTCCATCCTCAATCACCACCAAAACAGTAAGAGGCTGGTTGAAGTAGTAGCAACCCTTTAATGATATGTACCTTTTGAATCAAATCACTCTTTCCATTCTAAGTAGCATTGGTCTGGAGAAGGTTCTTTGTAGGAGTGAAATGCCAGAGTTTAACATTTTAAAGATGGAAGCCCGAATTTTTCACTGTTGGGGTTATTTCTGGAGGCTCACGAATCTATTTCTTCATTTTCACAGAAAAAGAAACACACACACCCTTGCAAGGCAACTTATTATGTTTAGTACTAAAACTGTTCAGAAGAGAATAAATAATGTCATTTCAATTCTGCATTTGTTAAGGAAATCTCAATTAGCATTTAATTCCAAAAGTTAACGCTTTCGGACTTAAATCTGCCTGTGTTAAATGACTGCCACACAGGGTGTATTTCCAGATCTAGTAAAGGTCAAAAGGAAAAAAAAAAAAAAAAAAAAAAAAAAAAAAAAAAACCAGAATGAGAGAGAAAGAAAGTGAGTGAGTGTGTGTGAGTGTGTGTGTGTGTGTGTGTGTGTGTGTGAAGGGGGGGAGGAGTGAGCTAGCAGTGAATGTCAAAGTTGGGTTGCAAGCTACTTACATGTCCATGCCAGATCAGGGTGTTGTCTTGTAGCAGTTTGATTGGCAGGTAAAAAAGCAAAGAACGTGAGGGCTCCCTGAGCCTCTTGTCAGCCCAAGCTTGATCACTTCTCACCGGACAGAACGAGTTGAAGGAGCTTGCAGTTCCCCTCTCATCCTCCATCCAAGGCACCGTGAATCCATTTCGGCTTTTCTTCCCCCCAGTCTCTCCATCAGCCTCCTGCCTTCCCGCATCGCCTTAGACCAGCCTCCAAGACCTAGCCTAGCTTTGCCACTGCAATCCCCTGCAACAAGAAAAATCGTTTATGGCTTAAAACCCCAAATGGCTGATTTTTTAAAAGAGAGAGAGAGGGAGAGGGAGAGAGAGAGAGGAGAGAGGGTGAGGGGGAGAGAGGGGGAGCGAGAAGAATGCACCCAGAGAACAACAAAAAAGTCAGTTATCCTAACACTGCTCTGTCCCCCCACCGTACAGAAGAAGAATAAAAAAAAAAGCTTTATGTTTTTTCAGTGGGTATTCAAAGATAATTTGATGCCATTGTTTCTGCTACAGATGGTTCTTTTAAATACAATAACACGGCTCTTTGTGCAGGCTACCCACAATAAAAATCGAAAGCGTTCCCCTGAATAACCATTTTGTTCTCTCTTGTATGGGGCCAACAAAAGATGCCGTGAGGTAATGGGTTCTGTTTATTGAAGCCATAGAATAGGGGTTTGATAAAGATTTTTTTTTTTTTTAAAGCAGAAGACCTTGCAAGGTCGGGCTGATCTCTTCATATTTTTTATTAAAATATTTGTCCAATAGATTATTCCTTGGTGCAGCTGCAGGTCTCCTCCTCAATTCTTAATCAGCCCAAACATCTGTCTCTTGGAGGAGGCTTTAAAAATCAGCAATTGTATCAGTGGTGCAGTAACCTTATCAAATCCTTAGTTTTGAGGCTCAGTACAGGCAAAGGCAATGGACTCTCGATTCTATTTGGTCCTGATGGGGTGAGACAGGGTTGAGGGAGAGAAGACAAGTGACCCCAGCTACAGCAATTGAGAAAACAGGGTGTTTTTTTCTCCCCTGCTCCCTGGTTGGCCATGCACACAAGTGGAAGAGCCAGACACACAGATCACTGAAGACTTCTTTCATCCTGAGGCGTGTCTCCTCATCTCTGCAAGCTCCCACCAGTGTGTGCACGCTGGACAGGGGCAGGGCATGTTTTCTTGCCAAGTTCACCCTCCCCTCTGTGAGGTCTCCAATCCTGGAAAAACTAGGATGGGAGCCCAGGAGGGGTGGAACAAGCTAAAGATTAGTCTGTAGCACCCAAAGGGTCCTACTCTTGGCTCTCTTTGATTCTATTCTAGCTAGCTTTGATTCATTGATTGCAACCGTGCAGTGGCTGGGGGTACACTGGTGGCTACAGTCCCCCTGTGACAGCATTCTTTCCCCTCAGGCTTGCTCTTAGAGCCACTCAGCTTCCTTCCTGTCAGTTCCACTGAGAGCATCTGTTTCTGCTCATCCGAGAAGCCTTACCACCTAGACCCAGCTGAGGTCTCTATCAACTTTGAGCAAGCCCCCAACACCTAGGCAATGGGGACACTGCAGGGGGAAGTGGTTAGTTTCTGACTAGGTTTGTCTACCTTTCTAAAGGAATTAGTGCCAGGGCTCCAATGGCCCAGAGTGACAGTAATCCACTTTCATGACTTCTGCTCTGTGTGTTGTTATTTGCGGCTAGACACTAGTCTGGAAAAAAAAATGCCTTTCATCTTAAAAAAAGTTTTCAATGGGTTCTCTATCTCTGTCCCCCCACCCCACTGCTCAAAGGATCCCTCCCTTTATTCCCACAAACTGTTTAAAATAAAAGAAAGATAAACGCTCAAATCACTTAACAAAACTGATCTCAACTTCTACTTTCCCTTTTGGAAACAATTATGTTATTGCTTTACAACTGGTCATTTAATTAGGGATTTGGGGGGTTACAACTTAAATGTCAGTTAAAGCCTTTTCTATGAAACTTGAAAAACAAAGACAACAAAATTGTCTTTTTGAATCTCAATAATTTTTTGAATCAGTAATTCATTTATATTTCAAGATAAACAGCTTAATATCAGTTTGAAAAGGATGAAGGTCAGAGCAATACTGAAAAAAAGTTACACACTTCTCAACACTCTGGATCAAGAAAAATGTGCCTATATAATTGTGTGTTGGAGGTGAGAGGGAATTGCCTAAATCAAGAGTGGTCTTTAAGAGAGAAGTCACATTTGTTACTCATGCCATCCTAAGAGAGGATGGAGGCATTATGTAAAATTAAGAATCAATGGTAGAAACATTTTCCCAACTAAAGGTGGAACAGGGGAAAGTAAATGTAAAATGTGTTCTCTGTTGTTTTCATTTAAAAAGTAACCACCTAACTAACAGAATGATTCCTTCCTGCTTCCCTTGTTATAATATATTGTTTCATGAATATCAAGAATTAGAAAGGATGCCCCAACATGATTAAAAACTGTTTTCCATCTTACAATGTACTGGAAAAAAGAATCTGAACTACTATCCTCTTCCCACTGAGGCGTTTTGGACTGGATTTCAGACTGAAAGATAGGAAGGCCTCCGGGAGTAGCCTAAGGTGACTCAAGGTGAGCAAGGTGATAATCTTATCAATTGAATCTCTTTCATTCCATCCATAAGGCCTCCTGTCTTCTGTGACAGGACAACAAGATAGGTGTTTGTTTTTTAAGGTAAGTCACCCAAGTTGTATCAAAAGCTATAATGCAATGACATTCCACCTGATGTGGCAGAAGACTTCAGTATTTACCTAAAAAATGTATGATGTGTCATGCCAAGTGAAGGGTCAAAGTGATAAACTACTTTGGTAGATAAGAGAATCATTTGTCCACAACCAGGAGACCACCTACATTCACACACACACACACACACACACACACACACACACACACACTCACTCACTCTGTATCCAGGGGAGAGAAACTGGGTCGACTGCTTGAAGCAAACGCACCACCAAAACGGTGCTAGGTTATAGAAAGGGCTTTCTGAGGGGATTGGGAAAACCGTGAGAGCCGATTTATGGACATTTATAGGTGGTCTGAATTGGAAACTTCCCTATTCAAAAGCGCTTTGGGGCCAAAGCTGAACTCCCCAATTCTGTAAACGCAAGCCTTCCTGGAGAGTGAAGGAGTTTCCCCTTCATCCTCAGAATAGGAAGGTAGTGAGTGAATGATTTGCAGCTAAGCCCAGATTGAAGAAAGAAAGAAGAAAGGCAAAGAAGGAAGGGAGGGAGAGGGGGAGAAAAGAAAGGTAGAGAGGGGATTTTTAAAAACGGGATTTAAGAAGACTATTGGTAGAAGGGATTAGAATGAGGGGCACTAGGAACCTGGTTTTAAAATGACGATGCTGCAAGGAAACACGATACGCACGATCAGGGTCTGGATCAAAGACCATACAAACCACGAGTTGCACAGAGATGGCATCATGTCATGCTTTAGCCATCGGCAACTGTGAAAGCTGTAACTTCCCTCTTCTTAAGTAACCAATCATTCACTAACTGGCCACCTTCTGTCCTCCACGTGGAGATAAGTGGGACTCGGCCGGCTAGGGCCGGGGACCCTCAGTCTCCAGGTGTCGGCTCTCGGGTCCCGGGATCTGCGGGCAACTCGCGCGCTCCTCACGCTCCATCGCCGCCCGGCTCCAATTGGAGCATCGGCTCTAGGTCGGGGTGGGGAGGCGACTGCTTCCCCTGGTCTGCGGGAGGATTAGAGATGCGGGTGCTTTTATATGCGCCACGGGATGATGAACATGTAACTGGCTCAACACGATCCAATTACTCACTTAGACCAAAACAAAACGACGCAACTCCCCACTTGACGCGCATTTTGAAATCACTTGGAAGCGCGACCGGGCCAACGCCCCCGCGAGACCAGACCCGAAGGAAGGCTTGGTTTAACCCAAAGTCTATAGATTCTAACTCAAGATGACGCGCGCGTGCGTGTGAAGAGACCTGGAAACCTCATTTTTCAAACCCTCTAGAATTAACTTGGAGTCACAGCCTCCGCCTTCTAGCCTCTCTCATCCTTTCCGTGGTCTGTGCAAACCCGAGGGCAAGTGGAACCGAGGCCCGGCCACGTAGGGGTGGTCCGCTCCATACCATGTCGCGCGAGTTGGAAAGTGGAGGCTCGGGCGGGCAGGAGTGGGTTCCCTCGGGCCCCCGACCAGCTGCGCCCTCGCCCGGTCGCGCCCTCCGGCCCCTTTTCCCACGCTCCGGGCCCGCACGTCTCAGCACCGCTCGGCCCGGGCCTGCGAGGCCTGCTCCTCCCGGCGCTGCCCCGCTCCAAGAGGGAGGCCCCTCCACCGAGGAACCGTACCGCCCGAGCGACTGGAAGCCTGGGTTCCCAGACCGGCTGCAGGCCTGGCTTCCCAGGCCACCTTGCCCACGCGCCTTCGGAGGCCCTAGGGCTGCTTCAAAGCACGCGCGGGCGGGTAGGAGCTCCCTGACTCTAGGCTCAGAGGTCTAAGTGACTTTGGATCGGTTTATTCCTCGGAGCGCATAGTGTGGCCAGTGTGGTTTGTTCTCCCATATCCGATGCGTGGAAACTGGAGCTTGAGCCCGGGAGATCCTGCAGGGAGGGCTGGATCCCGGTCACCTGGGGTGGGGGTGGGGGACCTGGGGATGGAAAGTGAGGAACAAGGTCGGGCTAGCTAGGGACCGGGACACCCTCCCAGAGAGAGGCAGCTCTCAGGTCAGGAGGAGAGCCACGATGTGGGAACCCTCAGGTGTCGGCGAGGGCAAGAGGGAAGGGCAGGCTGCTAGCGACCTGCCTAAATGGTCACAGACTCATCATGGTCTTCCTCCCCTCTCACGCTCATATTTCTAGAACTCTCTGGAACCCCCTCAGTCTATTTTATGTTATGATCGACAACAGGAACTTATAGAAAGGTGCGCTTTAAAACTAATTGAAATTTGGAGGCAAAAGTAAGGTCTAGGGGGAGCATTCATCAAGGTCTTCCTTTAAAAAAAAAAAACAAGTTATAATACATCCACGTTTTACATAATGAATTAAAAGATTAAAAGTGTTAAACATTTAAAATATGCCACAAATTTTGTGATTTTTATCAATATATTCAGTGCTTCCAAAAATGGAAATGTCTCTTGTCTTTTAATCTCTGAGTAACAGGGTAGTGAATATAGGGGAAGTGACCACTGGGATATTTGTCTTCTGTCCTTCTGGTATTTTCTTACTAGTATCACACTTTGGAAAATGCTGCTTGCATCCATCTAAGATAAAACTTTTGTGTGTGTGTGTGAGTAAAATATTAATATCATCTCTTGGACTTCAAGAATCATCTAAACTGAGGACATTTTCCAAATGTACACCTTATGTGCTATTATAATTTGCCAGTACATAGTTGGATCTGCTATTTTGTAATTCTCTGAACCAAAATTCACATATGTAATCCCATGAACACAGCGTCAGTCTCAATGCAATATCTGTACAAAAAAGTTTGAAATGTCATCCCAAAGTGTGGTGATTATTTTTTTATTTTTCTTTCCTAGGCCTAAGGATGGATACTCAGTGGTTTGGGTGGCTTACAGATACATTCTTAGAGAGCAAGTATTGTGATAAATTTTGAGGAAAAAGGAACATGTCATTCTGGGATTTGTCTAGAAAGGAGTTAATGACCCAGTGAAAGTGATTCCAGAGAGAATTTCTATTTAAAACTTTCCCTCCCCATCCTTCCTCCATTCTTCCTATATCCTTGAAGAAAGAGCAACATTTATTTGCTGAAGGGTGAAAGAGAAAGGAACTAACCTTTAATGAGTATCTATTACATACCAGATACTTTGTTATTTACTTCTCATAATAATCCTATAAAATTAGTATTATGACACTCTCCCTGCCCCTCTTTAACAGAATAGAGGGAGATGCAGCTGGGTTAAATGTCTGTGGTTTCACACCTGGGAAATAGTAATTTGGGAAATAAATCCAGTTAATTTTAAAACCCAGTCTTGTCTTTACAATCTGATAGATTGAGTCCAAAAAGGACCAAGAAAGCCTCATTGGTTCCTGACTGTTGTGGATACAGGAAGAAATTGGTCATGCACAGTGTAAAAGGTTTTGTCTTTTTCTGGAAGACGGCCTCTTAATTCTTACTCTGCTTAGGATCTTTTGGTTACCGAAAGCTTGACTGGAGGCAGGATATCATAGTCATGTCTTTTTCCATACCAAAGTTGGGCTGAGAGTTTTAATTCAATTTTTTGAATATAGATCTCAATTGGCCTCAGGTCTAAGGCTGCCCATACACTGGGCTGACCCAGGTCATAATTTCATGAGTTCAGACTCGCACAGGTCAAACTAAGTATCATTCTTAAAACCCCAGCTTCAGAAACCAAAGGGTAGGAGGGAAATACAGTAATAACAGAACACATGACTGCTAATTAACCTTATTAACAACTGCAAACCAGTGAGCATTTATATTTTTATTTTCTCAGAAAAGCAATTAAATTTTTTTTTTTTGCTTTCTATTAACTACCTTCCCCCCCAGATAATCACCTGTATCAAAACTGCCCTTTAAAAGGTCAGTAGAAATTATTTTAAGACATTTAAATATAAAAAAAACCATTGTTATTTTAATAGGCACTATGGATAGTTTAATTTGTATCTTGTATTAAATTAAACATATGGTGAACAGGGTATAATAGATTTTCTATAATTTAGCTGCCAATGTGGCAACAGCAGCCAGTTACTCTCACCAGCAGACTTGTCAGTGGTTTGTTTACTAGCTTATTTGAATTAAAATAAAGCTTCGCTTCTGCTGACTGCACATCATTATCTATGAGACCATAATCCTGCTAGCAAATCCTATATCTTCCAGAACTGGCTCTTTTGTTTGGGATTACTGAGAGCTTAGCCTATAACAAAGAGGAATAAGGCATCCCTCTCATCCTCATAATTAAGTGTGGGGACTAATTTAGAAACAAACCCAGAAAGATGTACTATTTGGAGTTATATTTCTATACAGAATGGAGGAGAAACAGGATAGGCCAAACACCTGATTGTTAACAGAATGTTTAAACTATTAAGCAAGTGTACTACAGGAATTCAGCTTGTTAAAATTAAGAGCAACAGCAAATAAGGCATTGATGGCCTTTGCACGGGGCAGTAATTCTGTATGAAGGATCTGAAGGTATGTTTGGAAAGAGGAAGTATTAGGGTGTCAAGCTGGAGAAGATGTGCTGTGTACTTTCTGAATGTGTTTCTTCTTCCATTATTCTAATAGACTACCCAATTAATAGTTATTGTTATGAGCAGAGTTATTGAGATGCTGAATAAAAATAACAAAACATTATATTTACCAGGAAAAATACAACTTTTGGAAATGATCACTGGACATTTTTAACATCTTACATTCAAGGTGTACAAAATTGAGTAAAAAGAATTGGCGATTTCCTGGTCCTTTCCTTGGTTCAAAATGAACTTCCATGTATACTGATAACCCAAATTTATTTGTGTTTAAGGAAAGAATTTTACAAATGGGATGTATATAAACAGCTGTCACAAGCCACGATCGGTATATAAACTGATGTCTATTTGTTAAAAAAATAGAAAAATACAAGGGTTGATTTATCAATGTCTTCACCATTAATTGTCACAGATGGGAATTCTGAGGACCTCTGTGAAACCAAACCAGACCCTGGTGAATTATAAAGCAGGTCCTTAGACTTTAAAAACATTTAGGCAAAGTGACAGTTCAGAACATCTGTTAGCCTTCTGTCTGAGTATAAACTAGATGTCATGGAGTGCACAGCTGTAGGCATTTTAGGCTTTTTTGCCAACATCTGTCACAGCAGTACAATAATATAGGTAATTATCAACACCTTATATAAACTGTTTGCTATTTTAATTTTTAGAAAGAGTAAAATTAGTGTTATAATCCTTGGCAAAAAAATAATTGAGATGAATATAATCATTTTTATCCAAAAGATGAATAAATGATGGGATCGTTCTTTGAAAAGTACACATTTTAAATATTTTCTGCAGTCAATTTGGGTATATTTCATTTTTAAAAGCAGAAATTGTAAGTAGTCTTGTTTTTGAAAAACAAAGACAAGTCACAAGCAAAAGCAAAATATAGGAAAAAAGAAGAACCCAGTAATTTGCTATTCTGAGTAACCCAAGGTGATTAACGATTTGTGATTTAAAAAAAAAAAAAAAAAAAAAAACAGCATTTGCTAATGCCACACAATTATGGCATTAATTGATTTTATTTTTATAAAAATTAAAAATTCATCTTAAAATGTCACTATAGAACAATCTGTTGTGGTGAATTATTAAAACATTGTCTCTCTCCTGTCTCTTCTTGGTCCTAGGATTTTGCTGAGAAATGGCAAATAAAACTATAATTCATAGCCTGCCACCATAGCAGCTAAAGTTAATTTGAAAAGGGCTCAGGCCTCATGAAAATCCAAAGACCTTTCATTCTTTTGGTGCCATCTGCATATGGATCATCTAAAATGCTCATCCTAAGATACTGGGCATTATTGTCTCATATCTGACTCTCTTGACCTATACTATAGTTGTTTTTCAGCCTAAAGAACTCAAAGCAGCAAGACTATATTCCAAAGTACCTGTTCTGGGAAAGATGCCAGTCAATAATGTCTTATTGAAAGACCAGGTCCAGCTAGAGAAAATAAAGGAATTGAACTGCAGCTGGATTTCATCATCTAAACATGCAATGTAATCTTAACCAATTCATTACACACTCCTTTGTTTCCACCACAAAAGGGATGTTACCTTTGTCAGAGGTTGTAATTCTAGTATGTTCAAGCAAAGACAAGAGAGAAATTGAAAAAGTACTATCAATTCTACCCACAGCCAGGAAGAACTGTGGGGTCAGAAGGTCATTATCTCTGTCCCATGTGCAGTTCAACCTAGACCACAGATAGACGAAGTTTCCATGTTCTATCAGAAAGGTGTATTAAAGGAGAGTCGCAGAAAACACTGAAAAAGAGAAGGAAATCATGCTTTTGAACACATTTAATTGAACACAAATATGCTTTCTTAGGACAGTCTTGTGAAGGAGGGAAATTTTATTAATGGGGGGTCACTATGGCAAAAGAAATGAGTCATAAATTTTGACATTTGTAATCTAAAGATCTAGAAGGAGAAAGAGAAGGAGAAAGTTAATATGGATATAAAAGGCAGGCAGCTTAGCCCAAAAGGAAGCATTCCGAATGAAGAAGGTAATGAAAGAAAATGAAAAATGAGATGGATACTGATGGAGAACACAGCTGTCTGAGAGATGGGGTGGAGCAAAAGAGGATATTGATCACCAAATGGAATATTAGGGACCAAATAAAACTTTGGGGTCTGTGAGTATTGGTACTCTCTAAAGAGAGTGATCTGTTATTAAGGAAATGATTCTCAGAAAGATAAAGATTTTAAAATAATAAGCTCATGGTTTGAGTTTGAAATCTGCTGAAATATGTTCATTTGATACTTATTCATGTCATTTCATCAACAGCACTTTTTATTTTATATTATATCTTGAGACAAGGCCTTGCTCAAGTGATCAGGCTGGCCTTGAACTTGTGATCCTTTTGCCCTAGCTGCCCAAGTCACTGGTATCACAGGTGTGTGCCACTGTGCCTGGCTCGGTGTCATTTTTCCTTACGGGTGAGGAAAAGCTTTCATATATTCTGAGGTCTGGAAAAAGGGAAAGAAGAGGAAACAAACCATTTCCCAAACAACTTGGAGAATATTTTAACAGGCATTCTGTTTTCCATCAGGTTTTTAAATGTTTGAAACAGAATAATGAATTAAAGATATCTGTGATATCCAGAAATAGTGTAAACTCCCACAATGACTGAACTAAAACAATCTTTGCCAAAGTGGGGCTTACAAGGAAATGCATACCACTTGTGAATACTAGGAAGTGCATACCATTGTGCATCCGAGGGCACATTTCTCTACAAATATCCCTCTGGATATTTGTAAAACTCCTTCCTTGATTTATAAGAATAATACTTTGTAATGGCCCACTTGATATTTGGAAAATTATTTGCTAGAAAACAGAACTAGCTCCGATCAAGTCTCTGAAATGCAGTTCGCAGTCAGCGGCTCTCATCTTCCTCTCTCCTTTGTGCTATCGCCTGTCCCTGCTTGTGCCCACTGCCCTCATCTCCCTTCATTAAGTGTCTTAATCCAGACTGATCTTTCCTAGGTAGTGTGCTAGGCTTGTCCCATCCCTCTGCTTTTCAAAAATCTGAAACAAATGACTAATAAATAGATTCACTGAAATGTACTGAGGACTGGAAATGACAAAGATTCTAAGTAGGATTTAATAGTAGATACTAGCTCCTATTTTAACCATTGCTCTTGCTTCAAAGTTTCTAGCTTTCTGCCATGAGCTCTTTGAAGAAGGGGCACAGATCTTGATCATTTTTGTGTCTTCTGTGTCACCCCACAAAGTGCCTTCCCCTTAACACTCATTAACTTGTGAGGGAATTATTTGCTGAGTTTTATGTCTTTCTCCCTAAATCTAGTTATAAGTTATTGAGTATTCTATTATTTTTAATTTTTTTTTTTAGGTTCCACGAGGTAGAGACCTACAGTGATCAAGTACAATTGGAATCTTTAAAAGTGATCTTAATTTTTTCCCCATTGATATTTATTATGAGCACATAAAGGAAGTTTTTAAAGAAGAATGTAATCTGTCATTTAAGATCTACCACCTTAAGTCATAAATAACTTACATTCTCTGTATTCCCTTTGGCCCACAAATACTTGAAAATTTATTTATGGCATACACATATTTTTGCATTTTTCTGTCTTTCAAATTTTAATATGTTTTGAAATGGAGTTTGTAAGTAGGAAATAGAGCTACTCTAAATATTATTATTATTATTATTATTTAGTTTGTTTTGTTTTGAGGTGGGGGTCTTGCCAGGCTGCCCAGGCTGACCTTGAACTCAAGATCCTCCTACCTCAACTTCCTGAGTAGCTGGGATTACTGGCATGTGCCACTGTACCCAGTTTTAAGTATAAATATTTCCAATGATGGAATTTCAGGTAACTACTGAAAAAACAAGGAAAAACAAGGAAAGGCATTTTTGGATTGGGAGGTCTTTCCAGAGCTCTCTAAAACAAACTAATTTAAGGCCAGTGTTTCTGAAAGTATTTAATCTTTTATAGTAGAAATCATAGGATCTTCAGTTTTTAGAAGGAAGGTTTAGAAGTATAGAATTTTAGGGATTTAAAGAAGTTCTGAAAGAAAGAAAAGATTCTAAGTAGAATTTAATAGTAGATACTAGTTCCTATTTTAACCATTGCTAACTAAAGATGTTGATCTGTCCTTCCTAGAATTTATCTAGAAAACAAAAAACAAAAAAAACTCCTACCTCTCTTAGTTTTTCTATCCTTATTATAAATATGTACCTCCAGATAGAATTTGGTCAAAAGGTTTGGATATGCAGTCCAATTTACCAGTGTCAAATAAATCAATTTTCCTGCTATCAATTCAGTCAGCCATTCTCACTATCTTAGTTGATAAACCCAAGCCCTTTACAGAAGAAACACTGGAATGTTTTATTAATCAGGGATCATATCAAACATTTCCAAGTGTTATATTGCTAATATTTTTGCTACTATAGAGACAAAAAGATTTGGAAGAACTGTCACAGAGTGACTGTAGACCTGAATGTCCATTACCAGCAAGTGGGCTGATTAGAAGAAGATGACAAACTACTTTATAAGAAACACGCACTTGAATGAAGCTCATCTCTCTCCTTTCCCTGTTCTGTTATGACCTTGGTATTCGCCACGGTAGTCATATTTTCAAAACAAGTAGTGGTCCCTTTTCTCTCACATTTACACATAGACACATATGCACGTATGCCGCCTGAATACCCAGTTGCAGAAAGCTGATTTATTATGCTGTGAAGTTTCATGTACCATTTCTTATTTAACTATCTGGAGCATTTTTCTTTCCTAACATGAAACCAAAATCTTACAAGGCCACCACCAATATGTGATGATATCCGTCTCAACATAGAAGGAGATTGCATCCTTTTGAAAGGTGAGGGTTCATAAGATTATAGAACGAGACCTCTGGAATTTTCTCCCACAGAACTCGGTTTATCCTCAAGGGGCCAGGAAATCAGGCCACAGGCCAGACAGAGAGAACTGTGCTACACAGAAAATGCAGAGCTGATTCCCATCTCGCACCTGCAGAATCTGCTGTCAGCTGTTCAATTCTAAGTTCTGTGGCTTTTCTCGATTCCTGCCTGTTGGCTGGCTAATTTATTAACTCTTTAATATCTGCAGCAAAGATAGCACAGGCAAATATTTACGGGATCATGAAAAACACAAGAATGAAAGGGTGATTGAGCAGCCTGGCTGAATTTTGTGTTTACTTCACTAAAATCATTGCTGAGAGTTGTCTCAACAGCTGCACATGGTCCAGAGTGGCATCTCAAAATTCAGCCTTGACTTCCTCACCCAGTTTCCATTCATTCCACCTTCTACAGCCAGCGAGCCATTCAGTACACCATCCTCATTTTATGTTGCAGGCAAAAAGCCAACAAAAATATGGTCACATTTAAAAGCCTTTTAAACAGTGAGCACCTCCTTCCTTTCCCGATTGTTCCCTGCTTTTTCACATTCCTAGTTAATAGGTTTTTAAAGCAGTTTCCCCAACTCTTTTCCTGCCACATACTGTCATGTCTGGCATCTGTGCAGCAAAAGGCTGTTCTTCAAGAGGCTTTTATAATCCATTGTGCTTCCTATGCCTTTCAACCGCTAACTCTTCAGGTACGGGCTATGTTTCTTGTTTAGCATATTTTGCATGTTTCAAGCCATTTACAGCAACTACAGCAAAAGTGAGGATAAAAATAATAAATACAATCATTTGAAATGAAGTTTAGGGCCATTGCTGCAGTTTTTTATTTGCTAAGGCATCTCACAGATAGACAACACGAGGAACATTTTCAAGAAGTGCCCAATTTGGAGTTTAAATGTGAATAGGTTTCTTTTCCTTCTTTGAGAATTTCAGTTCCCTGCTAAATCTTGGGGCCTTTATTTGTTGAAACTCTGATACACTATTTATTAGGCTATTTGGAAATCCTTCTCCCAGTTTGTTCTGACCAAGAGAAGGAGAACAAGAAAAAGATGCAAATGATGGACATTAAAATATTCAAATATCGAGAGCCGATAAGGATGTACAGTTCTGTATTTACTTTTTTCTTTGAGCGAGTATTTGTTGTCTGCTGTGTGCCGTGAATTGTGTTTAGGCATTAGACATAAAAATGAATGAGAAATAGTCTGTCCTAAGTGAGGAGAAGGCCAAGTAAATAAGCAACTGATTAAATGTAACTTTTGAGAAATAATACTCTGTAAGTGTGCTTGAAATGAAATTGGCTTGTTTAGCTCAGAGATAAGGAATATAAGGTAGTTAAGTATGTTATTGGAATCTGAAATAAACGAGTATTTTCCTCCTGACTGTGGCAATTAATAATGACTAGAACTTTTATTGGTTAAGCTGGGGTTTGAGCCTAGGGCTCCCCCCCACCCCCCCCACCCCCGCCCCGGCGCTACACCTCCAGTCGCTCAGAACGTCCTTTTAAATAATTGTATGTCGTCTTTCAGGTCCTGCAATGTCGTTATGTTCCATCTTCAGTTATAAGACCTGTGATCTCATCATGTTGCCAAAATGAATTGAAGTTTTCCAAGCAACGGAACCATTATCAATTATCCAAACATTTAAGTCTTATGCTATGTTCTTTTTTTCTGGTTTTGTCTGGTAGGTGCTATTTTAGAGTAAGTGACAGAAAGGCAGATTAGCAAAGGCTCTCAAGGATGGAACAGTCATTTTTTCCTTCTTCTTCTGTGCAACTGCTGCACCTGGCACAAAGTTTACATTTAAATTATTTCTTCCCCATTTTCTAATAGTTTTATCTCTCCTTTAAAGAAAAATTATGTCTCTATCCTTGATATCCAGTGCCTAACATAGTTTTTTGGAACATAGTATAGGTTCTTGAATAAGTGAATACAGGAAGGAATAAAAATAGTTAATCTTTTCTTCACTGACATAGTAAACAGATCCTCAGTCACCTACGTCACTCCATCTTTGAAACACAGTTTCTCTTTTATTTTACATTAATGTTTCATAATTTAGAATCTAAGATTAACTCATCCCTCAACAATTCAACTTCTAAAAGCCAAAAGTACCATGTTTGTTTTTTTTTTTAATACTGGGAATTGAACCCAGAGGTACTTTACCACTGAGCTACATTTCCAGCCCTTTTAATTTATTTTGAGACAGGGTCTTGCTAAATTGCTGAGTGTTTTGTTAAGTTGCCGAGGCTGGCCTTGAACTTGCAATCCTCCCGCCTCAGCCTCCCAAATTCCCGGGATTACAGGGATGTGCCACCATGCCTGGATTCATGTTTTTTTTTTTTATTTACACTAGTTGTCTATAAAAATACAGTGAGAAAAATTCCATTAAATTAGATTTGCATAGCATTATCTCTAAAGAGAAAGTAACCACAGAGTCTTTCATTAAAAGGCCTAACAGAGTAAGAATTTTATTGTACTCTCTTTTGCTTGTGCCAGTGTCACGCTTACCTTCAATTAACACAACAATTATGCATCATGTTGTGATCAGTCTCACACCTCATATTGGACTGCATTCCCTGTGTACAGTTTGAGGGATCTATAACTTTTTTTTTCTTTCTTGTAGTACAAGGGATTGAACACAGGGCCACAAGCATGCTAGGCAAGCATTCTACCACTGAGCTATACCCGCATCCCCTACAACCTTTTAAAAGTCTAAAATAAACAGCTGCTCTGGAATATAGTTATGTGTGGATATAAAAAGAAAAGAGCTATTTGAAGTAAAAAGGAAATGGTCTTCAAGTCTTTATTAAAGAAAATTTAGTTTTTTTCTGATGGTTTGTTTTTCTTAATCAATTTATTCAATGCAAATTTACTGACTCCTGGTTATGTGAAAGGGGTTGTGGAGGTGTGAGAAAAACAAAAAGAAATAGGAAGCAGTCCCTGCCCTCTGGGAACTTTGAATCTGCTGGAGAAGATGACAGTACACAAATAATATTTTATAAAGCAGAATATGAGTAATGTCTCAAGAAAGGCTCAGGAGGGAGGTAAGATCTGAGCTGCACCCAGGAATTCAAGGTGGCAGAGGTGTTTGGAAGATTCGATAAGCAGAGAAGATGGCACCTGTTTAGGCTGGCAGGACCTTGGTTGAAATATTGGGATAAGGGCTTGTGTAGATTCAGGTCATATAGTAGAGACATCTGCTTATGAACCATGAAATTTAGACTAAAATTCAGGGGACACTGGGTGGTTCTTTCTTTCTTTTTTTGTACCAGGGATTGAACCCAGGGAGCCTAATTTTCAAGCCACATTCCCAGCCCTTTTTATTTGTTTTGAAATAGGGTTTTGCTAAGCTGCTGAGGCTGGCCTAGAATTTGAGATCCTCTTGTCTTAGCCTCTGAAGTCACTGGGACTATAGGTGTGTGCCACTGTGCCCAGCTGAGTAAATTGTTTCTTAAATCTGAGAATAGGATTTTGTGTGTGTGTGTGCTGGAGAGCTAACCCAGGGCCTCACTCACACTGGGCAAGTGCTCTCCCACTGTATTCCCAGTGCCCTCCCACCATATTCCCAGTGCCAAAATACTGTGTTTTTAAGGAAGATTAGGCTGTTATTCTGTCAGGTGGCTAGGTATGAGAAACTAGTTGTGGGAAGCTGAGTTGGGAGGGTGCTGTGAGGTGCCAGGATGGGAATGTCATGTAGTAGTGACTGGAAGGAGATGGATCCTGGATGAATCTGGGTGAATATGTAGCTGTAGGGGTTGCTAAATAGGAGTGATGGAAAGCAACAAAAGATGTCAAGTCTGGCACCAACAATTTGAACTGGGGGAATAAGATTGGTGGAGTTAAGAATAGGAAGAAAGTCAAATGGAAGAACTGTTTAGTGAGGAAAGTTGTTTTTTTTTTTCTTTCTTTCTTTCTTTTTTTTTTTTTTTTGTGGCACTGATGATTGAACTCACGGGCCTCACACATGCTAAGCAAGTGCTCTACCACTGAGCTAGCTCCACAGCCCCCTTTTTTTTAAATTTTGAGACAGAGTCTCCATAAGTTATCCAGGTTGGCCTCCAACTTGTGATCCTCCTGCCTGAGCCTTCCAAATAGCTTGGGTTACAGGCATGTGCCATGGAACCCAGTATGAGTTTGATTGAGATCCTGTTGTATTTGAAATTACTGTTAGTATGTTCATGTTGGGGCTAGTCACCAGAAAGTAATGAAAATGGATGAACTTGGCATAGAAGCCAGGACTGGAAACAGAGATTTTGGAATCATTTGTATAATAATGATAATTGAAGCTATGCAAATAAATGAGAGAAAGAGAGAGCAAGAGAGAGAGAAACCAGAAGAGCAGATAGAACCTGGACACCTACATTTAAGAAAATAAGCCCATGTGAAGAGATGGAGGTCCTCAAAAAGATTAAGTGAGTATAGAATTGTAAAGGGTTTTAATGATCAAGAAAGAATTTGAAAAATGAGGCATGATCAGTAGCAACCAGAAATCAAAAACAAATTTTTTGAAGTTCTCATTTTAAAGTTATTGTCTAGGTTTCAAAAACACCACACAGTTTTTATGTCAGATGCCACACAAATCTGTGTTTAGAAGAATAGACCCCAAAACTGCTAGTCATGGCTCACCTGGGTGTGTGTGTGTATGTGTGTGTGCAGTGGGTGATGGTGGCAGATTGTCAGGGTCCCAGGAGGAAAGATGGCATTCAAATAAGGATAATTCAAAGGCTTAGTAAAGAAACTATTTACAAACATGTGGAAAGGGAGTAGGGAAACCTAAAAGATAGTGTAGCATGCAGCACAGGCGACAGCGGGGATCCAAGAAGATGAGTGGAGAGAACACTTCCTGGGATTCAGAGAGAAAGGGTGGGGGCTGGAGCAGACTTGCTGCTTGGGTAGAGGAAATAAGCCAGAAAGGACCTTCAAGAAGACAAGTATGGGGATAAATACCCTGATCACAGTCTCTTCCCTCCAGGCTTTCTCGTCTGGCATTGGCCTACACCAATTAGAAGCTAGCTCTCAGGGAACGTGTAATCAGGGCAGCCTCAGGAGGCAGAGCAAGGCAGGGAAGGGTCTGGACTAGCAGACGGAAGACAACCTGGATTGTACTAATCCAAGAATAATTGTGCATTACATCTCTGTTTTTTTTTTTTTTTTAAAGAGGTGTGTGTGTATGTGTGTGTAATTTTCTGCATATCTTAGACATTCACATAATAAAATGTATAAAATAATGATTAAAGAGAAAAGAAGCAAAAACTTACTACCAGAAATAAAGCTCGTAGCTTAGACAGTTTTCTAGTGAGATTTCATAAAACTTCCAAGGGTTAAAATATCTATTTTATTTTTTCCTTAATTTTTAGTTGACAAATAAAAATCATATATCTGTCATGAACAACATGTTGTTCTGAAATATGTACACACTGTGGAATGGTTAAAATGAGCTCATTAACATGCATTTACATACTTATCACTACTTTGTAGATGATACCTATTTTATATAAATTACTCCAGAAAATGGAAAAAACAAACAAAAGAACAGAGTAAAACTGCCCAGTTGCCCAGTTATTTTTATGAAGTTTGTATAGTTTTTGTTTTGGTTTGGATCCTTAATGTCACCCAAAAGCTTATGTGCTAAAGGCTTAATTCCAATGCAGTAGTGTTCAAAGGTGTGGCCATTGACAGGTGATTGGACCATAAGAGTTCTGATTACATGAATGGATTAATCCATTTATGGATTCATAGTTTAATGGCTATTGGGATGTGGTGGAAATTTATAAGTCAGGGCCTAGTTGGAAGAAGTAGGTCACTGGGGACGTGCTCTTCAAGCATATGTTTTTGTCTTCAGTCCTTTCTTTTCTTTCTTTCTGCTTCTTGGTGATCAGGTGGTGAGCAGCTTTGCTCTACCACATGTTACCATGATGTTCTGCCCCATCACAGACCCAGGAACAATGGAGTCAAGTGATCCTGGACTGAAACGGCTGAGATGAGCCCAGTAGCCTTTCCTCCTTTTAATTGTTTTTCTTGGGCATTTTATCATAGCAACTGAAATCTAACTAAGTTTTGAATCTCAGACTAGATAAGGAAGGTATAAGACAAGAAAAGCATAAACCCATTTCACTTATGAATGTAAGTGTAATAGCCTTTGGGCTGGAGGTGTGGCTCAGTGATAGAGAGGTTACCTATGCAGGAGGTCCTGGGTTTCATCCCCAGCACCACCATGAAAAAAAAAATGTAATAACTCTACATAAAACATTAACTATCCAAATCCAACAGTTTACACGTTGATTGAATCATATCTATTCCAAAAGGGAAAGATTAATAAAGCATAAAAAAGTATCAATGAATTTCATTTTAATACTAAACCAAAGAAGAGATAATGATTTCATGACACATGAAAAAAGTAGCTTATTTATGATAGGAGTTTCAATAAAACACATTAATACTTATTTATGATAAAATTTACAAAATACTAAGCCAGATATAATAGTGTACATCTGTAATCCCAAGTACTTGGGAGGCTGAGGCAGGAGGATCATAAATTCAAGGTCCACCTGGTCAACTTAGCAAGACCCGGTCTCCAAAAATTAAAATTAAATAAATAAATTGCATTTAGATGTAGCTCAGAGGTAGAAATCTCCTGGGTTCAATCCCCAGTACTTCTTCCAACCCCCAAATCCAAACCAAAAAAAACAAAACAAAAAACAAAACAAAAAAACCCCAAAAAACAAAAAGCAAAAACTCAAAAACAAAAAAAAAGCTTAACCCCAAACAACAAAAACACCTAATGAGAAAATAAACTTACTACAATAACTTTAGTAGAATTTCCATTGAAACAGAAGGAAATTTCCACTACCATCTAAGCATAATATTGAAGGCTTTATTTGTCTTTTAAGATAATGACATAAATAATTCTAGGATTATATAAAAAGAGATAAAAGTTATTATTGGCAGATGATATGATATATATATTAAGAAATCCAATAGAATCAGTATACTATGAATTCTAACAAAAGTTCAAGATTGATAGAAATATGCAAGTTGCTCAAAAAAAACACTCCTTTTTTCAATAACAATTTACTTATGTAATAGAAATAAGATATTATTTTAAAAAATATAAATCCATGCTTGAAACCATCTTCAGATTCAATAGAACCACTATCAAAATCTGAAAGTGAAATTTTGCAGAAAGAAAAGAATTGTAAAATTCATAGGAGACTACAAAAGACTGGGAATAACTAAATCAGTTTTAGAAAGAAGAATGAAGCAGGAGGTATCACACTTACTGATTTCAGAAATACACTGCAGAACTATATTAATCAAAACAGTATGGTACTAGCATAAAGATAGACACAGAGAAACAGAGCAGAAAAGAGAGCCCAGAAATAAATCTATGCATGTACATGGACTTGCCAAAAACATGCCGTGGGGAGAGAACTGTCTCTTTAATAAATGGTGCTGGAAAACTAGACATATGTGTCTAAAAGAATAAAATTTGACTCTTATCCAAAAACAAATGGACAAAAAATACTAAAATAAAAATTAATAAAGACTGTTGCTGCCCGCAGCAACAATCCTGTGGTAATCTATCGGAGGTGGACTGGAACTGAACTACTTCTATTTTCTTTATCTAGGCTACTTCCTTGCTTGTTTTACTTGTTTACCAGTTTATAGAGGAAGAGAAGCTTTGCTTACTTTTAGTTTTAGAGGAAGAGAGTCTTTGAGAGGAAGAGAGACTTTGCTTAAAGGAAGAGAGACTTTACTTAGAGGAAGAGAGACTTTGCTTAGAGGAAGAGAGACTTTGCTTAGAGGAAGAGAAACTTTGCTTAATTTTGGAGGTGCTACTCTTTCAGAGAGGCTATGCTTATCAAAGGTCTACTGCTTCTTCTTAGAGGTGTGTCCTGCATCCTGCGTCCTAAAAGTGCATGCTAGAGGTGCGTGCTATCAGAGGTGCTTTCTATCAGAGGTGCTTCTTAGTGGTGCGTCCTGTGCAACCCGCGATCTAGAGGTGTAACTTTAGTCCTCCGTCCTGTGATCTGCGATCTGCAACCTGCAACCCCCGCGTTCTGCGATCTCCTCCCAAGCGAAGAGAATGTCTTATATACCCTAAGGCAGCCAATCAGCTTAGGATTAAGTAGTATGGTTGGAGCATGCGCCATGGTACCAATTAAGAATGAGGAACATCTTTTGACCACTACCGCAGAGGAGACGTTAACTAATCAAGCAAAAGTAGATCATGGCCGTGTTAACACTAATTATGTGTCACCTCTTGGCCCGACGCCAGCCGCCATCCTAGGGCTACCCAAACATGTCTCTGCAAAAGACTTAAATGTTGGATCCCAAACCATGAAAGTTCTCAAAAAAAAAAAACAAAAAAAAAAAAACAAAACAAAAAACTTAAAAGAAATGTTTTAAGCAGGGTGCTGTGGCACACATGTATAATCCCAGCAGCAATACAGGAGGCTGAGGCAGGAGGATCATGAGTTTAAAACTCAGCAACTTAGTGAGGCCCTAAGCAACTTAGTGAGACCCTAAATTTTTTTTAAAAATTTAAAAAGATCTGGGGATGTGACTCAGAGGTTAAGCACCTCTGGGTTCTATGGGGTCTATCCCCAGTTAAAAAAAAAAAAAAAAAAAGAAAGAGGAAGGAAGGAAGGAAGGAAGAAAGGAAGGAAGGAAGGAAGGGTGAGTGAGTTTCATGGCATTGATTTTGGCATTGCTTTTATGGATGCTCACCAATGCACAGGCAACCAGGACAAAAAAATCCAACCAATTAATCAAACAAATAAACATAAACAAATGGGACTTCATTAAAGAAAAGCTTCTACACAGCACAGGAAACAAGAAAGTGAAAACACAACCTAAGGAAAGAAAGAAAATATTTGCAAGCCATTTATCTGATAGAGGTTAATGTTAATCTCCAAGACATATAAAGAATTCCTGCAACTCAATAATAGAACCTCCTAAAACCCCCATAAATGGGCAAATGACTTGAACAGACACTTAATCAAAGAAAACATACAGATGGGCAATGGGTATATGACAAAATGCTCAATTTTACTGATTATTAGGGAAATGCAAATTAAAACCATGATGTGACATCATTTCACACCTGTCAGGATGACTATTACCAAGGAAACAAAGGACAATAACTGTTGGTGAGGTTGTAAAGAAATTGGAGCCTATTGTGCCCTTTTTGGGAACACAACATGGTGTAGCAGCTGTGGAAAACACTATGGAGGTTCCTCAAAAAGTAAAAATAGAACTGTCATATAACCTAGGAATCCTACTGCCTGGTATTCATCCTACAGAATTGAAATCAGGATCTTGAAGAGATATTAGCCCTCCTGTGACCATTGCAGTTCTGTTCATAAATATCAAGATGTGAAAATGAGCTAAATGTCCATCAACAGATAGATGGATAGAGACTATTTGGTACCCTGTATGTACATACAATGAAATACTATTGTACATGCGTATGTGCAGTCTTCAAAAACAGGAAGGAAATTTCACAATATATAACAACACAGATGAACCTTGAGGGCATTGTGCTCAGTGAAATAATCTAGTCATAGAAAGACAAATATTGCATGATTCCATTAACATGATCTCTGTTATGGTTTGGCTATGCAGTGTCCCCAAAAAACTCCTGCTAATGCAGTAACGTTCGGAGGTGAAATGATTGGATTGTGAGAGCTGAAGCCTATTCAGTCCATCCTTGTTTGAATGGACTGACTGGGTGGTAAATGTAGGCAGATGGGGCATGGCTGGAGGGGGTGGGTCACTGAGGGTGTACCCTGGACGGGTGCATCTCCCCTGCGGCCCCTTTCCCTCTCCCTCTGTCTCTGCTTCCTGATCCCACCATGAGCTGAGCACCTTTCCTCGTCTGGGCCCTTCCCCCACCATGTGCTGCCTCACTTTGAGTCCACAGCAATGGAATGAGTCAGCCGTCTATGGACTGAGACCTCTGAAATCATGGACTGTAAATCAACTTTTCCTTCTGTAAGCTGTTCTTATCAGATATTTTGGTCACAGAGACAAAAAAAAAAAAAAAAAAAAAAAAAAAAACCTAATTGAAACAATATCTAAGATAGTGAAATTCATAGAATCTAGGAGTAGAATGGTAGTTTCCAGGGAAAACCAGGACAGGGAAAAATGGGGACTTACTAATGGATGGGCATAAAACTTCAGTCAAGCAAGATAAATTCCAGAGTCCACTATACAACATTATATTATAGTCAATAATTATGTATTGTACATTTAAAATTTGTTAAGAAGGTAGACCTCATATTCAACATTTGTACCACACACACACTTACATTTAAAAGAAAAGATTTGTAATTACCTTTCAGGACAAATCAAGAAGGACCAGTTGTCATTTCTTTACATTTCTTTCTTTAGACACACAATGAACACTAAATGCCTTCCACGGGCTTACCAGCTGACTTTTGCATTCTTTCTGTGACTGCTTCTGAGAGACATCTTTTCTTACTTACACAAAGCATAGGTGCTCAGAAGACAAAACCAAAAGTAAACTGCAGTGCTAGAGCAAGTATTGGGGATGCTTGTCCTTTCCCTGTACATTAATTAGCTCCTTCCAGTAGTTAAATAATGTAATAGCTATATTTTCCCATCTCTTTCTTCAGTGCCCAAGTGCCCTATTCATATGATAATATCTATTGGGGAATAATGTTGTGAATTTTAGGGAAAGAAAAAAGCACTGCTTGAAGGTAAAATTGGTAACCAGATTTGTTATTTGCTAAACCTGTTTTACTATTTGTGCATTTATTTATTTTGCAGTACTGAAGATTGAACTCAAGGACTCACGCATGCTTGGTAAGCACTGTCCTGTTGAGATACATACCAAGCCTTTTTATTTTATTTGGAGTCAGGGTCTTGCTAAGTTGCCCAGGCTGGCTTTGAATTTGCAATTCTCTTGCCTCGGCCTCCTGAGAAGCTGAGACTACAAGGTGCATGCCACTGTACCTGGCTAGAACCTCTTTTAAATAAAAATGGTATTAAATTTATAAGAAGGAAATCTTAGACCTTGTTATTTTGTTTCCTTTAGTATAAAAATGGAAAGGACATAACTAAGATTTGAATAAATGGAGATAAATACCAAATTTGTGGTTGGTATGGCTTAACTTCATAAATTCTTTCCAAGTACATGAAATTCCAATACAGATTCCAACTGGATTTTTGAGGAATACAATTGTAAAATATATCTGAATGACTGAAGCTCAAACTATCTTAAGAGAAGTATAGGAAAAGATGTGGTAAAAGGTGGTATCACTCAGGTATCCAATATTGACATACTATAAATGGTAATGAAATGATAATGTTCCATTGCAACAGAATTGAGAGCCCAGCAACTGAACCGTATATATGTAAAGACTAGCTATATGATAAACATTTGTATCACAAAACAATTGAAAAAGGACAAATTGTTTATAAGATGATGTTAGGATTCCCCTGTCTTATTATATGGGGAAAAATACAAATGTCTTTCACAAAAGTTGGCTCCAGATGGATTAAAGACCTAAATATTAGAGATAACTCTATAAAGATAATAGAATGTTGAAGTATTTAAGACCAAGGAGTAGGAAAAGGATTCTTAAACAATTTCAAAATCACCAACTATAAGTCAAAAAATGTGTTGGGTTTGGCTACACCAAAATGCAAGATTTTTGTTTAGTGTAATGTTTAGATAGCATTAACATACAGAAGTTAATTTGGAAAGGGTATTTGTGATATTTAAAGCCAGTAAGGAATAATATTCAAAATATATAAGAACTCCTTAGGGCTGGGGATATAGCTCAGTGGTAAAGTGTTTGCCTAGCATGTGTGAGAACCTGGGTTTAATCCCCAGCACCACAACAAACAAACAAACAAACAAAACTCAAAATCCCCTTAAATCAATAAGAAAAGATGGGAAACCCAAGAGAAAAATTCATAATATGGTAAATAAATAACTCACAGAAGAGGCTCCATTCATCTGATGAATAAAGATGAAGAATTTCTAAAATTCATTATAAAGAGGTGAAATGTAAATTAAAACAACACTGAGAAATCACTTCACATATATTTGAATGCCATGATTAGAAAGGTGGATAATACCAATACTGGAAATGATATGGGGCAGTGGAGATTTCTGCATTGTTGGTGGGGGTATAAATTATACAATCACTTTGAAAGTAAGTTGACAATTTTTAGATACATCAAATTTTCATTACGATCCCACTTATGGACAAGTTTTTCAGAAAATTAGCCAAAGTTTGGTTGGGGACAAGTTTATGGATGTTATATATTACCACTAATGGAGGTAGGGAGTGAGATTCATTTGGAGTGATCATCAATAGGTGAGTCAATAAGTAAAAATGGCAGATGCATACTGTGGAATGCTATGCAGCAGTAAGAAGTAATGAATTAAATGATCATGAAGAAATCAACATGATGAGAATTAGAGCAGCAACGCTGTTTATTTGCATGGAAATACATGATTCTTTACAAAACAGTCACACCTACTTTATAATGCTAAACCCATTTAAAGATACATAACCATCTTTTTAAAAACGGGCCATTGTTCAGAGAAGGAAAGTGAAAGTGAGAATTGAAAGAAGAGTAAAATAAAATGGAGAGAGATCTTGCACAGGCCAATGATAACAATACAGTATGAAAATAAGGGCACAATTAAATCAACCTGCTGCCTCTTTGCACCTCGGGTTCAAAAGTTAACAACAAAAACAAACCAACCAAAATTTAAGCTGTATTCAGTCTTTTGCTATTTCAAATTATGCTATAGTGACTATCTTTCTCATGTATCTTTCTGTAATTAAAAAAGAAATCATTGTATTTTGGGGGTATCCTCTCTGCTTGTAATCTTTCCTAAGAGACACTTAGAGCATTCCATCCAGAAGCAAAATCATAGTTATGTATTTTACAAATATACAGTATGTTCATATGGTCTCCATGACTGATCTGAAGTTTAAGTGATTCGAGGAACAAATTCTATCTATTTCAGCAGCTTTCAAACAACTTTGTCTCCAGACTCTTCTATATTCTTAAAACTTATAAAGAATCCAAGTTTTTATTATTTACCATATGGGAAATCAAGATGGAGAGAATTTGAGTATTTAATAATTTCCAAAATAACAATCATAATGCCATTAAGTGTTAATGTAATATCACTCTAAAATGAAAAATAATAGTTTGTCAACAAAAACATTTATTGAGAAAAGTGATATCATATTGCAAGTGTACAAATCTCTTTGATAGTTGACTTAATAGAAGACAACTGGATTCTCCGATTTGTTGCTGCATTCACTCTCATGTGAAATATTGTTTTGATTGAAGTATGTCTAGAAAATCCAACTTCACACAGACATGTAGTTGAAAAAGCGAGGAGTATTTTAACAGGCTTTTCAGATAACTGTGAATATTTTTCTTTGATATAGCACTAAAGTTCTACAAGTGGTGGTATCTTAAAGGTTATTTGCAATGAGGAATTTGAACCTATTATCAATGGACTATTTGAAGTTTGTTATATTAAAATCCATTGGTGTGTCTTTTATTTTGATAATGCTTACCTATGCATAACTTTGTAATTTCATGCACTGGTCATTTGGAAAATATTGGTTTATTGGGTTAGGCATATCACATACAATATTCAAAAATCAAAAGTGTGCTTAAGTGTTGGGAAACTACGAAGCTCCCAGCAAGAAGATAGAAGTTTTCCAAAATTCTTATTTTTATTTGAAAACTTAAAATTATATCATTGGCAACAAAATTTAATCTTATCCCCTTAAAGTTACAGACTCACTGTTACTTTTGAGAGAAATTTTTAAAAAATCCTCAAGTCTGAACAACTCTAGTTTGTTTGCCAATTGTTCTTTCAAATAAAAATGGCATTCAGTGAAAAAAGGCTGTAGTGATTCTGCTTGCAACTTACTTGCAACTGAAGTATGATGAGACACAGTCCTTTGTTCAGTATGCAGCACAAGTACTTTATGCATACTTCCAGAGTTATAAAACAGAATATTAAATAGACTAGGTTGGCAGAGGGGTAGGATTGTAAGTTCGAGGCCACCCTCAGTAACTTAGCGTAAAGGAAGTATGAATAGCTTCTTAACAAGTGAAAGATGCCCAACCCTACTTTTCCTAAGTGCAAATTACAACTACAATAAAATATCACTTCCCACGTATCAGACTGACAAAATTCTTAAATTTGGCAATACATTGGAAACACTATAAGGAAAAATATAATCTTGTACACTATGTAGGAGTATACATCAGTATATCTCTTGTGGAATGCAATTTAGAAATACCTTTAAAATTAAAATATTGCCCTTTGCCCCAGAAATTCTACTTCTAGGAAGTTTTCCTATAGATGGATTTGTACATGAATATATGTGAAATGACATTTAAACAAAGTTATCACTTTGTGGTATTGGTTTTATTTGCAAAAGTTCAGAAACAACTGTCCATCAGTAGGGGTGTAATAATAGTGGTTACAAGTTGAGGGAGTTAGTGATAATGGGGCACATTGTAAGCAGCGATAGGAGGGAGACTTTTTCTACCATATATCTAACGAAATATATTTTATTTTGAAATTTTAAAAATGTTATCCATTAAATACTTTTAAAGGATTCAAAAATTTTATATACTCCTGGCAAGCACTAAATTTCTTTTTTATGGCTGCTAAAAATATGAGATGAAGCCAGGTATGGTGATACATGTCTGTAATCCCAGCAATTTGGGAGGCTGAGGCACTGAGATTGCAAGTCCGACCAATCTCAGCAACCTAGTGAGAACTTGTCTCAAAATAAAAAATAAAAAGGACCAGGGATGAGGTTCAGTGGTCAAGCACCCCTAGGTTCAATCCCTGGTACAAAACAAAGAAAATGAGATGAAAGGGCTAGAGATGATGTATCTCCATGGTATAGCACTGCCTAGCATGCATGAGACCCTGGGTTCAATCTCTAGTAATGGAATAAATGAATACACAAACAAACAAGCAGACACAAAAGAATCTGTTTCTTGCCAAATTGAAAAAATAAAATTATGTGCATAATTTTGCCTTATTGTCAGTAATTACTTAATACGTTGATGGAATGAATGAAACAAATGAACAACACCATTGCATTGTGGTAAGGTAGATATTACGATAATGGTACATGTAAGAGGTAGAATGCATTTTAATTTCCACTGTTGTTCCTCTTTGGGACACTATCTTTCTCTTCTTTCTCACCCTTCCTCCCTCATCTTTTCTTCTTCTTCTTCTTATTTTCATAAACATGAGCTTCCATCACATTCCCTTACTCAGATCTGAATAAGAATACATTTGAAGGGAGAACTACTCCATGTGAACAGACATGTCTATATGAGATCCTAGTGGTTCAGAATCATACCCATTATCTTTTACCAACACTAAAGTGGTATCTCCGTTACACTAAATAAATGGAATACTGAAAAAAAAGGTTTTTTTTTTTTTTTGTTTTGTTTTTTTTCTTTTTGTACTGAGGGTTGAACCCAGGAGTGCTTGACCACTGAGTCACATCCCCAGACCCTTTTTATACTTTATTAGAGACAGGGTCTCACTGAGTTGCTTAGGGCTTGGCTAAGTTGCTAAGGCTGGCTTTGAACTTGTGATCCGTCTGTCTCAACCTCCCGAGCCGCTGGGTAGTGATCCATTTTTGATATAGCACCTTCATTATTAAATTATTATTTGCTTTTCCAACTTACAATGATTATCCTATGGTCTCTTCAATAATTATTAATAAAATCGGGGTCAACGTTCTCCTAAGTTAACCCATATGGTGAGATCAAACTGCTTTATATTGATTTCAAATTAAATTTTGTGTTTGGAAAAGGAAGCGGTAAACCTTTGCCTCTAGAGGAAAAATCAAATAGTCCAGCTGGCGCAGCATCCATTTCCATCTCTCCTGTGTCACACAGAAGCTTCTGGGAATGGCGTCATTTCAACCTCAGAGGTGGAGCTGCCCTCTTTCCACATGTGGTTGGAATGAGGATTCCTTTGCAGTCACTGCCTCCCATTCATACGTGGGAGGAGCAGGAACACAGCCTTGGAGTAGTCCCTGGAAGGTTTTTCTCATTATTAACAGAAAAGTTATGTTGTCTGTCTGCCTGAGAATGTTTATGAAAGCTTGTGATTTCTTCATCTGGACTTCGTTTTTGAGAGGGCACATTAATCTAACTATTGAATAGGTAGCAGATACTTTACTCACAGACCCAACCTGAGGTCTTATATACAACAGTATCGGATCTTCAAAGTTCTTGAGAAGTGTTGAAAGTTCTGCTCAATTGCTTTTTCAAAGAATAGGACAGATTCCCTAATGTCTAAAATAGCTTTATTAAATTCTCACCTGGTTATGGGCGTGGTGGCATGTGCCTAATCCCATTACTCTCCAGACTGAGACAAGAATTTAGCAAGACCCTGTCTCAAAAATATAAATGAACAAACAGACAAATAAATAAAAACATAAATTAGAATTTTAAAAATTTCAAAAGGGGTTTATGTGTGTGCTGGGTACATAGGTAGATCACTTGCCTAGCCTGCATGAGGCCCAGCGTTCAGTCCTGTGTCACAACAAAACAAAACAAACAAAACAAAACACTTCTCTTAGAAGCAGAGGTAGTTTTTGTTTGTTTGTTTTTTAAAATATTGGGTATTGAACTCAAGGGTGCATTGCTACTGAGCTGTATCTCCAGCCCTTTTCAAATTTTTTATTTTGAAACAGCATCTTCTAAATTGCTTAGGGCCTAGCCAAGTTAAATCGGCTGGTCTTGAACTTGCAAATCTCTGGCCTCAGCCTCCCTATTCACTAGGATTACAGGCCTGCTCCACTGAGTCCAGCAGAGGTAGGTTGTTTTTGTTTGTTTGCTTTTAATTTATAATTATTTTAATCAGAAAAGTCTAATTTTAATCTTTTTTTTCTCTAAAATTTAAAATAAAAGCAGCAAAATTTTTAGACACATTTTTCACCAAATGCTATTCCTAAAAGTGACAGGATTTCTAGACATGGTATCATCTGTGTGTACTGGTGGTTCCTAAGTAGTGATTCATGCTTGTGTTTTTACCCATCTGTAGTGAAATAGAAATATCAGAGATTAGAAGAACAAAGTGACTTCTTCATCACCAAGCTGACCCAATTCATAGGACTGCCTTTATCTGAGTTTATGTCATTTCTACTATTAAATGTTCATTCTTCTATTACATAATAGCAAGGATAGATAATAGAGATAATTATGTGTTTTAAACATCTTTTCGATAGTAATTTTTTTTCCTTTTTTTTTCTTCTTTTGATACTGGAGATTGAACCCAGGGGCTTTCTACCATGGAGCTACATTCCAGCCCTCTTTAGTTTCTACTTTGAGACATGGTTTAGCTACATTGTTGAAGGTCTCCCTAAGTTCTGAGGCCAGCCTCAAACTTGCCATTCTCCCGAATCACCCTTCTGAGTTGAAGGATTTCAGGCATACACCACCACACCTGGCCTTTGATAGCAGCTTTCTGTAGATCTCTCTAGTTTAAGAAATTTTATTAGTTTTGAAATCCACAAATTTGGTAACCATATTTTTTACAATATGAAAACATCTCCGTAAGAAGTGAAAATTCAGAAACTAGTGCACAGATGTTGAATTTACCTAATATTTCACTTCTTCATCAGGATGGCGAGACATGTGTTTTAAATTAACAGTTAAATATAATCTATTAGATATCCACAAAGTAATGAATACATTTGTTCAAAGTGGTCATCACAGTTGATGGGGTGACTTCAAAAGTGTATGAAATAATAAAGCACTTCTGGCCCGATGAATGGCTGAGGAAGCAGCTGAAAGGTCACACTTGCCATGACTCAGAAATTTTCTGCCTTTGGTGTTAAGAAATGGGATTTTACAGTAAGTCAAACAAACCTAGGATTAAAGAGGGGGGAAGTGCTACTTTCGAAACCTTGTAATTTCCAAGATCCCACAGGGCTGGGGACTCAAACCCGGGCCTCCAGCATGAGAGGCAGGCACTCTACCAGGTGGGCTATATGGCCTGCCCCTTCAAAACCTTGATAGGTTGGAAATGGTATAAGCACCTGGTGATTAGTGAAGTCCCAGAGGCAATTAAACCCACACTACAGAGATTTTGTTTTGTTTGCAGCTCTGGTCCTAGTGCCTAGCAGGTGCGCTGTAACATTGGTAAATAAAGAACATGACAGAGAAAGAAGAAGGACCTGTGGGAATAGCAGCCTTGGAAAACTGAGTGGAAACCAAGGGAGGTGGATTTTAGCAACAGCTAATAAGTTCAAAGGTTTTTGAAGGTCTTTTCAAAGCCAGGCAACACAATCTTATTTGCTAACAAGTGCTCTACCAGTTATGATATGAATGGTGATACTCAAAATCATTCATTTGAAAACATTTATTGCCAACTACCCACTCCTACTGTAATTTATATCATAACTAGACCATAGAATTTATGGTTTAGATAGTCCTAAGTGCCTTAAAAGTCTAAACCATCAGTGTGCTTTTTCTTCATGCAAAGAGTTTCACCTACAGTAACAGATTTATGAACCTAAAGTCATCATTAACTCCTTAAAATTACCAATAATAAAGTTGGAATGTATTTTCAAGTATGATCTTTCTTATTTATGTGGACTAATTTTCAAAGATCTTATTGACACACTGGGCTATATTGCATCAGGCCTAATTTTAGATTGCTTACATTCATCAAAAACAAACTGCTTTTTATTGTTTCTTAGGTTATTTGGCCAGTCAAAATTTGTTAAGGAATAAATGGGTCTAAGATCCATAAAAATTAGCTATTTTTTCAGATATGGTCTTTTGAATTCTGATTAAATATAAGATATAGTTGGGTGCAGTGACACAGGCCTGTAATCCCAGCAGTTTGGGAGGCTGAGGCAGGAGGATAGCAAGTTAAAGCCAGCCTTAGCAAGTTAGCAATGTCCTGTCTCAAAAAAAAAAAAAAAAAAAAATTGAAAGGGCTGGGAATGTGGCTTAGAGGTTAAGGGCCTCTGGGTTCAATCCCTAATATAAAATATATATATATATATATATAAATATATATTTATATATATATAAATATATATGTCATATATATGTGATATATCAGATCTAGCTTTCACTTCAGTTTACAGGACTAAATTTCTTCATATATCAAAAAAAATCACTTCTTGGATTATTGCCATAGAAGAATTATATTAACATCTTGATGATTTAATCCTTAAATGTACAAAAGTCTGTATGATTCTAGTAGATAAATTTCTGGTGTATAATATTCATGTGATAAACAGACAACATTGGACTATTTATGTGGGACATTGCAACTTTCAACAGTAAATTTGCTCTCACCAGTTTATTTTATGTTAACATATTATGTTTTTCTCTCTTCCTCTCAATGCATGAGGTAGAGTACTCACTAATTATTTCCATTGTGTGTGCTAGACTTTTGAAAGTGTGTGGTCTTGCAAACTGTGAGGCCGATTAGATTCCTTACAGTATAAAGTTAGTGGCATACAGTTGTTTCAAATCATATCCACTATTCTGGTAGCCAAAAGAAATGCAATGATAGAATAGAAATAAAGCCTGTTTTCTTTTCTATGTACAATTAAACATTTCCAAAAAACAAACCAAAATAAAAAAGATCTTTCTGGTTCAGCCGATGAGCTTGGGTTTTTGAAATCTATCTTGTTCTCCTGAGGGCTTACCGCTGGTGAAAGCCTTTTATGCCTTCATAGGTGTGCATGTCCAGTGGTTATTAAAAAATCATAAAGGCAAAGATGGAATTTTATCAAATTGTCAGTGATGAGACCAACCTAACCATTCAATATGTTCCTGATGCTGTTCCTCCACTTTTGCAGCCCAGGTGTTCCTCCACCTTTGCAACTCAGGAAGTGGGTTCCACCCATGTCTCCTTCCTGTCATTTACTCAGACTTTAATGGAATGCACATCAATTAGTCATTCATGCCTCCTGTGCATTCTCTCATCTGCCATCTACTCCCTGTCCATGACTCTGGTTGTCTCATTTGAAGAGCATCTTATTTCTATAGCATAAAGTCTCTCAAGTGCAAAGGAGACTGAAGTTACTCACATCACACATTGAGTCCTTTTTATTCACTCATCACTGCTTTAAAGAAAAAAAAAAAATCCCCATGCCACTTTTCACCAAAGTATGCTTGCTAGTTTGGGGAGATTTACAATTCGATTGTATGTCTACACTCAAATAAGTGGAGCCAGTATGCTGAGATCTTAGTAGGGCCTCTGCAATCACTTTCTCACCAATGTTAAGCAACATGTTTCAAAACTCTCTAAAAAGAGAGCACACATCACACAAACCACTTAAAACCAGCAAGTTATCATTTAATCCAATCACAAATTACAGAATCTTATTAAAAGCTTCAACCCAGGTTTTCCTGTTTCTGGGCGAAGGAAGGAGTGCAGATAGAGAAAGAGGAGATGTGATGGAAGAGAGGAGTCTTCACATTTTGTCCTTGTACATCGAGTATCTGACTCAGAACAGAAGTTACTCATGTATGGAGAGAATAAGTAATCTATGCCTGAGGACTTTTTCATGTACAGTTAAATTGTATGCAGCTGCTCCAGCTGTTTTCATTTCACATTTGAATGTTTACTATTTTACTGAGCTGGGAAAGCAGCTATTGAGCATGGCTTGTATCATTCTAAAAAAAGGAACTTTTTCTGTCTTTAATGGCTGAAGTATCAGAACTATCCAGGAGGTCAGACTATGTCTGTCTTATTCGATGTTTAATTTCTAGAATCCAGTCCAGTACTTGGTACCTAATGGGTGCCTGAAAACTATTTAAGAGAATAAAGCATGGATCATTGCCCTCCTAATTGATCAAATAAATAATAGTACCTGCATGGTATGGTATGTGAAAGGAAAAAACATTAAATTTCCATTTGTCATATGTATGCATATGTTATAAAATTAAAGTTTTGTGTGTGTGTGTTGAACTCAGAGGCATTTTTCCACTGAGCTACATCCCCAGCCCTTTTTAAGACAATTTCTTGCTAAGTTGCTCAGGCTGGCCTTGAGCACGAGATCCTCTCGCCTCAGCCTCAGCCTCCTCAGTAGCTGGGATTACAGGCGTGTGTCACCCCACCTGGCAATTTTAAATTTTTTTCACTAAATTTGTTATCTTAATTTCTGAAATCATTTATAAGAGGAAATATTTATAGCAGTGCTTCAGTTGCAAAGCAGTTTGAAAGACACATGAATCGATGGATGGATGGTAACTTTTGGGGGCCATATCTATATTAGTCTTTCCTTCCTTCCTTCCTTTCTTGTGGTTCTGCGTTGAACCCAGGTCCTTGTCCATGCCAGGCAATGCCTCTATCACGGCTATATCCTAAATTCTTTTTATTTTGAGACAGGTTCTCACTAAGTTGCTGAGGCTGGTCTTGAATTTGCAATCTTCTTGCCTCAGCCTCCCAAGTGGCTGAGATTACAGGCATGAGTCATCCCACCAGCTACAATAGTTATTTTGATCTAATTGACCAGACTATTTACGGTAGTTCAAAATTCAAAACACAGAGTGTTTTCTCTCCCACCCTTGACTCAGCCCCAGAGTTCCCTTCTCACAGATTGTATCATTAGGTTTTTCTTTCTATTCAATATTCCAAGGATAATTTGCCTTTTTTTTTTTTCTTTTCTCTAGTCTCAGGAAGGATCCTAGGACCTTGCACATGCTAGGCAAGTACTCTACCACTGAATTTCATCCGTGATCCCAATTTGTGCCTTCTATGTTTAACATTATGTTTTGTAGAGCTTTCTAAATCAATTCGTATACAGCTTCCTTTTTCTTTTTTATGGCTTCCTATTCTGGGAAATAGGCCTTCTCTATCTAAACTTTCTTATCAATGAGTGTTTAAGCTATTTCTAATATTTTGACATTATAAAGATACTAGGAATAATTTTGTATATGTGTCATTATGTACATGTCATTATTTCATTAGAATAAATTCTTAGATGTCATATTGTTATATTAAAGGTATTATGCATTTATAATTTTTATAGATTTTTCTAAATTACCTATGAATAGATTTCAGTTATTTTTTTCCTTAAATATTTTTTGACTCAAGTTATTCTGTAAGTTAATGATCTACATTCTATAGTCATGCATTCAAAAGTTGAATGTTATAGTCCATAGTAAGCCATCTTCTCTACAATGATTTAATAAGCATTAAGAGTCCTACTAGTCCAAATATCCAGAAATCATCAACATGTCATAAAGTCATTAGCAGCAATCCTTAGGGAATTTCGATATGATAATCATACCCAGTCCCTTATTTTTTGGTTACAATAGTTACTCATATTCTATCTTGAAAACTACAAAATGCCTCATGAACACTTTCCCTTTTCATGTGTACTTTTCTTCCTTATTTACTGAAAGTTGAAAGTGACTTTCCATGGCTGTTTTACTGTTATAAGCTGTGGCATGATCAAGATATGCAAAATATTGACTACAGAGGAGAGAGAGAGAAAGAGAGAGAGAGGGAGACAGGAAGGGGAGGGGAAAGAGAAACCCAACTCTTCACAGTTTTGTTTTGTTTGTATAATGCCCTGGGAAGATTCTAGGTTTTAGAGGAGATTTCATTGTGAATCTGCATGGCCATTGTTCTGTGAACATGTTTCTGCTGATGGAGTTAAAATTTTGTCTGGGCAGATGAATGTCACTCTGAAAAAAAAAAAAAGAGTACTGTGGTCTTTGGGCATATGTTGAACTAGATATAGAACTGCAAAACTCTGGTACCTCTTTTTTTAATTTAAATTTTTAGTTTTACAAACTGCATTTTGATTCATTGTACACAAATGGGGTACAAATTTTCATTTCTATGGTTGTGCACAATGTAGATTCACACCATTCATGTAATCATACATATACATAGGGTAATAATGTCTGTTTCATTCTACTATCTTTTCTTCCCCCACCCCCACCCACCCCATTTTCCTCTACACCATTCAAAGTTCCTTCATTTTTTTCTTCAAGCACTCCTGCCACCCACCCCAAGTTACGTATTGTCATCCACTTATCATAGGAGACATTTGGCCTTTGGTTTTTTGGGCTTGGCCTATTTCACTTAGCATGATATTCACCAACTCCATTTTTTTTACCAGCAAATGCCATGATTTTATTCTTCTTTATGGCTGAGTAATATTCCATTGTATATATATACCACAGTTTCTTTATCCGTTCATCAACTGAAGGGCATCTCAGTTGGTTCCACGATCTAGTTATTGTGAATTGAACAGCTATGAACATTGATATGATGCAGGAGATATCACAATACCAGACCTTAAACCCTGCTATACAGCAATAGTAACAAAAATGGCATGATATTGGCACCAAAATAGACAGGTAGACCATTGGTACAGAATAGAAGACACAGAGTAAGAAGACCCACATAAGTACAGTTATCTCTTACTAGACAAAGGTGCCAAAAACATACAATGGAGAAAAGATTGTCTCTTCAACAAATGGTGATGGCAAAACTGGAAATTCATATGCAGTAAAATAAAATTAAACCCCTATCTCTTACCCTGTACAAAACTCAGCTCAAAATGGATCAAGGATCTAGGAATTGGGCCTGAGATTCTTCACCAAATAGAAGAAATAGTAGGCCCGAATCTCCATCATGTTGACTTAGGACCAGACTTACTTAACAAGACCCCCATAGTGCAATCAATAATGTGAAAAGAGAGCCTACAGAGTGGGAGAAAATCTTTTCCACACACACTTCAGACAGAGCACTCATCTCCAAAGTTTATAAAGAACTTAAAAAAACTTTACACCCAAAATACAAAGAACCCAATCAATAAATGGGCTAAGGAAATGGGCAGACACTTCAAAGAAGAAGATATACAGGTGATCAACAAATATATGAAAAAGTGCTCATCATCCCTAGTAATTAGAGAAATGCAAATCAAAACTACCCTAAGATTTCATCTAACTCCAATCCGAATGGCTATTATGGAGAAGACAAGCAATAATAATTGTTGGCATGGATGTGAGGAAAGAGGCACACTCATACATTGCTGGTGGAGTTGAAAATTTGTGGCACCTCTTTAAAGTAGAAAATTCAGGTAATATTGGTCATTACTATCCAGATGCCATGGTGGATGCCTAAAATCCTAGCAACTCAGGAGGCTGAGGCACCAGGCCAACCTTAGCAACTTAGAGAGAACCTGTTTCAAAACAATAAATAAAAAAAGTACTGGGGATATAGCTCAGTGGTAAAGTGCCCCAAATCCAATCTCTAGTGGCAAAACAAAACAAAACAAACAATTTCTGGTTAGACTTTGTGGTAGGGTGGTCAACTGTGGTCATCTAGAAAAGGTTTTTCTTCTAAGGTTTCCAGTATTTGTTGACTCTTTTTCTTTTTCCTTGTAGATTTGTAATACATTAGGAGGACAATGGCAGGCCCCATAGGACCCCTGGCCTGACTGACTGAGCCCCATCTCAAGGATCCCTCAGTCCAATCGATCGCTCCCTGCCTCTGGGGCCCTCACATTGACTGACTGCTCCCTGCCACCAGGACCCCCAGACCAACTGACTGTGTTGTATCACTAGGACCACAGACCGACTGATTGCACCCCACCTCCAGGATCCCGCAAACACACCAAACACACCTGACCTCCTGGACCCCTGCCTGACCAACTGCACCCCACCTCCAGGACCTCCTGCTGACCACGGCCACACCCTGAGCTGCAGCTCCCCATTTGCCAACACATTTGGAAGCCAGAACGGCCATCTTGGATAATCCTGGAAGCTGTATCTCCCATCTTTAGGTGAGGCAAATCCCATCCTGAGACGCCTGCTGGAGACTTGAAGCTCATTGTCAGGTACCTCTCATGCATCAGGCTACTGAAGACTGGGAGGTTTGAATACTATGCGACTGTTATAGTGTAGATTTTCTTTTTTCTCCTTATTGAACAATTTTAAGTTTTTTTTTTTTTTTTTTTTTGTGGTGCTGGGGATCGAACCCAGGGCCCTGTGCTTGCAAGGCAAGCACTTTACCAACTGAGCTATCTCCCCAGCCCCCAATTTTAAGTTTTTATTTCTTTACTTTTCTTGCTCTCTTTTCCTTTTGTTTACCTGTTCCCTCAGAGTCTCTTTCTCCCTTTTTTGCATGCTAACATCCAATTTCTTTTGATTACACTCTCACCCTTTCTACTATCTAGAACTTCTGTAATACATTAGGAAAGCCAGACACTGGCTCGGATATAGTAATAAGTGTAGAATGGGAAAGGAAGTAAAATGAAAGCAAGCAGGTGAAGCAGAAAGGGTCCTGTATATAAAAAGGTAGGAACAGAGAAGTAGGATGGAAGTATACACCCACTCAATGTGCAAGATATTAAAAATTTTAGGACTTCGAACATCAGTGATTCACAGGACACCCCTGCAGCCTAGATGCATTAGTGTCAGGGAAGTTGAAATGAGTAACCAGCACAGACTCATCCATTCAGAGCTGGCTAGACCAGGGAACCATGTCCACAGTAGTCCCAGAATTTTACTGTTATGGCTTGGTGCACTACTAGGTGTTCCAGACCCCAATGCATGTTTTCTTAACCCAAAGTACTTTTGTAATACCAAAATACTCAATGAATATGATTTTATATGTCCCAGAGTCTTAAGGGTGTTTTGTTTTTGCAGTGCTGGGGATTGAACCCAGGGCTTCATGCATGCTAAGTAAGTGTTCCATGTCTAGTTTTAACCCCAGCACAAAAGTTTTAATAATTCTTGAATTGCAAATAATAAAAAAAAAAAAACCCTGAGCATTATTGAAAACCCAAGGTACTGAGCAAATTAAAAAAAAATGAAGTTTGGGGCAGAATAAGATTATGAACACAAATTCAATTTTTCACTGCTGATTTCTACCACTAAATTCTGGTGCTTCCCATAAAAAACATTTTCCTGGCTGGGAGTAGTGGTACATAACTCCTGTAATCTCAGTCTCTTGGGAAGATACAGCTCAATGGTAAAAAGACCCTGGGTTCAATTCCAATTTAAAAAAAGAGAAGAAAAGAAAAAAGAAAGAAAAACATCCCCTGTCTTTTCCTGATAATAAATGTTTGTTGTGAATATGAAAAAAATTAACTGTGATAGAAGATGAGAGAAAGCTTTTTGAGATCTGTGATATGGCTTATGTAAAGCACCTTCTATAAGCAATTTCTTTTTCCTTTTTTGGTACTGGGGATTTAACCCAGGTGTGCTTAACCACCAAGCCACATTCTTAGCCCATTTTTTATTTTTTATTTTGAGACAGGATCTCACTAAATTCTTTAGGATCTTACTAAATTGCTGAGGCTGGATTTGAACTTGGAATCCTCCTGCCTCAGCCTCCCAAATCCCTGGGATTACAGGCTTGTGCCACTGCACCTAGCAGCAATTTCTTGTTGGGTCAACAATCCTGCTTGTGTTTTGCCATGGAACTGAGAGCTAATGACTGATTCATTCAGAATGACTCAGGGATGTTGAGATCTCGAGGCAACAAACTGACAGCAAGAGAGGAAGGTGGAATTTTAGGAAAGCGATATGATCCATTAAGAAAAACTGTGAAACTGAAATAGTAGGGAGACCAATGGAGTAGAAGGGGAGACTGGAGAGAGAGCAGGGTGGGAGGCCATGGGGAAGTACTGGGGAATAAAATCTATAAATTATGTTATGTCCATGTACAAATATGCCACAATGAATTTCAGTTATATATATAATCATAATTCATTAACTGAAATAATAATAACAGAAGGGAGATCAGTGGAGTAAGTGAATCAGGAGGAGGGAGGAGGGTGGGGAAAGGGCAGGTCCTAAGGAATGCACTGTATCAAATGATGTGCATGTAGGAATATGACATGATAAATCCCACTATTATGTCTAATTATAATGCACCAATTTAAAAAAAAAAGCCCAGAAAAGCTGTGAAAACCAGATTATCCAGTTTGTCAACTTGCAATTTTCTATCTAGGTCTTTATTGGAATTACTGTTAACTTTCAAAGACCGTCTTTCTCTTAGAATACACACTTATTTCACCAATGTAGTATAGTATAATGCAAGGAGTGTATGCTTGGGGAACAGGTGGATCTGAGTGTGAGGTCTAATCCCATCTGTCATGTTTGAGCTGTGTGCACTTTGACAAATTGCTTTGCATCTCCAAACCTCAGTTTCCTCATCTGTCATATGGAGCATGGTGGTTATGATTGGTCATTTTGTAAGGACTAAGTAGGTATTTACAATAGCCGCCTTTCATGATGCCTGCACTCTAAGGACTCCTATGTGTCATTCTCTCCTCTGTCCTCCTCGGGACCCAGCAGAAACAGGCAACTGAAGTTTTGACAAGTATGTATGTATGTTCTTAGAAGGATTTAAGGCAGCTGCAAGTTGTTATTGAACCCAGTGGTTTCCAAAGAAAATTTGGGAATGAGGAAGTGTATTTTTTTTCCTTTCTTTTTGTACTGGGGATTGACCTCAGGGGCACTTTTACCACTGAGTTATATCTGGTTCTTTCTTTATTGCTGTTTTAATTTTTAATTTTGAGACGGGTTCTCCCTAAGTTGCTGGGTATCTTGCTAAGTTGCCCAGGTCGGCCTCGAAGTTGGGATCTTCTTGCTTCATTCTCCAGAATGGCTGAGATCATGGGCATGCACCACAGAGTAGGCTTATTTTTCTTTCTAATGAAAGCATTTTGAGGTTAATGATGTTTATGTTTCTGTCTTCCATTCTATATGCATTACATTTGACTATCTTTGAATCAATGGCCTGAACCCATATCGGCAAATTGCATAATTGTGAAGGTACTAAATGTCACTTGTAGTAAATTTTATGCACATTATAGTGCAATTTAAAACTGAAGAAGAAAACAATAGAAATATGTATCATTCTTAAAAAAAGATTGAGAAAACTAGTGGTTCCAGAGAAATAGCATCTGTTCAGCTATTGCTTTATAAGAAAAAAACAAAACAGTTGAAACAAAAATAAGTAAGTGTTTAGAGAGTTTGGATTGTGGAAAATATTATAATCTAGAGAGATGTTTATCAAAGAGTTATTTGTAATAGTGAGAAGTTGAGCTGGGTGTGGTGGCGCATGCCTGTAATTCCAGTGACTCAGGAGGCTAAGGCAGAAGAATCACAAGTTCAAAGCCAGCCTCAGCAAATTGGCAGGGCCCTGGATAACTTAGCAAGACTCTGTCTCAAAATAATGACTAGGGCTGAGGATGTGACTCAGTGTTAAGTGCCTCTGGGTTCAATCCCCAGTAACAAAAAAAAAAAAAAAAAAAAAAAAAAGTGAGAAATTGAAAGCAACCTAAATGGCTCATCTTAGGAAATGAGTGGCAACAACAATAATAATTAAGATTTACTGAACACCTTCTATGTACCAGACATTCTTTTAAATATTTTATATGCAATAACTCAATACTCATATTAAAACTGAAGTAGGTAATACTATTATTCACATTTTACAGATGAGGAAAAAAGGCACAGAGGTATTAGTAAATTGCCCAAATTCTCATAGCTGGTAAATGGCACAGCAGAATTCCCACCTAAGCATGTGGTTTTGGATCCGAATTTGAGGTGCTGAGTTAATGTAATATTTACCACACTTCAAAAAAGAGCTTACAGATTGGGACAAAATCTTTACCGCATGCACCTCAGATAAAGCACCAATCTCCAGGTAAAGAACTCAAAAAACTCAACATCAAAAAAACAAATAACCCAATCAATAAATGGGCTAAGGAACTGAACAGACACTACACAGAAGAAATACAATTGATCAACAAATACATGAAAAAATGTTCAACATCTCTAGCAATTAGATAAATGTAAATCAAAACTACTCTAAGATTTCATCTCACTCCAGGCAGAATGGCAATTATCAAGAATGCAAGCAATAATAAAAGTTGGCAAGGATGTGGGGAAAAAGGTACACTCATACATTGTGGGTGGGACTGCAAATTGGTGCAACCATTATGGAAAGTAGTATGGAGATTCCTCAGAAAAGTTGGAATGGAACCACCATTTGACCCAGCTATCCCACTCCTCGGTTTATATCCAAAGGACTTAAAATCAGCATACTACAGTAACACAGCCAAATCAATGTTTTTAGCAGCTCAACTTACAATAGCTAAACTCTGGAACCAACCTAGGTGCCCTTCAACAGAAGAATGGATAAAGAAAATGTTATATATTTTAAAGAAAATGTGATATAGAAGGGAAGAAGGGAGTGAAGGCAGGGGAAGGGGTATGGGGGTAGGATAGTAGAATGAAACAGAAATTATTACCTCATGTACATATATGACTGCATGACCGACATGATCCTACAACACATACAATCAGAAAAATGTGAAATTATACTCTATTTATGTATGACTTTTCAGAATGCATAAATGCACTCTACTGTCATGTATAACTAATTAGAACAAATTAAAAAAATTAATAAAAATAAATAAGAAAATAAAACAACAGTATCACATTTTAAAAAATGATGCCTAACACATTTTTTGATAAAATAAAAATGATTATGATATAGTGATACATAAACTTTAAGATAAAAATTGTATGTACAATTTTGGAAAAAAATCTATGGAAAAAAGACTAAATGAAAATATTCATGATGGTTGTCTCAAGAAGAGTAGAATCATGATCATTTTTAATTGTGTATTTTTGATAGCTTATGAATTTATTCAATTAACATATTCATTTTATATTCAGAAAAATATTTCCAGTAGTATCTTATTTATTTAGCATTTTAATAAATCTATTCTAATTATTTCATATAAGTGAAATATTGTTTAAATTTTATTTTTGGGTTTTTTTGTTTGTTTGTTTGTTTGTTTTTTGTGGTACTGGGAATGAAACCCAGGGCCTCAGACTGCATGGTAAACCCTCTGCCACTAAGGGACTCCCCTAGCCATTGTTTAAGTTTTGAAAGGACAATCACAATTTAATTCAATTTTCTAGGCAGTGATTAAATCTATTCAACAACACCCATCTCAAGAGTTTTTTGATTTGTTTTGTAGGGGATTGAACCCAACCACTGAGGTGCTCTACCACTGAGTTACATCCCCAGTACTTTTTGTTTTATTTTAGGGTCTTGCTAAGTTGCTTAGGGCCTTGCTAAATTGCCCAGGTGGACCTTGAACTTGTGATTGATCCTCTCAGCCCCTCCAGCTGCTGGGATTATAGGTATGCACCACTGCACCTGGCAAAAAGTTGAAAGTTATATTTCAACATCCTGCTGTTGATGGAAAACGTGCTACTCTCTCTAGGTAGTGTAATACCTTTGTGAAGTTTTTACTCTGAAAATTGCCCAAAGCTAATCTTTTAAAAAATATTATTTTCTTTTTTCCTAAATTTTATGCATGCTGGCCAAATGGTTTGCCACAGGATTATGGGTCCCAACTCTGGAAGAGGACCTGATTCCCCAGGAGTATTTCTTTTCTTCTGGAATTCAGCACCTCAGACATCACCCTTTGTTGGGCCCTTAGTCACTTTTTGATCTGCTCGTCTGTGATGATATAATATGCTGCTCTTCTTTGTTGGGATAATGATGCATGGTTATTTGATTTTATGCTTACCACCTCAAGCAAGCCATGACACCTGTTGCCATAACCTGGTCCTCAGAGGCGGATCCCCAATAGTGATAATCTAGAATGTCTCTTGCCATTCAAAATAACATTCTTTCTAAATAGAACATATAGAACTTTTTATTATTTTGAATAATAATTTCCACTGATAGGGTAGCACCCATGTGCCAAGCATAGAGCTGAAACCTTTAAAAACGATCACATTGTATCATTTTCCTCAACCTTAGGTAGAGATTCTTCCCATTTCTGGAGCTGATGTTAATGCTAACATGGGACTAACCCTCTAAATGAGGGGTCAAATAATTGACCCCGGGGTCACAAAGTTGGTGAATGGCAGTTAGGACAGCAATCTGGGCCTTTCTGATTCCGTTGTCAATGTTCTTTCAATGTTCCCACATTGCTTCTCTAGTTACATTACAACATTTCTCTCGATGGCTTGAGACAATAATGAAGGACATGAGTTAGTCCGCTGTGTAGAGAAGTGTGCGTCTTCAGAGGCTCTGGGTTTATAGGCCACGGAGGCTGGGCTTAGGCTTCTTCTGTCTCTCTCTCTTATCATAATGAGGCAATTAGGTGTCCCTCTGCTACTTTTGACTGTGCGGGGCTCATTATATTTTCTGATATGCAACTTCTTATTTCTAGGACTGTGGGCTGGAATTCACTAACTAAATGTGTTAACGAGCCACATTTCAAGGAGGGTTCAGTCAGCTCAGAGGGAAGGTTCGAGGGGCTTCTCTTCTGTGATCTCTCCAGCATGTGAATATTAATGGGCGTGCTTTACGGCTCAGATGCTTCATTCTAAGCTGAGTTCCATAGAGCTGGGATTGCTTAACAAATAACATGAAGTGTGTTTTTAAGCAGTTAACAAAGTCCCATAGAGCTGTAGCCCAGCAGATCTTAGAAGCATACTTACCATGTCCAACAATGCAAATGTAGAAAAATAATATTTGTCTACATTTTTTTTCCTACAATTACTTCTGCTCCAAATAGTATTCCTATTATTGTCTGTCTCTAGGTAGGCTAGCTATACATCCCTAGGACCATCCTAGATAATAATTGCAATTAATAGTCATTAATAAACATTACTTATTTTTTGATATGGAGTCTCTCTATGTTGCCCAGACTAGTCTCAAACTCCTGGACTCAAGTGATCCTTCTGTCCCAGCCTCTTGAGTAGGTAGGACTATAGGTTTATGCCACACACCTGACCAATAGCACCCCTTTAATTTTCCAAAGAGTTAGAGGTAATAAAGTATAATGACTACCTTAACTTTCTGGTGATTTTGACTCTTTGGGTCTTCCTCTGAATGGGTCTATCCATTAAAGAATCTTTTTGAACTTTGAACCTTTGGTATTCAAGAATAAGCACCAAGATTTTTTCTTGCCTTCTTGTTTCTTAGGATCTGTAGGGCTGTGGGACTCACTCACTCACTTCCTTCCTTCCTTCCTTCCTTCCTTCCTTCCTTCCTTCCTTCCTTCCTTCCTTCCTTCCTTCCTTCCCTTTCCTCCAGAAAGACAGAAGGGTAAAACTACTATTTTCTGAGTCTTTATCATTTAAAAGAGATTTTAAGGTATCCTTAGAGATTTTGCAGATCTCTTAAGGACTATGAGATAGGTGCTAGGCAATCACTATTCTGGACCCCCGTTTTGACTACCTTATTATTTACACAAGATACCCATCTGATCTAATTATTTACTTAGCAGCACAGGGCTACAATAAGACCTAGTTCCTAAGGACCATGAATGAAAAATTTAGTAGTTTTAAGAGAGAGAGAGAAGGAGGCAGGGTGTGAGGAAGGAAGTGGGTAGGAGGAAGGGGAGAGGAGAAGAGAGCAAACATAAGAGTCATTTCAAGTCCTAGCGCCTGATGGCTTCTGACATCATCAATCACCAATCCATCTAGATGGAATGAGAAGAGTCCACATGTACGCAATACCAATCATTCAAATATGAACTCACATTTTATTCAGTCTAGATTAAAAATATTTTGAAATAACCAGATCGACACTGTTGTGTAGACATAGTGGATGATATCCTCTTTGTCTGTGCTGATCGTCACAGAAAAGCACATGGTTTTCAGGTTTCATGTGCTACCTGAGACTGAGCTATGTAGAAGGCACTACAAGTCAGAGCGATGACTAGGAATTAGTGGTTGGAACCTTGTCAGGCCAAGGGTGACCCCGTTCAATCAGCTCCCACTGGGTTCCTGAGATGAAGAGAGACAAGGACAAGTCACAGGGAATGTCAGAAGGAGAACAGCAGTAATAGCACTCACTGAGCGCCTGATGTTTGCTAGACATGGATCTAGGAGTTGCACAAGCATTTGGGCTAATCCTCTGAAGCAGGTTGTTATTATTATTACCTTTTTTTTGTATATGAGGAAGTTAGTTTCAGAGTCTAAGTAACATTCTCAAGATCACCTGGCTGGATGTGGACGCGGGCCTCTCTGTTTTTAAAGAGGATGCTCTTTCCACCATAATCTGCTGTCTTTAGAAGAGGACCTCCTAAGTTTGCTAACTTAACGACTTCACTATCCTCTTCTGAATGTCACTGCCCTGCTAGGAAACGTTCTCTGCCCTCTCTAAATGCCAAGACCTTAGATGGCTCGGAAGACCCTTACCATGTCCTGTCAGGTGTTGTGGCTGTCGGTGTGCATCACCTCTCTCTCCCACTAGCTCTGCAACCCTCAAGGAGCCCAAGACCACGTCTTCAACTTGGTGTTTCCATACTACACATCCATACATATAGTAGGTGCTCAAGAAACACTGGTTGAATAAATGTCCCATAGTGTGATACTGAAATTCACTTATGAAACTCCCCTAGAACACTGCTTCTCAAACATGACTGTATAGATGTGTCACCTAGGGATTGGGCCAAAGTGCAGGTTCTGATTCAGTAGGTCTGAGAGTTTACATTTCTTTCTTTTTTTTTTTTTTTAGTATTGGGGATTGAACCCGAGGGTGCTTTACCTTTGTGCTACATCCCCAGTCCTTTTAATTTATTTTTTAAAATTTCAAGATGGGTTCTTACTAAAGCTAAGGGTCTCACTAATTTCTGAAGCTGGGTTTGAACTTGCAATTCTCCTGCCTCAGCCTGGGATTGCGGGTATGCTTTACTGCACCTAACTGAGCCTCCATTTCTAACAAGCAGCCAGGTGATATCCAGGTTGCTGGTGTGTTGCTTACACTTGAAGAGCAAAGTCCTAGAATGAGGAAAATTAAGAAGAAAGCTTAATGGCACTTAGTGTTTTTTTTTTTTTTTTTTGAAAGTAGGGACCAAAGGAAATTCTAGGGGCAATAAACAGAATGTTTAGTTTAACCCATTTTGTTCCATTGTCTCAGATGTGGAACACCTATAAATACTTAAATATAGTATATATCATGTAATTATATAGTAAGAATGTAATTATAATGTAATTCTATTAACTAATGAGTTAACATTAACTAATATTAATTGATATAATATATAAGCTCTAGATTATGATTTACAAAAAATTAATCACCTATTTCAATTTTGTTGAATTATTTGTAGACTTCAAGCTGAATGGATTAAAGACAAATGTAGGTGCTATCTGTCCAAAAGGTATGGGGAAAAGGTTGGAAGTTTGGGCGAATTTCAGAGGCAGTTACTTCAGCGGGCATTTATTTATTAAGTACCTACTTTGTGCAAGTCACCGTGTGAGTCCTAGGAGACCCACCACAGGTTTTGCTGTGGATTTTGACCATTACTAGTTCACTGTGTGTTCTCTGCCAATGGTTCTTGGCCTGACTATGCCCAACAGTGGCCAGGAGAGCTTGTTAGCCATTCCCTTCTGGTCCCCGTTCCTGGAGGTTCATATGCAGCAAGTTGGGATAGGGTGTATGATTTTCATTTCCAGCCAGCTCACAGGGGAAGCCAAAGCTGCTGTTCTGAAGTTGACACTTTGAGAACCACTGTTGGAGGGCAATGAATTTAATCCCTGAGGTTCATTTCATCTAAAACATGAAATCTGTTTTACCCTGAACATAAACACAAGACTTTAGGTTAGCAGGCCAGAACCTGGGTCAATTAACAATGAGTTCTCTGTGTTTTTGCATCTACTAATAAATGGCAAGGTGAGGCTTGAGGCTTTTTTCTTTTTGGTACTGGGGATTGAACCCAGGGATCCTTAACCACTGAGACCCATCCCCATCCCTTTCTTATATTTTATTAAGAGAGAGGGTCTTGCTAAGTTGCTAAGGGCCTTGCTAAGTTGCTAAGGATGGCTTTGAACTTGTGATCCTCCTGCCTTAGACTCCCAAGCCGCTGGGATGACAGGCGTGTGCCTGGTGCAAGGTTACTTTTAATGAGGTAACTGGTTAGAATACACACAATTGGAACTACATTTAAGTATTAGCCTTACCCACCCACGAGTGATTATTTCCTTCACATTTTTCTGTACATTATAAATTTAAAATAATAAATAGATAAGGATGTGCTAAGTAGAAAACAAACTCTGTAAGCCAAGGTCCAGGATGCTTGCTATGTTCTTCACATCCACTTTTACCATACCAGATAACCTTCAACCGACATGGTGGCATGTGCTTCTAATTCCAGGAAGAAGGCTGAGACAGGAGGATCACACGTTTGAGGCCAACCTCAGCAACTTAGCAAGTCCTGGGCAATTTAGTGAGATCCTGTCTCAAAATAAAAAATAAAAAGGACTGGGGGATGTGGCTCAGGGGTTAAGCACCCCAAGGTTCAATCCCAGTACCAAAACAACAAACAAAACAAAACAAAAACCTGCAACTAAATGACACATGAACCGAAAGCATCTTTCTTTTTCTTTTTCCCCCCAGGCTTCATTGTTCACACCGAAGGAGGGATCTCCTGCATTGTTTCTTAGCTATAAAGTCTTTGAAAGATAGTTCTGGCTAAAATACAAACACATGTTGTAATTAAGTGATCTAGAGCCAGTCTTTCATCTAAGGCCATCTGTGTATACTTCTGAGGTACACAGCAGGCTATTGGCAAACAACATGCGTGTGTGTAGAAATGTGTGTGCAGAGGTGTGCATAGTGTGTGGCTGTGGGGAGCTGACTGACCCAGTTGGACAGATTCTGACCTGGAAATGATCAGACTGGCCTCAGAGTTCTTGTCGGTCTTACTCATCATCTACCCAAAGAACCCTCAAGTGGCACCTTGGTCAGGCTGCTCCCTTTTCTCTCAGTCCCCACCCCAGCACACACACACACACACACACACACACACACACACACACACACACTCCTCTGTGGTGAACCACCCTTCCAACAAAGCTTCTTTCTATTCTGCTCAGACCATTGTCTTTCTCCTCAGAGAACTAGACAGGTCCTCTCTCGGTATTTGTCCTCTACACATTAAGAGGTGCAGGGCTCGGTTAATGTTTTCTGGATGCCTGTCACTTGCTTTGGTTGATTTTCAACACAGCCTCACACACACACCTGGAAGACCCGCGCTGCGCCGTCTCCTCAGAAGGCCTGCGTGAAAAAAACTGTCTCTAAACACACTTTTTTAGCCTTGGAAAAATCAATATACATCCATTCATCCACAAAGGCCACTTTTTAAAATGTCAGTATCTTATTCCAAAAATATTGTATAACCTTTATATTGAGTTAGTCCATATTCGGATTAGCTATAAGTCAAACATCTCCTACAACACAATCACATATAATAAAGTCTAATCTAATATCATCAGAAAAAAAAAAAAAAAAAAAAAAGAAGGCCTGCGTGCCCCCTCTCCAGGAGGCTGCTTCATCTCTTCCGGAGCATGGCCTCCCCCAGACACCACCGCACTGGAATCTCCATCCGGCAGGTTCACACTTGCACTTCACATTTCGTGTGTTTGCCAGGGTTTTGATTTCCTAAATGGATCACAAATTTTAACGCGATTTTATAGCGCTGGGGTTTCCAATGGTCTTAGAACATGCGTATAGTTCTGAGATGAACTTCTGGATGCTTCCATGTGACAAGCATGGTCTGGAACAAATTCTTCATTCATGTTAATGTTTGTTAAGGAATTGATACATCTTCTCTCTTCTGATATAAGACATAAGTAGGACACATTCTCCTGTGGCCCACCTGCCCACGCTCCTCCACCAGCATGAACCCCTTCCATGGCTCCCCCTCTGCCTCCTCTGACTTGAAGGGTCCTTCATGCCCAGCTTGCGTTTACTCTCTGGCCTCACCTCCTACCACTTCTTTCCAGTTCCGGGGTCCACTGTGGCTCAGTGTGTCTCACCTTCCTTTTCTCTCGAGTGACAGACGTTCCTACCCTGTGCTAAACTTCTCACATTTTATTTCAGTTGTCTTGTTTCTGGTCTGACTCCTGTTTAAACTTTAAGTCCCTTTAGGATAGATTCTGTTTATTATTCATCATTGCTTTTTTAGTGGGGCAGAACCAAGAAGAGTTTTTGGCACGACTTTTTCATGAATATTTCTTTAATACTGATGATGTAAGATCGTTGTCCCGAAGGAATGCCTTTGTAACATGGGCATATCAGTAAGTCACTCGAGGACATATTGTAGAGGCAGGAGAGCTATTTTCCTCAAATTTTACCTGTCAGTGGTTATTTATGCCTCTTAGATACCTTTTCCCTCCAATTGCAGGTGAGAGGAAGAGGGAAAACTTCTGGTGCTTTCTTTCCCATTCCTGAGCATTTCATGTTTGGCTAGGAACCTTCCTTAGGGCTTACGGTATGGCATTTTGGAATCTATAACATGGGAACTGTTGACTCATCGTTCTCAGGGAAATGTGCTTAACGGAAAGGGAATGGCTGGTGTTAAAGCTTATGTGACGACAATCAGCCCGCATCCCTGATTCTTCAGGGCACCCTGGTGGCCACCCATCCCACCATAGCCACCGCAAAGCCCCTGTGCTGTTATATACATCAGCCCACCCCACCCCAAATGAATATTACCTAGCGGTGTCCAGTCAAGGAACTCTGTGCCAGGAGGAGTCAGGAGACTTTAGATTTGATTCCAACTGTAGGATTAAGAGGGTCATTTGATACTTCAGGTACCATTGACACTTCTGTCAGTGAGAGTGTAGGACTACATTATTTTGCTACAGTGCCTTCAAGTTTTCTTCACATCCCTTTAAAACTGATTTTTACTTTTAAAAAAGAGAGAAAGAAAAGAATAATAAAGGGAAAAGCAATAGTGGCAGGGGTTTTGATAGGATCATGGTTTGGTTGGAGTTGGTGCTTAATAATGATTTTTGCCTTGGGAACTACAGTCCTGGGAATGTCAAGTACAAATTCTACTGTCTTGATCTGTCAGGCACAGCCCCGTGGACCAGGGGATCCCCAGAGCAACCACTGCCTAGGAAAAAATAGTGTGCCTCATCTGGAAGGATGTTTTGAAAAATGGAGACAATAGTTTTACGGTAACTTCTTTGCTCATTCTTTCTTTGTTTTTTTAAGTAACCAGTAATTGAGGTTAGCCTGCTTATGAACTGTAGTTCCAAATACTTTAAAACAAACTGTAGGGCTGGGGATATGGCTCAGTGGTAGAGTACTTGCCCAGCATGCTCAAGGCCCTGGGTTTGAACTCCAGTAGTGCAATCAATCAGTCAATCAATCACACTGTAATTCCTAATACTTCTAGGGAATTATAACATGGAGATTATTTTTATATCTCAATTGCTAGGCCAATTTTGGATTAGTAAAAAAAGACCAATTGCCTTTTCATATTCTCACTTACATACCAATGAGATTGTATTCTCCAGGCAAAACTATAGGAAGTCTCGAAATTCTTCATTTGAAGTATCTACTTTTGCTACTTTAATAAAAATATTCATTGTTCTATGTTTTAACATTATCAGTTTTATCCTAGAATTATTTAGTTTATTTTTAAAAGTGTAATATGAGTTTCTTGCTGAAAAATTTCAGAAAATATAGTTAAGTAAAAAAAAGTAGAAAACATCTATAAATTTAAGCCGTGTAGAGAGAGCCACATTAACATATTTTTATTTGCCCATCAGATTCTTACATTTACTTACTTAAATGTGATGGAACTATACATGCTATTCTTTAGCCTCCTTTTCTTAAAGTCAGTATATACAGGTCCAAGAGTTTCAACTTTGGGGTGAGACACTGGTATGTTTTGGGGACACTGAACTTTTCTAACTCTCAGCCCTACCATCTTTAAAATGAGAATTCTGATCATATCTATCTCAAACACTGCTAAAAGGATTAAAAGAACATACTTAGCTCAGAGTTTTGTTGGAGGAACTCAATAAAGTTTAATACTAATATTACCCATCTTAATGACTGTATAGTATTCCAGTATCGAGAAGCATCATCAGTGTAACCACTCTGAAAAGCAGTATGGAGATTCCTCAAAAAACTAGGAATGGAACCACCATTTGACCCAACTATTACACTCCTTGGTTTATATCCAAAGGTTTTAAAATCAGCATACTACAGCGATATAGCAACATCAATGTTTATAGAAAAATTCACAATAGTTAAGCTCTAGCTATGGAACCAACCTAGGTGCCCTTCAACAGATGAGTGGATAAAGAAAATGTGGTATATAGACACAATGGAATATTACTCAGTCTTAAAGAAGAATGAAATGATGGCATTTGCTGGTAAATGGATGGAACTGGAGACTATGATACTAAGTGAAATAAGCCAATTCCCAAAACCAAAGATTGAATGTTCTCTCTGATATATGAATGCTAACACACAATAAAAGGGGGAGGGGAAGAATAGAAATTTATTGGTTAGACAAAGGGGAATGAAGAGAAGGAAGAGGGGACAAGAATAGGAAAGAGAGTGGAATGAATTAGACATAACTTTCCTGTGTATATATATGAATACACCACGGTGAATCAATCTCAACATTGTGTACATCCACAAAACTAGAATCCTAAGTCAAATAAGATATACTCCATGTTTGTATAAATATGTCAAAATAGACCTATTGTTATGTCTAACTAAAGAACAAATAAAAATAAAAAATAAAATCTCTAAAAGAGCACCCTCCTCTACTCAGCCGTTTCCTTGTTGGTAGACATTTAGCATTCCTTCTGTGTGCAAGTAGAAAGGCCAAAAACCGGACCAAACATGTTTTTATTTGGCAATAGGAATGATTATTTCCTTGGCATGAACTCTTAAAGGTGAGATTTCTGGGGTATAGGGCAAATGCATTTTAAAAGTAATTGATGGATTTTTCCCTAAGAACACTGTAGGCATTTAAACTCCTTCCAACAATTTTCTTTTAATTTTTGTTATGGTGTTATTTGCTAATTACAACTTTATTACTGTCCTTTTGGTGTAAAGGATTAAAGCTGCCAGAGATTTTCTTTATGGTCTTTGGTCTTTGTGTTATGCTAAGATTAATTAAATAAGTGTTCCTGAACATTTTCTTTTATTAGTTAAAACAATGGGTTGGCTTTAACTTGTTAATCCATTAGAAATATATTTTGGTGTTTAGTTGGAAGTAAAGGTTGATGAAAACTTACATGATCGGTATCAGTGTGGTTTTATGCATGTGTGTGTGAGGTCACGTATGTCAGCATGCAATTCCTTGTGTACGAATATTCTGAAGCTTACATTTCTTTTTTTCTGCTTGGCGATTTTTTTGGAGATATTTTTTGAAGTTTCGTTAGTATTTTTATTTTTGGAGATCTTTTTGTACCTGAATAGAGCAGTCTATTTCATCTGTTCTTCTTGTGTAGTTTATTTAGTCTCCTGTTGACAGTCATTTAGGGTTTTCAGGTTTTCACTGTCCCCCCAGGGTTGTCCCCCTGGCGCCTGCCTTGCTATGGACATGTGCTGGTGTTTCTCAGGTAGCTATGGAGAAGTAGAATTGCTGGGTCTGTGGGCTGTGCACGTCTTTTATTTTAACAAACACTCCAAAATTGACTTCTAAATTGGCTCCCAAGTTTTTTAAAAATTTATTTCTAAATTAAATTTATTTCATTGGATGCATAAAAACATAAAGATAGTATATATTAATGGGAAAACAGATGCTGTCTTAATACATGTATATGTTGGTAATGTTCAAACCAGGTTAATCATTTCTAGTTCCTCAAATACTTATTTTTTTATGGTAAAACCTTCCAAAATCTTTTCCTCTAGCTTTTAAAAATGTGCAGTACATGATTTGTTTTCTAGAGCCACTTCACAGTGCAACAGCATGCCAGAAATTCTTACTCCTATGCAATTTTACTTTCACGACAGGAGTATGAGAGAGCAACCCAACTTACTTAACATCTCACTTCAATCAATAACCAAAGTCCCAGAGTCTGTTTCCAGATTCTTCGTTTCCACTGCTTTGTCTATTTTACTAACACCTCTGTTTTGGTAGGATTGGAGAAACACGTGCACTAGGCCATCACTATGCCAGGTGATGATTTCAACTTTTTCATCTCACCTAAGACCATTCTTTCTCTATAGTCTGTTTCCAAAAATGCTCGAGTGAATTTCGTGTAACGCGCTCTTTCCCTCCTTTTTCTTCTACAGGAGTGCCAGAATCCCTACTATTTTGAACTTTTTTTAAAGGCACATTATTGTTACCGACTAATGCAGCACAGACAAGAATAAGAAAGAATAAAACAATTCTCTACCTGCGCTTTTGAAATGAATCCTAGCAGTCCTACCAGATGGGATGATAGAGAGGGCATTAAGAAGCTGTCTTGGTTCTGTCTCTGTCCCATGTGGCTGTCACTTCCCCTTTGCTCTTCTGCTGGAGAAAATCTGAGCAGGAATAAAAGTTCTCTCTCATCACTAATGCTATTGCTTAGTTATTCTCTTCTCCTTGAGGTTTGGAAAGTGCCTTAGGCTACAAGACACTATAGTTTAAAAGTAAGCATCATGAGAATGGGGAGCCAGGGGCTCAAATTCCTGGAACTAAGCTGTTTAATTACTGAAGCTTTATGACGTACTTTGGGCACCTGATAGAAAAAAAATCCTTTTGCATTTTTCTTCTTTCTAAATATTTTTTGGGGGATCATGAACACACATTTTTTTCTTTTAAATAAACTTTAGACTTTGTCTACAAAGGTTGCTAATGGTATTAGGATTTTTATTTTGTTTTATTTTGTTGGTATTACATCTATGTATTTACTTGGGAAGAATTAACATTTATTTTATTGCATCATCTCCATCAGAAAAGGAGTAGGTCTCCAATTTTTCAAATCTTCTGTGTTCTTTAGTAGAGTTCTCGAGTTGACTTTGTTTGTCTTCCTACTTTCTTAATTTTATTGTCTTTTTTTTAAAAAGACTTGACCGGAAATATGTATTTACTATAATAAGTGTTCCCAAAGTCAGTTTTACACACACACGGTTGTGCAAAAAGGACTAGCAGAAGTGGTTACTTCATCTTACAGTCGTTAGGAGAAAGTAGTTTCTGGGTCTTTTTAACATTTGGAAAGTAGACCTCAAAATTTTCTGTCCCATAAGAATTGATATTATTTAACATATTGGAGTTTATTTATATAGAAAAAAAATTTGGTTCCAAGTCACTCCTAAATAATAGACCCTCTGGATGATTTTGCTTTAAACAGAGGAGGTTTAAATACTTTCAGTGCTGGGGATCAAAGTCAGGGCCTTGCTCATGCTAGGCAAGTGCTCAGCCACTGAGTTAAATCCCCAGGTCCCTGAAATAGAATTATTAATGTGGAATTAGTACATTAAAAATATTCTCAAGAAGCAGTATTCCTCAGAAAACTTGGAATGGAACTACCATTTGACCCAGTTATCCCACTCCTCAGTTTATACCTAAAGAACTTAAAATCACCATAATACAGTGACACAGCCACATCAATGTTTATAGCAGCTCAATTCAAAATTGCTAAACTGTGGAACCAAACTAGATGCCCTTCAACAGATGAATGGGTAAAGTTTTACACACACACACACACACACACACACAATAGAATATTACTCATCTTTAAAGAAGAATGAGATTCTGGCATTTGCTGGTAAATGGATAGAGTTAGAGAATATCATGCTAAGTGAAATAAGACAAACCCAAAAAACCAAAGGCCAAATGTTTTCTCTGATATGCTGATGATAGGGTAGATTAGAGTTACTTTATATTAGGTAGAGGGGATTGAAGGGAGGGGAGGGGTATGGGGGAAGGAATGCTAGTAGAGTGAAACAGACATTATTACTTCATGTACACGTATGACTGCATGACTGATGTGATCCTGCAATACGTATAATCAGAAAAATGAGAGATTACTCTTCGAAAAAATGTTCCCATGAAATCAATTGATTAATGCACCTGCCAATATTATATCACATCACATATTTTACACTATAAAAAAGCAAATGCGACTTGTGAATGATGGCCTTATGAATGATTTCATTCTATTTATAGCATTCTATATTTTAAAAACTTTTCCAAAAATAATTCCAAAATGCCACTGGAACAGGAATCCCTTTGTCTTCATCCTTCTCCCCAAGGCATTTCTGGATAAGAGGCATTTCCAGCGTTACCAAATGTCAAGATAGTTCCTTATATTCTAGAAGTCGCTGTTCTTTTTCACCATCCTGGGCAAAATTACAAAGTCCATACTCTCCTTGGAGACCCAGTCTGAAACTGCTATTGCAGAATCAATAAATCCTTATTCTAAAGGTATATAAAGACATTTATCAGAGCCCAAGACCTGCATACACACTTAATTGGAACAACCTCATAGTCTCTTTTTGCGTGGGGGCTAAATGGCTTCTCTACCCTCCAGAGCTGTTTGGAGGCTCATAGTGTTGTGCTGGGAGTACCTGTCCTTGGGATAATCAAGGACAGACCCTTATGGTGGCTTCAGATACTTTCTTTAAATGTATCAGAATTCACAGCAGCCTAAAAATTATTGCAAATGAACTCAAACTGGAGCCAACTGGAAAGCCAAAAGAACAGTCAATAGGAAGGCCACGGGCACTTCCAGCAACTCTCAAAGGTTCAGTTGGCTCTCATTTACTGGTGACAGGGCCCTCCCAGGAAGTCTTTTAGAAGTAACATCTTTGCAAAGAGATGGAGAAGCTAAGCTACAATGTTAAAAAAAAAAAAAAAAAAAAAAAAAGGCAAGCAAAAATTAAAAGTGAAATTAGGAAGCAAACTTAATTTTTTTCTTTTTTTGCTTCCACCATGATTCAAAACTGGGAACTACCACTTAGTTAATTTCAAGAATAGTTCAGGTATTAAGGATTTCAGGGGGATAACTTGCTCTTCTTGCTTTATTGTGGAGTTCCATTCAAGTTCTGTTAAATCTATAAAAATCAATGTGAAGTATATGTATTATGTGACAGTTCCATCTAAAGTTATCTTGTGTAGAATATAGGGCAGACACAATGGAGCGGCCAAGCACATGTAATTTACCCAACAAACCTACAGCACTTCCACATTGATTTTTGCAGTTTTCTAGCCCCTAGTCACTGAGCAGAGAAAAAATGGCTTACTCTCAAAGTGTGGGACACTTAAGGGTACAAAACGTTTATTTTAGTGCTAATTTGGAACTGTCTTTCTTGATGGGCTTTTTAGGTCATTTAAAAAATACTTGTCTTCTCTAAAATGTTATGACAGGAAAATAAAATAGTTTTTTTAAAATGTTCTGATTTGTTGATTAATTTTGCCCCTAAAATTATATTATACTAGTGTTGTGTCTTAACGTTTTAACTATTTTCAAATGCAATTATCTTGAAATAGCTATGAATAGAAAATTGTATATAACAGAGAAGACAGCTTTTATAGTGTATTAAAGTGCCTAATTTAGTAACTAAAATAAAAGGGACACACAGAAACTATGTTTGAGACTGTAATTATAAGTTAAGTCACTATTAAAATGACATGCATATATATTTCCAGTTTAAAATAATTAAAGCTTTTCCCCATACTAAATGCTTTCACTCATAAGATGAGACAGTTGTGAACTTATGAGTTCATACATACACAAAAATATTGCACGGGATTCACCTGCCATCCGGGACAAAAAAGGCTCTGTCTATATTGTGCAGGTCAGTGTAAACAAGTGATATTTGATTTCCCTGCATCACATCAGCTTCACCCACTGCAGACCAGTTTGCATTTTAACCAGGGTAGCCGACTGTGAAATATGGTCAGATTAATATTTGAAAATCCAAATAACAGTAGAGCGAGCGACAATCCTTACACACAGCCAAGCCTTAGAGATGCGGTATGTCTCTAGCTGTAGCTGCCCCCTCCTATTTTATTTACTCATAAGTATCATTAATACCAAAGATATATAACCTTTGGTACCAATATGTCACTTTCTCTCTTCAGGTCTTTAGTAGTTGCATGCTTATCTATTTCAGTCAAATGTATTTCTTATCAAAAAAAGAGTGAGGAACCTGACAATACAGTGTTATCGAATTTTTTCAGCTGAGACCCACATGTCATTCAGCATTCAGACATGCTTGCGCTTGATTGATGGATGGGTTTGTGACAAATAAAACTAGGATCAACAGCTTTGCACCTTTTCCCCCATCAGAGACCAGAGTAAAGCATAACTCTGTAACAATAGTGGGATTAGGGATGCATTAGCTCTCCATCGACCAAAACCATCCATTCCCATCAATACTTTGCACGTAATAACCTGAAGCTATGATAAGGAAACAAAAGAAGGAGAAAAGGGACAGGAGAAAACAAATCAATAAAAGAAGGGAATGTCTGAAAGATGCACTGTCCAAATGAAGAATTTTTTTTCCTCCTGCCTTGCTGGGCTAATGTCCCTGAATGTGGAAACAATACCTCACCCAGACCTTTGAAGGCAGAAGCAGATTGACATATTACTTAAACACAGGTTTAGAATCTACACAGGTTTAGAATATTTGGACCAGGTTTTTTTTGTTTGTTTGTTTGTTTGTTTTCTTTTTTTTTTTTTTGCAGGCCAAAATACATGTTGTAGTGTTTACTGTTAATCTGTGTTCCTAAAATTGTTCTTAAAGAAAAAGAATAGTTTCACCTGAATGATTCAGATTCTGTAGGGCTAATTTAAAAATTCCCTTATGTAGACATGGTCTTAACATTCAGATCCTTGGCACAAACATTCTGTTAAATATGGGTTAGTATGAAGAATCGTGATTGACTAGTTTACTAAGATTCACACAAAGCATATTTTGACTTCTTGTCAGAAAGATGCTGATATCCCTTTTACGAAAACTAATACCAGTCTTAGAAGAGTCTTTCTTACTTTACTAGGTAGACTTCTTTTGGTAAACTCTACATAAAAATTTATCTTCATTCGCAATTCATAGACTATTTTGATGATAATTTCATCATTTTCCCCACAAACAATGGACCGTTAAGCTTATTTATTCAGGTTTTTTGTTCCTTTTCTTCAGAGTGCTTTTGATTTTTGTATTACCTATCATATTTGTTCTAATTTACAATTTATTCTAATTGGCCATTGAATGGGCTAGCATGGCCCTCTCCTGGGGAGGATGGACATTAGTGATATTTGTTCTTCTCTGAAGAAGAGCTGGGAAGACAGGAAAAGCCCAAGTTCTAATTGTGGAGCCACTGATCCTGGGAAAGGCACTTCATCATTTTGCTTCAGTTTTCATACTTAGAATAAGGAGAGAATTGTGCTGCCTAATTCGTCATTATCATCATCATCACCGCCATTATTAATATTATCATTATTCTTTATTGACACACTGTAGTGCTTCATTTCCTACTTCAAGTTTGCAAAGTGTTGGGAAGAAAGAAGTCATTTAGTACCATCCTCCTTTTTAGTTCTGAGGGAAGATGGAAGTCCTTCCCTCTATTTAAGTAAACATAGAAAGAAATGAGATAGATTGCTCTGTCTCCAAACAACAGAGGAGACAATTCTTAGGATAGGACAGTAGATCTAAAGGTTAGACTAAGGAGTCCAAGAGATTAAAAGAGTTTCCAGAATAAAAATAATGTGAAGGTGGTTTATTGTTTTATTTGTGGTTTGAATACTAGTTTTATTGCCTACACTTAAATCTTATTTCAGGCAATATAAAGGCAACTAATGGTAGTTATGGAATCAACTGCATGTGTAAAGGCAGATTCTGGCATCTCTTGTTGAAGGTCATAGGTATATTCATCAGGCAATGCAGTGTGTTTCTATAATTACAAAGAGAACAATCACATTTTAATTATAATTCTTTAGACCTAAAACTGGTTAAGATTATTAAAGCCCCATACATTTGACATTTCAGGTCAGATAACATTTCATATATTTCAGTGAAGCTGGTACTTGCTCTGAAAATCTGTCTCAACTGAAAACCTGTAAGGTAACAAGCCTGATTAAAGGCACATGATTTACTTTTTTTGGCCCTGAATTTGACCTATTTTATAATTGGTAAAATCCAGTGGATATTTTCTTTCAGATTCTAAGTACAAGGCCAGTCTCGGGGCATTCCAAGTAAGTGATCTCGTGGGGCACCTCTGCTGAAGCGGAATGAGCCCCCAACATCCAATCCTAATACCTGCGAACTGGTTCACTTCATCCTTAATAAAAATACTCACTACTACTTGTACATCTGTTCCCTTAAAATTAAAAGCAGATGCTGGCCACTGACTCTGGCTACCTTTATCAGGTTTCCAGAGGCCTACTGCTTTCATATTAAAGAATATTAGGAAGCAGATCGATGTTTTAATATCATTGGGAGCATGACCTCTGCTCCTACTGCAAAACATGGTGTGCACCAAATTGAGATCTTTCTTCACGGCGTAGTCAACCTTTAGCTTTCCATGAGAGCTTTGTAAAGTGCTTTTACATCTATGACCCTACATCGAACCCTCTCATGTGGTTCCATTTAAGGTCACATAAGTGAAAATGCTGGATTAAAATATATGCATGTATATGGGCTTAATGAGAACAACACAATCCCCACATGGCAGGTGTATAATGGAGATCTTTGGATAATGCCTGCATATAGGTTACGTATATATCCTTTAGGAGAGAGGACGTCCTGAAGATAATATTGTGTCTTGACCAAGATCCATTATATACAACCTAATAACAGTGCTTTTAGGCACTCCAAAATCTTAATTATATGGAAAAGAATGTGTGTGTGTGTTCATGAGGATAAATATACATACATTTAGAAATTAAAAAAATCAAAACATGAATGTTTTGAACACATTTACCCTAAATATTAAAGCATGTTGGTAGAATGTTAAATGAAAACGTTCACTTCCACTTCCCTCTCTTGAACTCAGTAACCGCCCAAAGACAAGTATACGATGATGACTGGGGTCATTTTCATAAAGTTTATATAATTATTATAAAGTCTGCTTAATTGAAACTGTGTTCCCTCACTCAGGTTCTGTTTGTACATAAAGGCAAGACATTCAAGGTCAAGGTAAAACATCACGGCTGGAATGCAAAATAGAAAATAGGAATTCCTGGGGCACTTTTTTCTTTTCTTCCATGCTGAGTGTGAAACCTCCTCTTGATTTCTTTCCTATTCACAGTGGTCATAGGTGTAGTTCTCAAAGTCAGAGGTGCAGAGACTACTGCCTGTAGGTACTGCCTATTTTTGTCAGTCAAGTCTCACTGTGACACAGCCATGCTCGTGTGTTTGTATATTTTTCATGGTTTCTTTCACACCCAAGGGCAGCTTGAGTAGTTGGGACAGATACTATATGACACAGCTTGAACTCTGTTCTCTCCTGACCCCCAAATTCATGTGTTGAAGTCCTAACCCCCAGTACTGTAGACTCTGACCTTATTTTGAACTAGGTCACTGATGATGAAATTAGTTCAGGGAGGATGAGGTCACAGTGGAGCAGGGTGGCCTCTAATCTGGTATGACTGGTAACCTAAAAATGGGGAATTTGAACACAGACAGGCACAGAGGGAGAAGGTCACGTGAAGATGAAGGCAGAGATGGCCAGAGAACCCCTCGAAGCCAAGAGAGAGGCCTGGAATTGGTTCATGCCGATTTAGAAGAAACCAATCTGGCAAACACCTAGATCTCAGACATCCAGTCTCCAGAACCTAGAAATGACGAATTTCAACAGAAATTCCACCCAGTATTTGGTACTTTGTTATGGTTATCCTGGCAAACTAATATGCCATATGATCTGCAAAGCCTTTATTTACTACCCAGCCACTTAGAGAACAAGTTTGCCAACTCCTATTGTAAGACTCAGGTGTGTGAGAATTAGTCACAAGAAATTTGAGGTGGGGTACAAAGAAAGAAAGAAAGGAAGGAAGGAAGGAAGGAGGCAAAAAAGAAAGAAAGAATAAAATGAAAGTAAAAATGATCCTGATTTTGCTAGTGTGCATATTTTAAAACACACACACACACACACACACACACACACACACACACTTCAAATCTGCATATTCTGAGTTCTCATGAAGAAGTACCTGTGAAAGAGAGTGTGGAAATTGACTAACTAATTAAAAATTAATTTAGCCTGAATCTGTAAAATCACAAAGTCAAAATTGTGATTGACTGAACTTAGACTTTCCAAATCTGAATGCCATTAAACTTAATTAGTAGGGCCCCAGCTCTGGTCATAGCAAAACACACCCTGGAAGTTTGAAGCTCCTTAACAAAAATCTTTTTATGAGAATTTTCAATGATTAATGTGTCTCTGGAATACAAACATCTGGTTTACATTTCTCTTGAAATGTGCATGAGGTTAGAATTAAAGGACTGGTTGCTTGAGGAAGGTCACCATTTGGCAAGAGGATGCTTGGTTTTGCTGATTCTATTACCAAGCAGATGGAGAATTTAGCTTTCCTCAAGAAACATCTCAATCCTTTATTTTGTATTTAATGATCGGAAAGGAGAAGCCAATTTTCAATTCTAAGGAGAATAATTACCAAACTCTTAAGGATTTAAAGTATTTCTTACAATTAAAGATAGAATATCTGTGTATTTTCCCTCTGAAGATATATTATTGATTGATTGATTGATTGTACAGGGGATTGAGCTCAGGGCACTCTACCACTGAGCTACATCCCCAGCTCTTTTTTATTTTGAAACAGGGTCTTGTGAAGTTGCAGAGGCTGGCCTGGAACTTGTAATCCACCTGCCTCAGACTCCTGAGTTACTGGAATTACAGGTGTGTGCCACCGGGTCAGGTGCAATATTATATTTAAACATTTTCTTGATCCATGACTCTTGATCAAAATGATAAAAGAGGCTGGGTAAATAGAAAGACCTCTGGAGAGATTCCTCCACCTTGAGGAAGAGTCCAGGTGGCACTTGGGAGCCAGATGTTCTCTAAACCCTGACTCTGGAAGTGGCGTTGAGGCCAGCAGCATCACAGGACAGCCTGTTAGAAATGCAGAATTTCACGCTGCACCTCAGACCTAACAGATAAAAATCCACATTTTAACAAGGTCTTAGGTGAGTCATAAAAACATTACAGTTCAAGATGCACTGGTCTTTGTTTGAGCACTGGTCAATTGTTGAGACATGGACTAGTGAGAAAAATTTCAACCACTTTCTGCTAGTTCTCATCCATCTCTCTGCATGATACGATTGGCTTTTCTTCTCTCCCTCTTCCGCTTTCCCTCATTCTTGAGGTCCTTGCTGGAGAATGGAACTCTGACCATGTATCAATCACTTAAGTGCTGTGCATATACTAAATGATTTAATCCTTGAAATAAGTGTATGAGGTAGCACCACTAACCTCCCCATCTGAACAGGTAAGGAAACTGAGGCACATCGGAGCAACTTGTTCTGGGTTAGGTAGGCAGTTTGTACGTGACAAAGCCTGGATTCGAAGCACAAGCTCTTGGCCACTCGCCTCTCCATCCTACTACCTTTCATTCTCATGCTGATTACAAAAGCCCATTCTAAGTAAACTTAGACTAATGATAAGGAAGACATCATCATTTCAAGGAAGTAGTTCCAAATACGTCAAATATCTTGAAAACCAGAGAGGTACAAGGAGTTATGAGCTATTTCTTATACCTGCCCAAATCATTAGTTAGAATCCTAACATGAGTTAGAAATAGAGGCACAGCCTGGAACTTAAACTGGAGTTTAAGCTGCTCACAATCCCAAGTAAATGTATTTGACAGATCGGAAAAATCTCATCTTATATCCATGTCAGTTCTGCTGCTGCAGACATAGTTCTGTTTTAATACTGTTCCTGTAAAGTGCTAAGCTCCAAATCCCTTGGTTTGTTTGGATGTACTTGGACACCCTGAGGGCACTTTATGGCATGGTACTCAGAGCTCATTCCATGGGATGGTTCCATAGGACCAATTCCCACCATATTCCAAGCCTGCATGTCTACAGAGGACTTGAGATGTCATCTGGACCATTTTTCAGTACAGAGGGGAAGGCAGCTGTCAAATCATGAAGTCAGGGAGCTGTGGCCTTGGTTAGATCAGCTTTCTCAATTCAAATTTTTGCCTTACTAAGTAAAATCACTCCATCTGCCATGGATCCCAAATGAGATATGTGATCTAACACACGTGTTGATGGAAATCCATCCACACGCTTATAATGTCTCTTGGTGCAATGAATTTGAAACATTCACAAACACATAGTGGTATAGTTCTGTGTGTTTGGGAAAAGTTTACTAAAAATACATTGTACCCAGGCTTACCCTAAATTAAGTTTTTGGACACTTAGGAAGTGTGTGTTTGTTGGGGGATTTCTTAAGGAGATAAATGGATCTACTTCTCATTTTTCTGAGGAAGATAAACTTCCTGTCTATTCCCTGACAGCAATTGGTCCTTAGGACAATTTGGAATCTCTAAGAGATGTGACCTGTTTGCATAGAAAAAAAAACACTACCCTTGGATTCTGAAGACCCAACTCTAAGTCTCACTTGTTAGCTATGTAAGCTTGGGTGAGTTACTTGGGGGTAATGATTCTTACCTGAAGATCTTTAAAAGAACTAAATGGTATCACTTTCATGAAAGCCACAGCATGATATTTGCTATATTCAAAATCTTAAAATGTGTTCTTTCTTTCTCCCCTTTTATTGTAAGCTGCTCTCTTGGAATTTGGGGTCTCTTTTAAGCACAAATTCATACAACTGGAGATTCTCCCCTCTGTCCTCCACTACTTTAATGCATATCCTTGAAATCTTTCTCTCCATGACTCTTGGAGGACCTGGAAGCCAAGCCCTTTCCACTCCTTTCCTCATTTAATCCTCACAGCAGTTCTGCAAGATGGGTATTGATATCTTTATCTTGCAAATGAGAAAACTGAAGCTCCAGGAAGCGTTTGTGGTAGAGAAAGTGCTATTCACCAGACTGTTTTTCTCTTCTTGGACATGTAGGAAGATGACATTTTCCAGTCTCCTTTGTAATTTGGTTGGGGCCTTAGGATTGGGTGTTAGCCAATAGAACTGGATGGAAATTTCAGAGGCCTTTTCCAGGACTGGCTCCAAAGAGGATCCCTTCAGGTCTTGCTTTCCCTGGCACAGTGACCTTGGAAGACATGTATTAGATGGCAGAGCTACAGGATAAAGGAAGTCACCCAGACCCTATGACACAATCTCATTGAATATTTGGGGTTTAGCTGAGTGACTACTGGGTTTAGAGTCAAGTCGTTTAGATGTCAGTGATTCACTACTTGATGCTATAGTCTCTTTATGTTGATATTGATGATAGATATTGGAAAGGGAATAAATTGCAAAGAAAGAAAAAATTAAAATTGGGCTTTGGTTTTGAAAACTAATACTGCTTATAACTGTTGCTTATCACATAATTACCACTTCAAAAATCATGATTAACTATTGATTAGCTTGATTTCATTTTGGAGCTGACTTGATGTGTAAAAGGTGTGATCAGTAAGTTGAAAGTCACACTCAACTCCCGTACTTAGCAATACTTGATGGCCATGATTATTCTACATGATTATTCTACCACAATAGTCATGTTTACAACCTTTAAAATTTAGAACAATATAGGTTAGAAGTGAACAAATGTTAGAAGAAGGCCCTTCCAAAACTCCTAGTCATAATGAGTCTTTCTTGGGAATCGGCTAACTTACATTGTACTGAATTTTATTTTATTTATTTATTTGTATGTGGTGTTGAGGATTGAACCCAGTGCCTCACACCGTTAGGCAAGTGCTGTGCCACTGAACTACAACCCCAGCCCTATTGTACTGAATTTTAAACCTTAACAAGATAATATTATACAGACACAACAGCAGTGGCTGGAAGCAATCTTAGACTCAATCTAATATTTTGTTTTCAGACACGTATTTACTGCTAGACCAGTTTTATCAGCTTTATCACATGATCGCATGTCTCTCAAAAGTACTGTTGGTAGGCTATATGTTATATATGATACAAGACTCTTACCATCAGAATTATAATAATCACCTGCTTGAGAAGAGCATTTATTGGGATATTCCCTTTATCAGAAGAGAATTTTCCAGTATCAGAAAGCTGAGAACTTTTAAAGGAACTTAAACATAACAAGGGTGTATTTCCTCTAATAATGGCAAACATATAATAGTTTTTATGTACAAGTGCACTAAGTGTATCAACTCATTTAATTCCTACAAGAGTCCTATGAGGGAATAAATGGAGACCACTGAGAGGTTAAGTAATTTGTCTAAGGTTACACACTTTTTAAGGGGGAAAGTCAAGATCAGAACCCAGCCAGTTTGGTTCCAAAATCCATGCCCGTTAGCCACTCTGCCTGCTGAGCCTCTCAATAGCACTTCCACGGTGCCTACAACAGGTCAGCACTGTTGAAACACGCTCAGTACTTATTCTCCCTGTTGTCTACAGACAACTCAAGTAACAAATCAGGGTGGACTCACAAAACCATTATTTTGATCATGTTTCATATTTAGGTCCTTAGGGTTAATATCTTGCTGCCAGAGACATTAGAGGAAATCGGATGAACAACTCAGGAGGCAGGCTGTTCCAACCACAAGGGCTTTGCAAACAAATTAACTTCTAGTTTGTTGGCAAACAGAAATCGTGACTAACAAGATAGGCAAATGCCAAAAAAATCATACTGTACAACATTAATGTGTCTTCTTACTGACAGTCTCCTGTGGACCAAGTTCAGGGGAAAAGATTTCCTTATTTCAAAAACAACTCTGTGAAGTACACATTAATTATTTATTTGACTCTCCAGTGCCATGGGTTATAAATTGTACAATTCACTTAAGTACCAGTAAGAAAGTAAAAAGTGTTGCCAATTAAACTAAGATACCCCATTAATTGTAAGATGTATTCCAGAATCAGAGATGTTAAAATGAGAAAGAATGCATCTTAACTCTGATGAACTGTGGTATAATTCCCTATTACAGATGAGGAAATAGATTTCATGAAGTTAAACTGCCCAAGATCACTTGGTTAGCAAGTGGTAGACTAAAGCTCACATCCGGTGGCTCTGACTTGAAACCAATGCTCTCAACCACTTCAGAAGATTAGGTCTCAGTGTTTGTTTACATTACATAAAGCAATATTAAACATCTCTTTTCTTATAGACTTAAATCCCAAAGTACCTCTTCAAGATCTGATCGTTCAATCAAATGGTTTATACTGGCCAAATAGGCCAAGAGAAGGAAATCAATCTCTACTTCATTTGCAGCTTCAACATTATAGCTTCGAAATGACTGTTTCTCTTTGTTCTGAAATCATTCCTCCTCCTAACTTATAATGAAACAGAACATTTTTTTTCTCTTATAAAATGAGATCTTTGTTTCTAAAGACTTTGCTTGGCCTGCTATTCAGTTCACGAACAAAATACAATTTCTTCTACTTTTAATAACTCAAGATGTTTCATAACTATGTCATGGTTTGAGATTTGAGAATGAGCAAACAAGACCACATGAAGCTTAAAGAAGCACAGAACAATTTCATAAAAATATTTTCAGCAATAAAGACCCACAAGACAGAAAAACAGAAAATGCATACATACTCGACTCAGAATTCCAGTTTTTTTCTTTTCCTTTTTTTTTTTTTTTCCAGGAGGCGACAGCAGCTTTAAACATTGCCTTCCTCTTGCGCAGGACTATACATGCACAGTACACAACTTCATTCCTGTTCTAAGAGCACTATGAGCCATTGTTGTATGATGGTCCCTTGAGGCTAAGGAAAAATGTTATTGGTAGTCTGAAAGAATAGGTTTTAATATAGGCACTTAATTTTCTTTCCATATACTCCATGATTAAAACAAGGTTTGCCCCATTTTCTATTTTTCTTTTAAAAACCCTCTTTACCCACATCAGCGAAACAACATACTATGTCGTGACTTTGGCTCTGATTATCCTGAGTTTAGATGCAACTTGGGTCCATCTCTTGCACTGTGTCCAGGCACACAGTTAACTTTAATTACCTTGGAAACATTTAATTTCTAGTTTTTTAAAAAATTTGGTTTTGTTCTCCCATAGGTAAAAGTAAAAAGGATATAGTTTACTAAATATATCATGAGTGTGTGTGTGTGTGTGTGTGTGTGTGTGTGTTGGGGATTTAACTAATGGCTTTCTACACACTAAGCATGTACTCTGACACTGAGCTACACCCCAGCCTTAGAGTTATCTTTAAAATTAGTTCATAAGATTTTTTTAAACCAAATGTACAGCTCTTTAGCAATTACAGAAAAAAAAACATTTAAGTTACTAACATTTAAATATATATAAATTTGACTAACAAAAGTAGGACTATTTGGGGCATTTATAGTTACTTTTCTTACCCATGTTATCATTATAACATTGTTAATGACTTTGGGCTACGGAAATAATATGTCATTTATTTCTATAAATATGTTTTTACTTTATGTTTTTCTCTAGTTTTAAAAATCCAAAGAAGAAAGGAAATAAAAATTCAACCTCTGAGATTATTAGCATTTGGAGATGTTAAGGAAATCACTACAGAGTGGCAATTTGGATTCAAATCCAGGTTTAACTACAAAGCTATTTTTTTTTAAACATACTATATTTACTCTTTCATTATCATTTTATACTAACTGGAGCTAGGTGAACAAATATGCTTTGATTTGAAGAGGGATTGAATATGGAATATTCTGACTTAAGACAAACATACACATAACCAGAAAAAAATGTTAAAATAATCACACAAATTGAAAGTCTGGGCTTGGGTCCAGTTGTTAACAAAACTAGAATGAATGTCTGAGTTGTGTTGGGATTAAACAGTCAGTTCTAATCCATTCAATTTCACTGACGTGAGCCCTTCTTATGTGCTGGATACCATGTGAGGTATTTTTTTATATAAAATTTCTTCCCAGAAACTACAAGTTAGATCCTATGGGTACCCACTTTAAAGGAGAGAAAACTGCTCAGGTGGGTTAGAGTCATCTGAGACAACCCTGCTGACATGGTAGAGCTGAGTGTGCTTAGCCCTGTGGGTCCAAAGCTGTGCTCCTAACCATGTGCGAACCTGGACCCCCTCCTCATGGAACATAGACTGTAGGCAGAGCTCACACAGTTACAGAAATAACTAGAACGTAGGACAGAATATAAAAGAAACTATTCAGTGTTCGAATACCAGAGAGACCATCCAGATACACGTTAGAGATTGTTGGGTATGAAATGGATGGATAGCAGGGAAAATGCTTTCTTTCAGTCAGGGCCTGGATGGCAAAGGGACTTTCAAGGAAGGGTAGGATTTCTGGAGATAGGATAGAGGGTTGGGTGGGACAAAGGTGAATCAGGAACAAGCAATTGGAAACTTAGCGTGGTAGTTACAAGTAAGCAGGGGGACATCAAGCGGGAAAGGAGACTTGTGGCTATTATATTGAAGGTTTGGGGCTCAAGGGAGAGTCTGTATGGAGTTCTCCTGGGGTGAGGCTCAGTGGAAAGTTCTGAGTGGAGGAGGCTTAGGAAGAGTGATCAGGCAGCAGTATGGCGTGGAGGCAGTCTGCATTGCCCGTCAGTTTCCTACAGGCCAGTTAGACTTTCATTAGGACACATATCTTATCCTCTTGTTAAGGATGAAGAAGCTAAGGCTCTGAGGGGCCAAGTAGCTTGCCCAAGGTCACAACCTGTAAGCAGAAGAGCAAGGTCTTTGAATCAAGTATCTCCAGATCTAAAGCTCCACTCTGCACTGGACCTAACTATTCCAAGTGGGGTTAATGGATGGGCAGTGATGACCCCTCAGGTCACCTGGGAGCTCATGAGAATAGCGCAACCTGCTGAATGGGACTGCTTTCCCAAGCATCCTAGATGCATATAAAAGTTTGAGGAGCATGGCTCTAGGCATGTGCTCTTTCTTTTAATGACCTGTATAATCCCTGGAAAAATGTTTCAGTGGCCACAAATCCAGCTATTTAGGGAATACCTTAGGTAGCTAGCTTCCTTCCATAAAAGGTGATAGTTAATTCTGAAAAGGAGCCCTTTTTTGGATTCATTCTCACAGGGAGGCAAACAAGTTAAAAAACTGAAATTGTAACCTAATCGTGTGACCTCGGGCAAGTCATATAACCTCTTCGAATTTTAGTTTCCTCATCTGCGTGATATTTGGCTTCTCAGAAGGAAATAAGATACTATCTGTAAAAACAAGCTTGTATAGGGGGACCTCTTAACATATTAAAGCAAGCTATTAATAGACATGGCTATAAAACACCTTTTTTTTTTTTTTTCTTTAAATAAAGAGAAAGGAAGAAAGGAAAAGAGGGAGGGAGGGAGAGAGGAAAAAATGTGAGAATAAAGACAGACAAGGACAATATACAAAGGTTAACTGAAGGAAAATCAGCCTCATCAAAGCAGGGACATAAAGAACTATTGAATAAAAGACCCAAGGAGTAAAGGAGTTCAGGAAAGCTAATTTCTGATTCATACAGGTGTTTCTGAAAATACAGACGCTGTACCACACACAGAAGTGGGAAGGGTGGCAAGGGCCTGTGTGGTCTTGACCCAAACCAACAGATGGAGGTTGGTAAAACCATAAAATTTTAAATGGTCAGATAGTCATTTAAAAAATGAAAACCAATTCATCTGATGAAAAATTGGTAGTTTTTTTTAAATCTTGGAGCAAGAGAAGGCTGCAGAATGAACTAATAATGGGACAGTTGTTAGCAATTTATTGCAGTTACTGCAGAAAATTAAGATACATTAACTGATTTCAAGCAAGAGATTCTCAGCCAGCCGAGGCAAGGGGGGACGGTAGACACTGAACAAATGAAAGAGAGATCAGGACTCCTCAACTCCTCATCCCTAATTCTCCTGTCATGTATTTGTTGAGAATTTACTATTTGCCAGGCATTGTACTAAAGTTTTGAGGCCATACTGTGCATAACATAGTTACTGTCTTCCATTAGCTCGTAATTCAGCAGAGAAAAAGGTACAAATTATTATAATCCAGGTAGAAGGTGAAAAGTCCCATAAAATAGTTATAAATACAAAAGTATAGAAATTTGGCAGCAAGTAAGTGTTTACTGCAGATGTAAGTGGTATCAAGAGGAGCTTCCTGGGTTAAGTAGACTGCATCGTCTTATTAGACTTTTTTCTTTGGTCTTCCAAAAATCAAGGACCTGGACTAAGTCGTCTGCTGAAATTTGTTTCTTTCTCTATAATCCTTTGATTGTCATTATTATGCTTTAAAATAATTGATTAAATTTTAGTATACTTGGAACTGATGAGAAATTAAAAAGTTAGGCAGAAATAACCATATTATTTTGGTGTCACTTAAACACTTATGACAACCCATGTCTAGATAATTTTCAAAACGTGAAAAGAAAGAAAGAAAACTTCCATAACTCAAATTGGTTTTCATTCCAACAACTAGTGGATTTATTGAGACATTAGTGTCAATCAACTCTCTGCTGATTTGTTGGCGTCATGCTGACATAAAAATATGAAGAGAATACAGATGTACAGAAAACTGATCAATCATTCATCCCCTTCTCTCCTAACACCTGTGAAATTAACAAACTACTGCTGAGGCAGGGAAGAGGAGGAAATTGAAGCACTATGTGTTGTGCAGTTAGTTTGTATGGTTGAAACAGTTAAAAAATGTTATGGGTCTCTTGAAAAAAATCAGAAAAACACTGCCTTTCCACATGTTGTAAAACTCTGGTATATTCAATAAAAATCAAGTGAAATGTATTTTAAAGGGTGAGAATGTATGAGATTTGCCGATCAAATATCCCATTTCAAGAATTAAACATTTAATAGCTTGCCCAAGAAGACAATAATGAAAATCAGAAAATATATCAAATTCCTTTTATTTTTGCAATTGTTCTAAGGCTAACCCATACTACTTAGAGGGTTTTAGGGAAATTAGTAATGTTAGACATATTGATGATATCTAGATGGGGGAAAATCTATACAATTTATTAAAGACAGGATGGAAAGGAATGTTAGCTAACAATTGTCTTAAAGGCAATTTCACACATCTGATATATAAACTGAATTTTCTGGAGAGGTGTCAATAAATGCATAAGCTCTGGGGTAGCTGAACTTCGGAAGGACATGTGCCTGTAATTGGCCTTTCTCATTTCTGTCTTGTTAACAAGTATATAAATAAGAGAAGGCTTCAGTAATTGGCTCAGAGTTACTAATGAATTAATTAACTTCAGTCTATTTTACCTAACCTTTAATAATAAGGGTCTTTTTTTTTTTTTTTTTGGCCTTGCAATAGGTCTGACGGACTGAAGAAACAGACATGCAGCAAAGCTCTTGAAAATTAATGAGAAACGAGGAAAGAATCAATGTACATTCTGCTTGCAGAGAACTGACACAAAAAAGACACAATAAACCATGAACAAACACCGTCAGTTTAAAAAATAGGTTAGAAAAAGTGGGCAAATTCAATTATAGAAGTAATTAGAAGATATAGGGCAAGGCTGCCTTTTGGGACTGTGCCAGAAAACATGAATTAATATGAGTGAATAGAAAGAGCCCATGTAGTAATTAAGAAGCAATCACCTATGGCAATGAGCACCTGAAAACAGGCTGCAAACTATTAATTCAGTGATCAAAAATATTTTTAGATGATTAATATGGCAAATTTATTTTAAAAGACTAATTTCTGGAAAGATATCAAGACAATAGCACACTATTTGTTCCTCTGGCATTTATATAGCTAATTAAATTTTATAATTTGCAACAACAGTCATTATTATCTGAAAACAGCAAAAGCAATATTTCGCCTCTTTTTTTTTTTTAAACAGTGGCTCTAAAATCAATAAGTTAAATCCAGCTCCTGCTGTCCTCCTGTAAGTGCCTAAGCCTTGATTATTACATTCTTCCAATGTGTATTTTTCTTCTACATCGGTGTTTCGATAATATGAAGCATTTGAATTCATGTACATATTCTCAAAGGTTTTATATGTTCCCATACCTGGGCAGGGATTCCACACGCTGTTTAATTTCAACACTATCAAATAAAAGCAGTTTAATGTACTATTTGTGCATCAAAGACTTTCTTACTTGGTCAACAGAGGTCTGTTACTTCAGTACACACCATTCCTCCCCTTGGAATACAAAGGCGGGACGCTCTGTAGCACAGAGTGCTTTACAGCACACAGAAGGCTAATGGCCTCTGAAATAGGTGATTATCAGAGCCCCGTAGAGCAAGATGAGGGTCTGGCTGGTAATAAATAACCTCGCAATATGAATTATTCTATTTCCACAGCTTTAAGAAAACCTACATTTCATTGTGGATCAGAAAAGTCTGGAAAATGCTGTCTTTCTGGAAATAACAGGGAGCTACTAAAACTAATCAGGGAATCAGCAGGGCATCCTGGAGCACCTACCAAGGCCCTCAGGCGCGAAGGGAAACCCTGAAATGCTAACCTCGTAACAAATCATTTCTGTACGTGTGATTTCCTTTTGGAAGCCAATCACCAGCCACTCTTGTCTGTCATGCATTAGCCAGACTAGATTTTTAATGGCTGCATTTGCTCATGGATTATGGCAATTTCTGAGGGGAAGTGCAATCCGATGAGCTACGAAACCAGGTAGAACTAGAAAGCCTCAGGAGTCACTGTTGCAGATGGGATGGAGGTAAAAGGTGTGTAGGTGTTCGAGAAAAAATGCAGAAGGAAGGATTGTGCAAGATACTAAATGGAGTCAATTTGAGACTTGCCTGGTCCATTTGTTGTGTATCTCTCTTTTTCTTAGAAACCAACTTGGTACTCTCAAAGAGAACACACACCGGAGGGCTCTCTTCTCTGAGTTGGCTTCACGTGGCTACTCATCAAAGCTCAGGTATAGCAACAGCACGGAGCCTCGTCTTGGCTGCCAGATGATGATGACAACGGCAGCTCCCCGGGAGGCAGGCCATTGGGAGCTAGTGAAGTGAGGACAGCTTAGAGGTGAGGGGGCTGAGAGGGCTGCCGGCTGAACAGGACCCACTCACCATGAAATGTTAATGTGTCAATAAGGGGAAAAGCATGAATGAACCTCAAAGAAACTGCGAATGACTCAGCTGGTTGGAGATGGAATGTGGGCTCTTTGCCAAGGCAAGGTGTTCAAGGGCATGCGCCCTGACACCTGGAGGGACATAAAAGGTTGCCACTGGTTTTAGAAAGAGAAAATATTTAGAAGAAAGGAGATAAGTGGTCTTTTTTTTTCCCCCCTTCTTCTTTTCTTCTTTCTGGTAGTAGGAATTGAACCCAGCCCTTTTTATTTTTTTATTTTTTGAGACAGGGTCTCACTAAATTGCTGAGACTGGCCTCAGGCTTGCAATCCTCCTGCCTCAGCCTCCTGAGTTACAGGCACGTGCCAGTTCACTGGGCTCCCCTCCACACACACAAATAAAACTCCCACTCCTGTGTTGGCCCCTTTTCTTTTCTTCCACTCAACAAATATTTTCTGAATTCGTACTTTTGCCTGGCACTAGGTTAGGAGGGGAAAGGAGAGAGGGAGAGTGGAATCTAAAGATAACGGAGACACAGGACCTCATTCAAGGCTCCTATTCTAGAGGAAGCTCAGATGTAGAAAACTAAGTGTAATAAAAGATACCAAAATAAGTACAAAAGAGAGAAAGAGGCATGCCACAGCCAGAATGCAGGGGAAGAGGGCAATTAGCTGGGGGCTACAGTGGCCCAAAGATGGCTTCCAGACAGGAGGGAGCATCCATGCCTGTCTTAAATGAAAGGCAGGGATGGAAGGGGGAATTTCAGTTGGAGGGAACTTTCACACTGCCACCATCTCTGTCTTACTCTTTTTCAAATCAGGGTTCCCCCACCCCCAGGAAAAACTAGTCAATAAGACAACCAAGACTTTGTATGTCACAGTGGTGATTGTGTGTGTGTGGGAGGAGGAACTGAGTGAGAAGAGGACTTCTCTGACATTTCTAGTACATTCTCATATCACAAACTTCCTCCTTCACCTTAATACTTTATAAAAATGCATTCTTCTGTTTTTAATGGACTATTTGATATCTGGGTTCTGTGCAGTTGGAAAATGAGATCTTCAATAACTTTTACTTTTTTATTTTGGTGCTGGGGATTGAACCCAGGGGCACTTAACCACAAAGCCACATCCCCAGCCCTTTTAATATTTTATTTAGAGACAGGGTCTTACTAAGTTGCTTAGGGCCTTGCTAAGTTGTTATGGCTAGCTTTGAACTTGCAATTCTCCTACCTCAGTCTCCCAAGCCTCTGGGATTACTGGCTTGTGCCACAGTGCCCAGCTATAACTTTTACTTTTTATGTTTGATAGCTTTGTCATTTTGGGCAATGAGAAGTCACTATTCAAACTTACGGCTTGATGGTTTTTGTGAATTGTAAAATATTCCTTTATCAATGTATTCTTTCCTTTTTCTCATTAAATAAATATTTAAAGACTTACTAATTGACAAATATTCTAGTAGGCATAGTTTATTCCTCCTTTGCTTCTGGTTTGGAAATTGTGCCATTTCTTACATAAAACACGGAAATTATTTTAAACACATTGACTAAAAGATCAGACGTAAGCAGTTTTGTTCATGATTCATGTATTGGTCAGCGAGATCATGGGGACTGGTCTCGCTGGTTCTTAAAAGGTTTTCAAAGGAAGACTACAGAACAAAAGCTTGGTTAAGGTAACTACAACAGGTTTATCTATAAATGGAGAAGAATTTCAGACTGGCATGGGTCAAAAATTTCCTACATACAAAACCAGCCTTGTTGACTGGATATACATACTCTAAGTTTCCATATCCCTCCAGAGGCAAAGAAAAGAAAAATAACTATCATGCATGAATATTAATTCATTCAATGGTTTCTTTCTTAAGTGCTGTGCTAGGGATGAGGGATACAAAAATGATTAAAACACGAGTCTTGCCCTTAAGGAACTTCCTCCCTCAAGAAGTAGACAAGTCAGATAAGTAAATCAGTTATTATGATATACGTGTGATAAGACACAGAAGAGTAATAAGCAATGAGAGTACAGAGGAGGTGTGTCTAAATTAGATTGGGAGAGGGGGTAAGAGATACCAGAACTGAGTTTTTAGGAACAAGAATTTAATTAGCTGAAGAAAGAGGCCAAGGGACAGCAACACATAGAAAAGCAAGATGAGCCGGGAAACATCTTTCTGTGAATTTACAAAGTGCTGGCTCAATACCAAAGAGGGATGGGGTGGGGTGGGGGCAGTCAAAGTATGCTTTGTTCAGAGCAGGCTCTCTCTGGTGTTTACAGTTCCTTGACTCATTTCCTTTTTCCTAACCCCATTCTTTTACCAGGTTTTTGAAAAGAGCCAAATAGAAAGTCTGGATTATGGACATTGCCAAATCTGAAGCTGTTTGGCTCAGAGTGTGCTGATGGGGTGGGTCAGGTGGGCATTCATGCTACCTGCCTAGGTGAGAGTGCAGAAGAGTAACAGATGCGATCATATTATACTTGTATGTGTGTATCCTATGAAGATGTTGACATTTATGGAAATGATCTCTTCTATGCCAATGTTTTCTTTTATTTGAATTTACAGTGTTGAATAGGCAGCTTGTCACAAAGACCTCAAAATGTTTCTTATATTAACAATGTCGAGAAAGGGAACCGAGACAATTCTGAGCAAAAAAAAAAAAAAAAAAAAATCCATCTGTGGATTAGCTTTACCGCATCACAGGGTTCAAGGTGTAAATTCTCTGCCTGGCTGACTCCCACCCATTTTTCTGGTGTTTGCACAACTTTTTTGTTTGTTTCCCTCAGAAGCTTGGACTGGTTAGCTTCTATGTTAGATCATGTCCTTCTGCTATATGCTTCTTTAATACCCTACATTTTTCCTTTGTTGCATTTAATATGATTCCAATTAATTATTGAATTATATAATTAATGCTTTTTCATCAATGCTTTTAAGTAGACTGTTAGTTTCATGGGGACAGGAACTGGGTTTGAAAGTGCTGTATCCACAATGCCTAGCAGCACTCTTGGTACATAGTAGTACTTGATAAATTAAAAAAAATATATTTTTATTAGTTGTTGATGGGCCTTTATTTTATTTACTTTATTTGTATGCGGTGCTGAGAATCATACCCAGTGCCTCACACATGCTAGGCAAGCAAGCGCTCTACCACTGAGTCACAACCCCAGCCTGATAAATATTTCTTGAATGATTCATTTACTTCTGATCCCAATCACTACAACTCAAATGTAACAAATTGAAATGGACCAGAGCTACGAAACAAAACCAGATCTAGAACTGCCAGAAGTCTCTCAAGACTGACACTGGCTTTCTAGCAGAATTCAAATGATTCCTTTCAATGCTTTACCTGATCTCCGCATTCCCGGGGCCTCCAAACAAATTCAACCCTCCCATGCATCTTCATCAGGGCACCTTTAACATTGCAACTTGTTTTCCTCAGGCTAGAGCTTTCTTCATTGCTGAGTTCGCACTGTGCTAGTCACGGTGCCAAATGCTTGGGGTAAATACTTAAAAAGGCGCAGTCATGACCGCAGGAGAGCGGCAGGCTGCCACCTGAGCAGCGAGACTGGAGAAGGCTTCCTCCACTCCAGGAACCACTGCCTGTAATCACACCACAAGAGCATTGCTTTCTCAGCTTCAAGGATTTATAATGCACAGCACCCTGGGAATCATAACTTTTTTTTTTTTTTTTTTTTTTTTTTAGTTGTTATTAACCAGTTTCACCTTCATAGGAATCAAACATCTGAGAGGAATGAAATATCTTAATCCAGAGGAGAGGGATGGAGAATACAGCTGTGAGGAGCATGACAGGACCAGGGACAAGGAGTGGCCCAGAGGTTTGTAAAGGAGTGAGAATAGTGTGCAGCACAAGGTGGTACTTGGTGTGTAAACACAAGACAAACTGCTGTCTTCAAACTGGTTGAGAGTTGGTCCTACCTTCAGCTCCTTCTTTAGGTAACTAGTAATTGCTGGTTGAGAAAAAGTTTACAAAACATGAAACAGATGGCTTTGGGGTCAATGCCAAATCCCTATTACACTATCGCACTCTAGGATGGTAGAGAGAAAATGTATTTAAATTTTGTTTTCCTATAATGACAATTCAAGCAGATTTCCATTTGGAGAAATGTCATGAGAAGGATTCATAACCTGTTTTCAAAGGTTCCACATAAACTTGAGTTTAGATGCATATGTTAGGTTCTCTTAGCTATGCCAACCTTTTATTTTTTTAAGTTGAAGAAACGCTAATAGCCTCAAACTGGTCATGAGAACTAGTGGTGATGTTTCAATAGAGGACAAATGTCACCGTGATGTCTGAATACTGAAGTCCTTTGCTATGTCTGTGAGTATAATGCTTACACATACTAGCAAAGAACAAAATTAGCATACTAATTTGATTCTCTATCTAAAGAATGGAAGATTCTTTTGACACAGACAGCTGTCCATGAATAGCCAGAGTGACCTGTGGTCAGTTGTCCATCTGTCTTAGAGTAAAACGTCCAGACTTGAGGCACACTTGAGCTCTGTAATGTTGGGCAGCTTGTTTGGTCACCATTTCTCAGTGTCTTCATCTGTAAAATGGGGGCATATCAAATACTTTCCTCAGGGCACTGTGGTAAGGATTAAGTTAAGAAGATGAACTTGTTCACAAAAGACACTGTAATATTTCAAAACTCTTGACCGAATCTGTTTATTCCTGGGAAATCTGCAGCAGGCTTAGGATGCTACTTCTGACTGCTTCTATAGAAACAGGGGCAGAGAGTGGTTTCCTGAATCATTCTGATGCACCACCATGATCTCTGTGGGTCCGAGTTTGCCCTAACTTTTTTAGAAAGCTAAGAATCCTGCAGCTATGCAGCTTATCTTTTGCCTTGGTTCATGGGGTTCAAGTCTCCAAGGACAGATGCACAGAAGTAGGAAGGGGTAGCTGTCTGGAAATGGCTTAGGCTCACTCCAGCAGTAGTTGGAAGCTCTCAGAATTTCAGGTTGACAAGTCAAAACAGCACCATACAAAGGCATGGGTATAGTTTCCTAATTTCTCTGTAAACTGGTTCCCTGCTGCTCCCACCCCTTTCATTTCCCTAGACCAGTGGTTTCCAACCTTGGCTGCATTTTTGAGTCACTCATAGAGCATTAAAACATATGGGCGCCTATGTTCCATCCTGAGAAATTCTGATTTAACTCATCTGTGTTGTATTCTCAGGATTGGACTTTTAAAAAAACTCCCGAGAGAATTGTTACTTTTGGAACATAAGACTTTCAAAATTAATTTTGTTCTTCTCAGCAACTCGAGAGGCTGAGGCAGGAGGATCATGAGTTCAAAGCCAGCCTCAGCAAAAATAAGGTCCTAAGCAACTCAGTGGAACCCTGTCTCTAAATAAAATACAAACTAGGGCTGAGGATGTGGCTCAGTGGTTGAGTGTCCCTGAGTTACACGCCCCCTCAGACCCACCCCTCCCCCCCAAATAATTTTGTTTTCAACATAAAATTCAAGTTAACAAATGCAAATAATGCAGTTAGTAAAAAGAAACTTTTTCACGGCACATCAAATATACAAAATTAATTTCATTCATTAACAATATTTTGGTATCTTGTGATTACTTAACTCCTAGTTTAATTCAAGCACCTTGCATCCTGCCCTGGCCTATATACACGAGGCTCCCTGGAGACTCCAGGTTGGAGGGAGAAGCGCAGTAGGATGTGTCCCTGTGGTTTGTGGAAACCAGAGGTTGCTCAGAGGGTCCTCTGGAGTCTCAGGTTAGTGCGTGTGGTTAGCTCTCATGGTTCAGAAGCGCTGTCATTTCGGTTGCCAACTTTGCCAAGTTTGTATTTTTCAACTGCTGTTTCATAAGTTGGATGTACTCACGATCCACAGTGACTCAGGTATATTAAAGAAGTGTGAAATAATATTTAAGTACTAGGTATTCAGACGACATGTTTAATAATTAACTACAGGAAATTCAAGGTCATCCTTGTGATAGTATTGCTTTTACTTACTTTTCCCTCCCCCCATGTACTGCTTTGAATGGGAGAATGTGGTGGAGTTACAGTAACTCTGGGGGACTGCCATTTGACATGAGTGTTCCCGAGGAACAAAGCTTGGAGTTTTGCAAAAACCAACCTCCCAAGTCAAAGAAGTTCCTCCCTGAGCCTCAAGTTTGTGGCAGTGCATACTAATGGGGTTAGAAGGGAGAGCCCAACAAAGGGGCCTCTCTTGTGTTCTGCCATTCAGTTTCTTTTTGGGGGGGGGCGACAGAAAAGACCTTGTTTTCTTACACTGGAGAAAGACTCTTGTTTACAAAGTCACACCTTAAGCTATCTCTGAATTCAAAATGAGAAGAAAAAAAAAAAAAGTCTTAAATAACTCCATCAATTTTTTTCTCATTACTAAAAATCAGTTTATAAACCTACCAAAATGTATATGCAAAATTTTTAAGAAAAATAGGACCAAAGTCTGACAGATAGCTAGCTAATAGATAATGGGGTTTCTCCTTATACTTGGGGTCCTTGTGGTCTAACCAGTAGTTTTAATGTCTTCTGATGATGGGTATTTCATTTAGCTTCTTCATTTGCTAACAGAATTTGCTAGTTGCATGAAGAAAGAAATTACTAATTAGGCAGTTTTGCTCAACGTCAGAATTTCTTGCAGAATTCCTGAGCAGAAAGGAAAATGAGGCTTGATTTTGAGGTTTGAGGAAGGAGGTTTGGGGAGCACTTAGTTAAAGGTTATTGGTAGCTAGTTGTCTAGTAGTAATGATAATATTGATAAAGTTTCCTGGGAAATATTTTCAAAGCAGGGATATGCAGGAGGCAATATACTACTTTGCTTTTGAAGAACACTGAACTATTCTGAATATAACTTATGACATTTTACACTTAAAGTCCTTTAAGATATTTTGAAAGTAAAATAAAGGAGGAGAAAGTTATGAAGAACTTAGTGTATTCAAATGGAATCACCAGGACTCTTCTAAATTCTGCTACCAATTACTTTTGTTTAAAACAAACTAATTCTTCTATACTGTAGTGGCTTAGTATTAATTTCAATATTTCAACTTATAGTTAAGTAATAGACATGGAATCCTTTGAGTTAAATAAGATTTCATTTTGTATTTTACATTACAATGGGTTAAACTATACTCAAAATGTACATTTTGTTGATTAAATTTCTCATTGTCATATTGCTAGTGAAATGACAGGCCACTTTCAGACTTAAAGTCAAAGTGTGATGGATTCCTATTACTATCCACACTACCAACAGTATTAGTAACAATGAGTCTGAGAAAATTTGTGACTGATAGTCCAGGAATGAATTGCTTATTAACAGAAAGGAATGTTTTGGGGGTACTTCCCAACCATTCAAGGCAGACAACTATCTTGACTTCCCACAGTACCTCCCCCTGTCCTGAGACAGAATTCCATAAGGGTTGGTCTGACACAGGGAATCTGTTGCACAATTGATGCCTAACATTTTCCTTTCCCTTCCTCTCTGGCTCCTTATTTTACACTGCTACTTATTTTACCTTGCATTTTATTTTACACTGTAGCCTACAGTACATGAAATCTCAGTTTTTCACCCTGTAGATAATTTCTGGCTCTGTAATTTTGGATCCATTACTTTTTACTGAGCTTTTATGTCACCAGAGGCAGCTTTACATTTTAATAAAGTTTCAGTCCTCCAGGGCCCTCTCCCCTGAAACAGCTTCAGCTCCCCAGGGCTGCTGGAGTTGAGCAGAGAGAAGAAGCTTTTGTGGACAGTGATGCCGATGGCAGATGACTCCAGCTGTCATTACAAGATCATCCAGATAAGGGGGAACAATCAAGTAGAGGCTTATAGTCCACTTGAGTTTTTCTGATTGTAAAACCAGCCATTTTTCAATTTAAATAATTTAAGGATTCCAGCTTCCCTATACTCTAAGGCTCATTTAGCCTCTTATTAGCTAATAGTTTCTCCAGTTCAAGAGGTAGAAGGGAAGAGTGCAGATTTTTTGTTATTGTTAATTCACAGCAGTGGGTAGTGGTGTGTAAATAAAAAATAAGCCAAATGAATTTGATGAGAAAAAGAGAATAGGAATCCATACAAATGATCATAATTGATTTCTAAAAGTTAATTAAAAGGAGTAAAAAGACAAGCACGGCATGGCCTGGCATTTATCAGTAGGCAGATGACAGAGAGGAGGAGGAATTAGAAAACAGATTCCCAGCTCACTAGCAGGAGGAGAAGCCCACATTCTTTCTAAGTCTTCTTTTTCACAGTATTCTGACCATGCTCTTTTTGCACACTCCTCCCATTGCAGAAAACACTGGGAGGAGCAAGAGGGACAGAGCGAAGCCAAGTTGCAATGTCCCAGAGGAGTTGGGGCTGAATTACAAAACTCCCTGGTGACAATCCAGGATGGCAAACACAGTTAAGAAATCAGAGCTGGCATAGAGGTCCTCCTTCTTTCTCTCTTACAAGACTCTTCTCCCCTCCTTTTCAATCTTGCTATTTCCTACTTCTCAAAGCTCTGGCCAAAGACCAGTCATGTATAGTATTTATATTTAAGAAGCGTCAAATACAGGAATGAGCACTGAAGCCACTCATCTCCACTCAAGGGAGGAGACACTAGGGAATTGTCTAACAAGAAGACAAGGCTCTTCCACCATCTTCCAAGAGCTCCCTTTGGCCTTATATTTCCATGTAGGTGTGCCAGGGAATAAGCAAATTGTCAGAGAACCTGGTACTAACTTTGCTGGTGGGCCTGATTTTCCTTTGCTTGAGAGGCATATGGTACCCATGTGAAGCCACAGATTTCCTAGTATGAAGGCCAGGACCCAAGAGAGAAGGGTGAACAGCTAGTGAGAGAAAACAGCCCCTCACAAAGAGGGGACCCATGGTTACCACCAAGAGGGGTCTTTGCGTTGGGAGAAAGACAGGGACCATGTGCAGACTCTTGAACAAATGAGGTCTTCCACTAACACTGGAAAGGAATTTTCTTATCTGAAACATGATACCAACGGCTAAGGAAGGAATCACAACAGAAAAAGTGACAAAGACACGTGTTTTATTTTCTCTTTTCCTTCCTACTTTCATTTTAAACAATATGAGTCCATCTTTGGATTGCTGGAGAACTATTACAGATCTAATTACTGGTGCATAAAAAGATCTCAGGAAAAAATGATGTACTACCTCTTATTCAAAGACTAGATTCTAAAATTCCAGACTAGTGGCTTCCTGGTTTTCTTTTTTTCCTTTCTGTCTCTTCTTATTTTAGAATTGGGAACAAAACAAGCAACCAACCAGATTAAGCTAACATTGTGTTCCCTTCCTTCCTTCTTTCTGTCCCTCGTTTCTCATTCCTTCCCTTGTCTGCTTCTCCTCTTGTCTTTCCTCTTCCTCCTCTCTTTTTTTCTTTCTCTGTTTCTCTCCTAGAACATATTCCGTGACATCTTCCTGGGCTGTAAGTTCTGCAAGGTCAAGGGTTCTGATTGATTTACTCAATACTGTACTCCTAGCACTTAGCACTGTGCCCAAATATTTGTTGATTGATTGAATTCATGGGATTTAGTACTCACAAGATGAAGATAAAGGATTGGTAAACACAGAGCTACAGAGTCAGGTGACATAAATTACAAAAAGTATTTTTTTTTTTTAATTTTTTCCAAAAAGGTGGAAGAAACCTATAGGAAAATAGTTTGAGGTACTCTATATTATTCAAAGAGATCGCTACAGTTTCCTAGTGTTTTTCGAATATATATTCTCATTTTGAACTTCCTTGGGAAGGACACAGTAGTCTACATTTTTCAAAATTGTTTGACCATGTTTCCCTTTTATCTGGCACAACTTATGGGAATGTGTTTGGGAAAAATCGGCCTCTTAATTCAGCTTTATTTCTATTAGTTTTTTTACTTTGGGATTTAAGTCCTAATTAAAATTTTCTATTGTGGAAAAAAAACCCCAAGTAAACTCTAATGAGCTGTATGTTTAAAAGTGGTTAAACTGGTAAGTTTTATGTTATGTGGTTTTCTTGGAAACCACAACTGAAAAATTTAAAAGTACGTTTTTCTTTATTAAGAAATAAGATGAATCAATGTTTTACTTTAATGACTACAATAACACACCCAGAATTAATGGTATTGCCAAAATAAATAACTTGATTTTTCTATTCAGTGTTGCTCAATTGCAGTTACCACCTAGATACTAGATCCTCAGTAAGTGTCCTGATTTTGAACATAGGGCTATGGATCTCCTAGTGCATACTTTTAGTAATAGGGTCCAGGACGCCTACATGCGATGACACATGTCTCTAGGACAAATCTATTGCTTAGCAGATGGAGCCTGGGACTAAGGAACAGAATTGACATTGCCACTGGCTCAGTTGCAACCTTGAGTAAGTTGTGCTTTGCTTATCTAAAAGATGGCCTCAGTAATTCTTCACCTTTTCCCCTCCAGCATGGGATTCTCATAAGTAAATCTTACATAGAACCCTAGTAAAACAACAGATTACAGTAGAGGTCCTGTGGTCTCAGAGAGGCAGAAAGTCACCTGACCCATCTTCACCCTCACCCCTGAGTGTCCCCAAGGAATCTTAGTTTGAGAACCATAAGACTTGATAATCTTTAGGGTCCTTTCCAATTTTGCTCCTGCTTCCAGGAATAAGACTGAAATACGAGATAGTGTTTGTGTTCATATTGAAGCCTGTGAACCCCTGTGCTTTTATACAGACCCACACAGGCTTTTGCTCTTAAAAAATACACAACACTGCCATACTACATGTGGTGACCTTTTGAATTTCAACATATATTTTAGATTAAATATAAAATAAGGAAAATATTACCAGAATGCACTTTTCCCCCCATCACTTTATGGATAACTTTCAACATATAAACTTGATGGCAAGTTTAAATTGAATGCAAATATTATCCCCCAAAAGTTGCCTATTTATATAGTTTTCTAAGAGCCTCTTCATTTCAAATGGGTCAGGTTTTGCTAAAGACAAAAAGTGTTAATTACATAAATATGCGTATTCTTTTCAAAGCATCACACTATATTATGGTTCATAAACAATAGAGAAATGAACACGGAACTATTTCAACAGAAATGCTGCTTCTTGAACAGTCCTTAAAATGATGACATACTTGCTGGGAAGATGCATTACTCACGACAGGGTTATAAAAGCAATATTAACCTTCTCGAAATTTAATAGCAAAGTCAGATGTGTAAAAATCAGTACCAGACATGGTAACAAAGAGTTTTGTTAAGATTGTACACAGGATAAAACAGATATTTAAAGCTACATTAAGATGTGGGCAACTTGAAAGGCCTTTAGAAGATTTTTTAACACATCTGCTCCCCAACTAAATCATGATGGAGATTGTTCAAAGATAGAATTAATTCTTGAAAATTAAAAACCTTATGCTTTCTGTTGTTTCTTTTGATTTGGACACTGCTGCTTTTGTAATTTTGTAGAGTGTCAGACATTAAATTTGCCCTTATGTACCTATATCTAGCTTTTGGGGGTAGGCATTTGTTACATTGACAAGTTGCCAAACCCTTTCATTGAACCTGATCTGTGACTGGGTCATTGTAATCTGTGATCAGAGGGGATGTTTACTTATACAAAAAAAAAAAACAAAAAAATAATAATGTGTCAAAAAATGGCACTGATGATAAACTCCAAGGCAGTAGTTAAAAATGTATAATAAAATGTACACTTTAAAAATGAACTTACCAGCAAGTTTGATTTACAAAATAATTTTTCATGAAATTAATTTTGTTGCTATTGTTTTATTATAGGACCAATTGTTTACCTATTCATGTTTACCTAACATGATGCCTAAAAGGGACTCACATTTTTAAATATTTCATTGTGTTCATAATGCTAAGATATTTCATTAAAATCTCTTATGCAGATTTTTTTCTTATTTTAGAGAATGCCGGCTTGAAACATACTAAAAAAATAAAGGTCAAAAGTCAGAAAGGATAATAGCTGATGGTTTTGATAATGCTAATTATATATTACTGAGAATAAAGGTAGAAAGGGAAATATGAATAGTAAAGAAAGATAAACATCCCAATGCTGGATTAAAAAAAAATAATAAAAAACCCTTAAAATGTCTTTGTACTTCACTGTCATAACTCAAAGACATAATGAAGCCTGAATTAAAAATGTCAGTTTCTGTGAGTGTTGATAACTTGGTTCTTTGTTGGGCAAGTCAAAATGTGTCTGTTTGATAGGCAAAAATGACAGACTAAAAATGGGAGAAGTTGAATCTAAAAAAAGAAACACACACACACACACACACACGCACATACACATACACACGCGCGCACACACACGCTTTCGACTTTAAAAAAAGGCCCATAATGTACTTGAAGGAGAAGACCTGTAGGGTAGGAGGCAATATCTTTAGGAAGTCACCAAGCAGCACTAAAAGGCAATGTCCATGGCCAATCAAAACGATTTCTGTGACTGCTGGGGCTCTTGCATCTCTGTCTTTACACTAGACTGGAAACCCTTTGTACTAATTACCAGACTGTACCAGATTTTCTGGTTCAGTTCAATCCTATAATTGACTGACAGTGATGGGCAAGGAAGGGGAAAAATTCAGGCTCACCACTGCCAGCAGAGGGTCAGAAATGGTTTCACAGAGAGCTAGTCACAGCCTGGCACTAAAAGCAGGGTTAAGCAAGCATCATCAGCATGTTCTTCTAATTCCCAGGTTTAAAAAAAAAAAAAGTTAGGAAGAAAAAACAACAATCCCTAGCTGTTCTCATCTTACAATTCATTGCATGCAACGCTTTACATAAAATGAAGGGAGAATAGCTTCAAGTATATATGATAATTTTTGATGTCATTCATTTTTATATTGCTTTTGGGAAGTAAATACAGATTTGCCTCCAAAGCTTAAACGGGACATCTTTTTATAAAAATATACATAATTTTAGTTGTCGATGAACCTTTGTTTTATTTATTTATATGCGGTGCCAAGAGTTGAACCCAGTGCCTCACACATGCTAGGCAAACATTCTACCACTGAGCCACAACCCCAGCCCCAAAAGGGGCATCTTATTAAAATTAAATAGACCTTTATTCTGTTTGCAGAAAGTAACTAGGAAAAACAATGCTGTCATTTCATTCCAGAGCTCAAAATCCTTAAAGTGCAAAGCAATACTCAATCTAGGAGATGTTTCCTAATCAAAGTTAAGCATTTGAAAGCACTCAACATCCAAATTCTCACATCCCTTACTTGTTTGTAACTCACTGGTTTAAACTTAATTTGTATCTCTAGCAGTTAATGAAACTGTCCATAAATCCATACTTTTAAAAATGTACACAGATTATAATATACATGAACTTCCAGTTAATGCTTTAAAAAAAAAAAAAAAAACAAACCATTGAGCACCATATCAAAGACTCAGTCCGCTGACCACCGTTTGTTATTTACTTTGAACTGCTCTCCACCCACTTTATTTCTAAACCAAAAGAGCAACCCTGGCTATAGCGACACCAAACATTAAAAACGCAGGTGCCAGAATCAGGGTCAAACCGAGAACTCAGGTCATTCGGTAGGCAAGTGAGAATTATGTACTATCATGTTGAGGTCAATTGACTTGAAATTTAATCACAGGTTAAGCCCCTTTTCTTTCCAGGCTAAAGAGTAAGCAACACCTGTGCCAGCAGCAGCTCACATTGCAGTTGACACAGCAGCCAGTTCAATTTTTAGTTACAAGTCAATTACTTACTGGAATAGAAAGAGAACATTTCATTCATTCCATGGATGGCCACTTTTCCGGAGCAACCTGTCAGGCTTTCTTTCTCCAAAAGAAGAAAAGAGGAAAAAAAAAAAAAAAAAGTGAGAGTTAAAAATAAGTGATATGCTTGCAAAGTTTTAGAGCTAGGCCAGCATACTAACGCAGAGAAGTTGTGCAGAGAGCTTACCTTCCAAATACTGAACAGGGCTGTCTTGTAAGTGGGCCTGTCCCAGCTGATGCATCCTGGGACTTTCCTCAGCAGAGTATCAAAATAGATGAAATTATAATAGGTGGTCTACACCTGGGGAGAGGGACCAGCTGACGGTATGAAGGAGAGAGCAAATGAGTAAAATGCCTTCTCCCAGCTACAGTCAGCCCTTGTGCAAGGGGAGTTTCAGATGCACTGGCTAAAGACTTTGTCCAAAGCTGGGGTTCTTTTTTTTTCCTTTTTTTTTCTTCTTTCTTTCTTTTCTTTTCTTTCTCCCTCTCTCTTTCTTTTTTTCTTTCTTTCTTTCTTTCTTTTTTTTTTTTTTAGTGAAGCTAGATTAGTTCATACAAAACTCAACAATACAGCACTGAAACCCATTGTTGATATTCAACATTTTTCACATAGCGGAACAGAATAGACAATACGGTATCTAGGAAACCATGGGCTGGATTACAAACTGATGATATCTCATCCTTCTGGGGGCCTGTAATCCTTTTTATTACCTACCACAGTAAAAAAAAAAAAAAAAAAATTCACTGTGTGTGGGGGGAACTCTTTCAGAATAAATCCATAACATTGCCATTCTTAGGAAAATAGGATAAATTAAAATGAAATCTTGCTTACAGCACTAAGTCCCAAAGTGCCATTTGCCTTTTATGTAAGTTAATGATTTTTAAATTTATTCTTATCTGAACTTTTATGTGAGCTTTCATAGGCTTTTAAAAATTAAATCATTTGTAAATGTTTGTTTAAAATAATGTTCAAAATTAACTTAGACTATCTATTCCTTGTGATAAGTACTTGGAAAGTTTTTTTTATTTCAAAATGCCCAAGATTGGAACTAAGGCTTGAGTACAAGTAATTTTCATTAATTTGTTCTAAAAGACACGTGTTGGGTTATTAGTAAGCTGTATTTATTCCTCCATTAAGATCACATTGAAATTCAAGGGGGGGGGGTCTTATGTACCTGGTATCTAGTTTAATAAATATTTTTCACTTTTGAAGTCTGTGTCTTTAAAGTTTTTTTTCATTTGTAAAATTCATTTCCTGATTATGCATAACCGCAAAGCTATTCTTCCCAAGGAAGTTATGGCAGTTAACCTTTTTGACAATCTGGTCCAATCCCCTTTTAAAACGCAATCCAGTTCCCATACTTTTCCTAAGCCTTCAAATGGTCTAGGTAGCCACAGAAGTGATTGTTCCTACCAGTTTCTTTTCATCACTTCTGCAATTGACCAATTGACAACTGATTGATGGTTATCTTTTCACTTCAACAATGAAAGAAATTACCATCACTATAGCTATGTACAGTAAATGCCTCCAGAGTAAATTACATGATTCTAAAATTCTCCTTAGCTCACTTAGTAAAACATCAACACAAAAAAGTTTCTTTTTGCGCCTCCTTTCCTGTACCACAGATTTGGCCTTTCCTGTCAGCTGCGAAAAAAGAACTTGACAGCTTCTTTAAAAAAAGGAGTATAAAAGAACTTGAATAAAGGATGGCACTGGGCCTGTCTCAAGCAAGTGGCCCTTCTTTGCACTTGGAAAAAAAAAATTAGGCGTGTTAGCGCAGATAAGCCGGGTAAGAATACTCTAAAGACTATTCCCTGTGACCTTGGGATCCTCTTTCCTTCCTTAACCATTCCTGAATCTTAAAGGAAAAACATAGATTCTGAACATAGAGTTGCCAACTTATTTTGAGTAGGTGTTGTTTCTCACTGAAAAGAAAACATCCTTAAAATTTTAAACTTCTTTAGCAAGGCAAAGATTCCTCTGCTCTTTCTAAATGTGCTCAAACAAATGCTATTATGTATGTGTCACATTCATCCATTATGATATGTTGATGGACCAGAGCTTTAAATTCTACCCCCAAATCTAAACTTACTGTAAATGTACATTTTGTTCTCACATGAAAGACCTCAATCTTGTCAAGGAACAGTATTCAAACTTTTTTCTTCTTTTTTTTTTTAACCCTGTGCAATTAAAAATCATATTTTTTTTCCTGGTGACGTAAATATGCTGCTAGGAAAGAGTGGGCTGATTGGTTCTCTTATCTTCCCAATTCCCCTTTAAGATCACACTTTTAAAGTCAAAAGACAAAACAAATCAAAACCAACTCCACCCACACTCCTAAGTAGACAGGAAACATTTCTTACTGTATCCTTTGATGCTTTAGATCCACAAAATTTGTTTTACTGCGTATCAAAAGATAAGCTGAACCCTACATTTTTATTGTTTAGAATAACTGGGTACTGTGGAATATATTCAGATGCATATAATTCAAATATCCCAGATGACATTCATAAAACATCATATTTGTATCTTTCTAGTTGACCTCTAAAGATGTACTAGTGTAGACCTACGAGGAGTCACGCCTGTGTTAATGAAATTGGTTTTAAAATGCTCTTGTCTCAGTTTCTCCCCTCTGCTTACCTTACCTTGGTTCTAGATCCTATAATGTACCTCTGCTCACTTCATTTTTTTTTTTTTTTTTTTTCCTTATTGCATGAGTCTAGACTTCCTTGTTTAGTTCCCAGGACTCTGCAAAGTATTATTCCACAGTAGCCAGTCTTAATTGCCGTGTATCTTCCCACAAGATACTATTTCTTACTATTATATACATTATCCATGCCTAGATGTATACCTTGGCATTCCACCTTTTATCCTCATCTTTTGCATTCCAGGTCAAAATAAACTGTAGTTCACTTTTGAATCTTTCCTTGCAGCTCAGGTGGATATCCTGATTGACATCTTTTTCATTTATTATTGACTTTGATGCACATTTGATTCAGTTAAAATGTCACCCCCTTAACCAAGATTTTCTTATCACCTGGGATAATATGAATCTCTTCTCCCACTACACTTCATAGTTCTTTATTATGATGATGATGTAGATTTTCTGGATTGTATTTGCATATCATTTTCCCCAGACAGAATTTGAGCCTTATGAAGAGAGGAACTGTATTACACATATCATTTATGGAAAGGAATTTCTCACTTGGTCCTAAGGACTTCTCATTTCTGGGAGGAGTTTATATTAGTTGAGTGATTAAGGTGGCAGCTGAAGAGCTAAAGAAAAAAGTTGATAGATGGAAAGATCAGCAATTCCTTTAAAAAGTAAGTTGGATTTTTAAAGCAAGTATTTAAACGTTTGCATAATGAAGACTATCTCAAAGCCAATCACTTTGGAACATGGAAATTTCTCATGGAAATATAGCTGCATCTTTAGGCTAGTTAAAAAATGCTAGTTTGATTTGTAAAAGTCAAGCTGTGGTAACACAGTCGTTTATTGAATCTTGCATAAGTTTGAAGCACTGTAATAATTACTTTACCTAAATTATTTTATCTAGTTCCCAGGGTAACCTTATGACATAGGTATTATTGCCATTTTAGAGATAGGAAACTTGGACTTACAGAGGTTAACTGAGTTGCTCAAGGTCACCTGGGCAACAAATGGCAGAGTGGGTATTGGAACCTCTTTGTATCTGGCTCTAAGACTCCTATGCTTTACATTGCTCAAGGTTAGAGATCATATTAGTTCTCAATTAATGATTCTGGGAAGTTTGTATATGATAAATGTGGGGGAGGGGAAGTAGAAAGAGAGCTTTCTGTTTTTCATCACACTACAGACCACGCTTCATCACAGTACCAGAGTTAAAAATTATTTTAAATGTTCTGATTTCTCTTTCTTCACATATATTCTACTGACTCAGATGCCTTCCTCAATGTTTTAAGTTCGGCATGAACAATTTTTAAAAAATTTCTTTGTGGTCCTCTACCTAGACCAAAGTCCTTTGTACTCACCTCCTTGCTCATTCAAAATGGCCATTACTTTAGGATACATGGGAGTGTGAAGCTAACCTAGTTGAAGTGATTCTTGCTAACTATTTTGTTTGTTTGTTTGTTTTGGTGGTGGTGGTGGTGCTAGGGACTGAACCCAGGGCCTTGTGCATGCCAGGCAAGCACTCGACCAACTGAGCTATATCCCCATCCTACGATTCTTGATTCTCCTTTTGTATTTACATTTTGAAAAAAAAATGCAAATGCTTATTAACCTAAGTGAATCTTCAAGGATTAAAATTTCAGACCTTAAAGCTATGTAAGGTAAAACAAATGTTTTCCACAGAAGCCTCAGCGTGTGAACAGAGGGAATTTTGAAACACAGAATGGTGATATGTATGAGAAGTAAAACAGTTGTGTGGATGGGCCAGGTCTACCTGAGAATCAGCAGCGTTAGTGAGTTTGAATTCAGGAGGAGTCATGGATTCTCTGGAAAGTAAGTTGATAGCTATGGGCTTCCTTCCAGTTACACACAACTTTTTTGTGTATTATTTCATGGAATTCATGAAGGGAAACCATTGGCAAATCCTGCCCAAAGCTCCTGATTGTTTGGAGGGAAGTGTTATGGTTTGGATCTGGAATGTGCTCCCAAAAGCTCATGTATTAGAAGTATGATTCCCAAGGAAGCAAGGTTCAAAGGTCAGGCTTTTAGACAGTGATTGGACTATGAGAACTCTTGTCAGCAGATTAATCTATTTGATGGATTAATCATTTGAATGGACTGCAGGTGGTAGCTGTAAGCAGCTAGGGATGATTAGAGGAAGGAAGTCATGGAGGCATGGTCTTGGGGACTTGCCCTGACTCCCTCCACCCCTCTCTCTGCTTCCTGGCCCCCATGAGATGGGCAGTTTCCTCTGTCACATCCTTCCACCATCACCTCAGGCCCAGAGCAATGGAGTGGGCCAACTGTGGACCGAACCTCTGAAACCACAAACCAAAATAAACTCTTCCTTCTCTGAATCTTTACTGTCAGGTATTGTTAACAGCTCTGAGAAGTTGATAACACAGGAGGGATATTTCCTTCTCTTTTTTTTAAACATAAGGATCTTAACTATGCTTGAATATTAGAACTAACTGGGGAGTCCAGCACCAAATATTCTGATTTAATAGGTCTGTAGTGGGTCCTAAGTAGCAGTAGTTTTCAAAAAGATATCCTAGTCAGGCACAGAAGTGTTTGCCTATAATCACAGTGATTCGGGAGGCTGAGGCAGGAGGATGGCAAGTTTAAGGTTAGCCTGGGCAACTTAGTGAGACCATGTCTCAAAAATAAAATAATGAAAATAAAAAGAGCTGGGAATGTTGTTCAGTGACAGAGCACCCCTGGTTTAATCCCTAGTGCTGGGGAAAAGAAAAAAAAGCTGTCATAGTAATTCTGATGCAACTAAATTTAAGAACCATTTTCCATGCCAGTAGTCCTTATTCAAAGTACTGTCCCTGAACTAGCAACTTCAGCATTACCTGGAAACTTGCTAGAAATAACAAATTCTTGGCCGCCCCCTAGATCTACCAAATTAGAACTCTGGATGGGGGTGGGTGGGTGGAATCAAGCAACTTGTGTTTCAACAGGCCCTAGGGGTAAATTCTGATGCTAACGCTTGAGCACTGCTGTTGTAAGCTGTTTTGGGACCCTGAGAACTTGGAGTAACAACTCCATGGTCATGAGTTCTGATTGGTTCTCAAGGCTGATTGTAGTCACTCACGAATGAGCAGTTGTTTTAATTCACAGATGGCTTGTGAGGGATGGAAATAGAGAGGTAATAATCATTCTGTAAGGACAGGAGATGCAGACTTGAGAGACACTGTGCTAGAAAGGATAGTTTAAGCTAGCAGAGCCGTTGAATTGCCTGAAAATTTAGGATACATGGGAGTATAAATCTAACCTAGTTGAAGGAATTGTTGCTAATGATTCTTGATTCTCCTTTTGCAATTACATTTTGGAAAAAAAAATGCAAATGTTTATTAACCTGAGTGAATCTTCACTGATAAAAATTTCAGGCCTTGAAACTAAATTTTCCCATGGAAAGCACATACGGTGAGGAAATAAAATGCCTGAGGGTAACAACTGAAGGGATGCAAACAGCTGAAGTTAAGGTGAAGAAGACACACCAGCAGCTGGCAGAGAGACAGGAAGAGAACCTTTATGGGGCAGTGGCCCAGAGCCCTGAAAATAGGCAACTCAACTTGCAATCGAAAATGAGGCATGAAATTCACTGGGTTCACCTTAAAAGTGGAAAGGGGCTGGAAGGAAGTAATTGATTGATAATCTTTGATCCAGAGATTTAATAGAAGGGCTTGGGTAAAGCCAGACGGCAGAGATTCAGAAGCAAATGGGAGAAGAGGGATGAGATTTTGTGGGCATAAACAAGGTCTTGCAAGGATGTGGCTGGAAAGTGGGAGGGAGGACAGTGATTGGGAGCGTCAGGCTCAAGGAAACCAGTATGAGGAGGGGAGAAGTACACATATTTTAAGGATACGGGAAGAAACCTTCAGGAGACTCTGTGAAAGAAGGAGGAATAGGAGCTATCATGAAAACTAAGGAGTAGAGAAGAGAGAGGACTCAGGGTTGCCCTGGGTGTGGAAAAAGAAGAGAAAACTGAAAGAAGTCATGAACTCCTTCTTGTGGACACTGTATATAATGGCATTTGTAATTAAACTTCTTGGTGCAGTAGGAGTAAAATCATTTACCAAGGCTTAAAATTTATCTTGGATAGCAATGGCTGGAGGTGGAGGTGCATTGCGTTAACAAGAGCAGAAAAACTAGAATAGAAAACGTGGCCTGGCACTGGCTACCCTTCTTCCAAGTCTCCCTTTGCAACATCTGTAATGTTAACTCCGCTCCTTGACTTTGCTCCCCTGAGTTCTCAGTGGTTCTTTTCCTTCATGCTCTATACGAGGTGTGGTCCCCGGGGTTTGCCCCTACCTGGTCTTCTCTCTCTCTCTCTCTCTCTCTTTTTTTTTTTTTAAATCCTTGCTTTCTTTCTGGCCACCATTCCTGGGGCTTTATCACTTTGATTGTAATTCAAAACCGGCTGTGATCTTCCTCCTGAGTTCTAGATCTGTGTCTAACTGTCCACTGAACATTGAGTAACTCGGCTTTGAGTTTGAGTGTCACCTCAGACTCTTCATCGTTTCACTATATCCCAGCTAAGCACGCTCCTGCGTCCTCAGCATGCCGGCCTGTCTCAATAGCTTCACCATTAACACTTTGGTCTCCAAAGCGAGACACCATCAACAATCTCTCAACTATCAATCCTGATGATGAACCATTATCCAGTTTTTAAAATAAATTTTCCTTCTCAAATATTGCATTTTTCTTTTTTGATTCATATGCTGAAATTTAATCCTCCATCATCTCTCATAATAACCTCCTAGCAAATCTCTTCCTTTCTAATTTTCCATTCTCCATTTCATGACAGGAGATGTCATTCTAAAAAGCAGGTCTGATTATATTCCTCACTTCTCATGAATACTCTTGCCCTGTGGTTCTCATACAGTGTTCTGAGGAACCCAAGGTACACTAGAGTTTTTTTTTTTTAATCTCTCATTTTATTTTTGTTTAATCTATTTTTTATTAGAGCTTTATAATTATACATAGTTGTGGTGATGCCGACAAACCTTTCACTCTATTTATTTATATTTGATTGGTTTGATTTCCTTACGTATAAAGATAAAATTCCCTTATATTTATATATGCACATAACATGATTTTTAAATAATTAATTCTGCATTACCTCCCCTAACTTGTCACTCCACTCTGCCTTCTAGACCTGTTTTTTTAAAGAGTAAGTCATTTTTAATCAAGTATTATGTACTGTACATAATTGCAATTGCCATACTTTTATGCAACTGACAGTATAGTAGGTTTGTTTACACTCCCATCATTTAGAGGTATTTTAAGTACTTTAAATTAAATTATACGTCTGATCATGAAAATGCACTTACAATGCTGGTCAAAGTTTATGAGTGCATTACACATGAAAATAACGCACTAGCCAGTAGAGGGAAGTATATTAAGTCACTAGATAACGATGGTGTCATTGTCTAGATTACCTAGGCTGGTGTCAAACTCCCCATCCTCCTGCCTCAACCTCCCAAGCAGCTGGGGTTACAGGTTTGTGCCATTGCCTGGCAGGAGTAGTGTCTTTTATAAAAGTTATTTCTGAAAATATGTTTGAGGAATCGCCTAATTTGTGCAGATAGCATTAAGTAAATGCTGTTTTTTTCATAACAGTTTTAGCTTATTCTATGCAGTTCAATAATTTTGTTAAGGCACATTGTATAAATAAAAGACGATTAGGTATTTTCCAAACATTTATTTTTAGACTTTTATCAACTGCCTCCTATGCGTACTGAATAATATAATTCCATAATTCACTTTTTTGGAACTGAAATTTGCTGGCCCTCTCCTAACAAAGGTATCGATATGACTATTCCAAATGAGAAAGAATCCACACTTAGCGTCAACCTTTGCAACTGGACATTAATTGTGACAGCTTCCATATCTTTCTGATACATTTTCATCAGCTGAAAAATTCCAGTTTGCTAATATTTACAATGACAGATGAAATGCTAGAGAGGAAACAGAATAATGTTGAGACTCAGTGCATAAAACAAAATAAACAAGAATCTGAATAGTTAGATATCTATTTAACTATTAGACCACATCAGTCCCAATATCTGATGAGATTTCCCTTTCCTCACCCTGTCTTCTAGACTTTCTTTTACTTTAAGAAGCTGGATACTTCTACATGCTGATATACCCTGTGACCATGCTCATGCTGTGTCAGTAGGCACATTTGCTCGAGTGCATGTGTTTTCTGAGTTCTGATTAAAAGTCTGAATTTTAGAATTAGACCTGAGTTTAAATAAAAACTCTGCCACTTACTAAATGTATAACTACAAGATTAAATTCTGGATGATTTAGCTTTTTACATGCATAAAAGAGAATAATAATATTAGCTGGCCCATTCAGTTTTTAGGGATGAAAATGAGAATCTATCTGAAACAGAACGGCATGCGATAAACCGTAAGGTTCAATTGGTTATAGTTCTTACCTATTTCTCCCTCAAGAGTCAGGCTCAGATGACCACCTTCCTCTTTGAATTAATCAGAGCAGAGTGGAATTTGGATTTGATTCCTTTTTGGAGACATGACTCAGATTGCATATGGTAGCATGTGCATTGAAGGGAGAGAGAAGGACCGAGAAGAGGCATTCTTATGTGGTTTTAGGTCATTTAGCTAATCCCTTTAAATCTAATTTCATCATTGATACAGTGAGGTTAATAACACATTTACATGGTTATTTTCCAAAAAGGATATGGTAGCCTATGTGTAGGCTACTAACACAGAGTCGGCACCTATTAGGAACGCCAGTTTTCTCTCGAGTTATCAACCAAACCTTCCCTTCCTTCTTTTCTTTGCTTGAATGCTACTTGAGGCTCCTTCCTTTGCTATGTCCCTGCCAGTCTCCATCCAAAGCTGCCAGGAACTCACTTCCCTTGAGCTGCTTTCCTCTCATTAGGGTGGACAGTGGAATGGAAAACTGGCACTGCCTCCATTATTATTCTACTGAAACACCTATTTCAATTTTTTTCTCCTATGTTGGATGGAACTCAGGGCCTGAAGCAGGCAAGGCACGTGCTCTACCCGAAGTTACACCCAGCCTTGAAATGCCCATTATAAACATCCTGTTCCCTCCTTGAAAAAGTCCCCTTCTTTTTACTTTATCATTTGCATTATTTTCCCCTCAAGCAATTAAAACAAGTTGGATTTCAGCTTTGTCAAGATTTTGATTAAGATTTTATGTTCACCAGCTATTGCTATGTAATTTTGGAAGTATGGTTTTAATTTTAATTAACTTGCTTAGGTTTGCTAATTAAAAAAAAAAAAGAAGTAATGCTTGCCCATTGGACTAATAATTGGAGTACCTCTTGTGAATATTGTCCTGGTGGTTTCACATGAGCACAAAATGGTGTAAATTCATTTTAAAACTAGCGAGGAAGAGCCAGGTGTGGTGGTGCACACCTGTAACTCCAGAGGCTCAGGAGGCTGAGGCAGGAGGATTGTGAGTTCAAAGCCAGCCTCAGCAAGAGTGAGGCACTAAGCAACTCAGTGAGACCCTGTCTCTAAATAAAATACAAAATAGGGCTGGGGATGTGGCTCGGTGGTTGAATGGCCCTGAGTTCAATGCCTGGTACTGAAAAAAAAAAAAAAAAAAAGGAAGAAGAAGAAGAAGAAGAAGAAATTATAACATCAAACTGAAGTTTTCTAGGCATTTATCCTTTCTAAAAATGGGAGGAAAATTTTTCTTTGAGCTTCTGGAAGCTTCTTCTGCAATGCTTCTGTGTCCCTGACAGCAGTGATCATTAGGAATAGCACCAGAATACTTTTGTCCTAACAGCATGGACATAATGTTGACCAGACAAAATGAGGAGAGATGAGCAAATGGGGGAACCAAACACTGAGAAAGCTCAGGACAGTGGTAGGAGAAATCTCCAGAAGATTCTAGGTACTCCAGTGACAACAGGACACAGCCCTTGAAATAAAAGGATTTCCAAATTCCAAAGTCACAGAACGTTTAGAGTCAAAACTTACTTCTTAGAAACTTAACAGAAGACATAATCCTTAAGAGCAATAGAATCACAGAGTGAATGTGAAAAGAAAAAGAAATGCCACATAGGAATACCAGCAGTTACGCACCGGGTGAAATGCCCGAACTCAGGAGTCACACTGACTAGGTTCTAATCCTTGCTCGCTGCTAAAACAGGGATAACGGGACCCATCCCAAAGGACTGTCGTGAGGATTGAGTTAATGTATGTAAATCACTTCGAACAAAATAAAGGTTAGTTATTTTTATATTTATCCTCATTTGCATTTAAAATGTGAAAACATTTACTAATTTCCTCAAGGCAGCCCCAGGCAATCTCCACTGTTTACCCCAATAATCTTATGCAACCTTGTAAGACAAGAGTTTGGGAGAACAGTTTGTTAAGACCTCTACGTTTATCAGAAACCTTAACAATGTTGATGCACTTTCATTCTGGAAACTTCACTTTAAGGAATTTAGCCTAAAAAAAGCTAAAAATGCAAACAATTACACACAAGATATTCACCACAACATTATTTATGAAAAATGTAGAATATGTAAATTTCAGAGGAATAAATAGGAAGTTATTTAAATAGAAGAAAGGTATGTGTGTATGTGTGTGTGTGTGTGTGTGTGTGTGTGTGTGTGTGATACTGGGGATGGAACCCAGGGCCTCACACATGCTAGACAAGTGCTCTACCACAGAGCTATGGCCCCTGTCCAGATGATAGTATTTATATAAGATAGAATATTATAGTGCAGTTAAAAATATTGCCCTCTGACTAAGTTTCATAATGAATGTTAATTATATGTCAAATGTTTACCAAGAATAGTGGTATGTGAAATTGGTAAATATTTAACTATTTAGGGTATGGTCTTAACTATTTAAAATATGTCTAAAACATACCTTTTTAAAGTGTACAAATAAATGAACACACTATTTCAGAGGGTTAGAACAAGGGCTAGCAAACTTTCTTTGTAGAGGGTTAGATAGGAAATACTTTTGGTCTGTGGACCATCTGGTCTCTATTACAGTGACTCAATTCTGCCCTTGTGGGGGGCTCATGGATAATAGTAAACAAAGAGTGTGGCTGTGTGGCAGAACATTTTTCTTTACAGAAACAGGTGATTGACCTGTGGGCTGTAATTTGCCAACCCTTGGGTTAGATGTATAGGTGTACTTATTTTCTTTTTAAATTTTCTTCAGTAAGAAAAACAAATTATTCTCTTAATCTAACATGAAAACATTAAGTGCTATGAAAAATAAAATACCCTTTGCTATAAAGAATAGGAAACACCATGGAGAGTTAGCAAATTGCTATGTAGACATCTCTCACTTAAAAATGAGTATTAGGTATTACAGTCTGAATGGTTGTATCTCCCCAAAATTCACATGTTGAAACCTAACCCTAAAGGTGATGGTATTGGGAGGCAGGGACTTTTAAATTTTTTTTAGGCTTTTATCAGTGCACATAGTTCTACATAAGGGTTGGCTTCATTGTGAAATAATCATACCTGCGTGAGTTTAATTTGCTCCATTTCAGTCCATGATGCGTCCTTTCCCCTGTATCCTCCCTATCTCCTCTACTGGTCTTCCCTTCTATTTACTTATTTTTAATTGGTACTTTACAGATATACATAAAGGTGGAATCACTGTGGTCTATCTACACATGCACACAGCGTAATTTCGTCCATTCATTCCTCATTTCCTCCTCTCTCCGGTCCTTTCCCCATCCCCTTCGATCTCCTTCTACTCCACAGATCTCCCATCTATCATGATAAGGTCCCCATTTTCCCCTTTGCTCTAGTTTCTGCATATGAGAGGAAAGTTTTGACCCTTGGTTTTCTGAGTCTGGCTTATTTCACTTAGCATGATGTTCTTCAGTTCCATCCATTTACCAGCAAATGCCATACTTTCATTTTTTTTTATTTTACAGTTGAGTCAAACTCCATTGTGTATACATGCCACATTGTCTTCATTCATTCAACTATTGACAAGCACCTGGCCGGTTCTATAATGCTGCTATAAACATTGATGTGGCTGTATCACCACAGCATGCTGATTTTCGTTCTTTGGGATAAATGTCAAGGAATAGGATAGCTGGGTCAAACGGTTCTATTCCTAGTTTTTTGAGGAATCTCCATACTGCTTTCCAGAGTGTTCGCACTAATTTCAAGTCCCACCAACAATGTTTGAATGTACCTTTCATCCTACATCCTTGGAAGACAGGGTCTTTTGGGGGTGAGGGAGACTCTGCCCTCATGATTGAGATTAGGGCCCTTATAAAAGAAGGAGCCTTGTCTTTGTCACCATCGACAACACGAAAGGTGCTGTCTATGAAGCAAGAAATGGGGTCTTTCCAGACTTTGAATCTGCTGATACTTTGATCTTGAAGTTCCAACTCCAGAACTGTGAGAATGAAGTTTCCGAAGTTTATAAGTCAACCAATTCATGGTATTTTGTCATAGTACCTGAACGAACTAAGAAATCAGGTCATGTTCAAATGATATGCTCAAAAATAAGAGCCTCATCAGGCATGGTGGGGCACGCCTGTAATCCCAGCAACTTGGGAGGCCAAGGCAGGAGGCTCACAAGTCCAAGGCCAGTCTTGGCAGCTTAGCAAGTCTCTCAGCAATTTGGTGAGACTGTGCCTCAAAATAAAAAGTAAAAAAGGGTGGGGACATGGGTCAGTGGTTAAGTACCCTTAGGTTCAACCCCAGTTGCACTTCCACCCCCAAAAAAGTCTCTATAGTGGGTCCATATCACAACTAAAGTCCAGACTATTTTATCTAACCTGGAAGGCCTAAAAACCTGGCTTCTGGTTACATCTCAGAGCTCTTTCTATCGCTCTCTCTGAATCACTCGCTCCTGTAGCACTTTGGAGTTTCACACAGACTAGTACAAACAAATAACAGTATTGCTGAGCCTCTTCATCTTCTCCGAAGGCTTTGCCTGCAAATTCAAAGGTCTTGGAAACGACTGTTAGAAGATTATTAAGTTCTCTTAATTATTTTAAAAAGCAGGCACTTATAATATATAAAACACTCTAGCATTTGATTTGTTTTGTATTTTTTAATCCAGATTATCATTAGACAAGTACAGCTCATGGCAACAGGGTGCAAGTCCATACTGTACCAGAAGATTCTTTTTCTGTCGGGGGTGGGGGGTACCCGGGATTGAACCCCGGGGGTGTATAGCCACTGAGCCACATCCCCAGTCCTTTAAATTTTTTTTTTCTTTTTAGATATACATGACAGTAGAGTGTATTTTGACCCATTATGTACACATGAAGAATAACTTATTCTAATTAGGGTCCTATTCTTGTGGGTGTACCAGATGTGGAGTTTCACTTGTGGTGTATTCATATAAGAACATGGGAAAGTGATGTCCCAATCATTCTATTGTCTTTCCTATTCTCATCCGCCCTCCTTTCCCTTCATTCCCCTTGTCTAATCCAATGAACTTCTACTCTTTCTCGCCCCCATCCCCTTATTGTGTGTCAGCATCCACATATCATAGAGAACATTTGGCCTTTGGTTTTTTAGGATTGGCTTATTTCACTTAGCATGATGGTCTCCAGTTACATCCATTTATGGGCAAATGCCATAATTTCACTCTTTTTTATGGCCGAGTAATATTCCATTGTGTATATATACCACGTTTTCTTAATTCATTCATCTGGTGAAGAGCATTGAGGTTGGGTCCATAGTTTAAATATTGTGAATTGATCCAGCCCTTTTTTATGTTTTATTTTGAGACAGTGTCTCACTGAGTTGCTTAGGTCTTCACTGAATTGCTTAGGCTGGCTTTGAATTTGGGATCCTCCTGCCTCAGCTTCCCAAGTCACCAGGATTACAGGCATGCACCACCATGCCCAGCCTAGAAGATTCTTGGTAGGACAACAGTCCAAGCAACTCCATGGAACCAGCCAAAACACAAATAACCTCAGATTTTAGTTTTGAATTTAGAAATGCTAAGATTTTACAAAGAGCAACATATAATTTATTTTCTTTTTCTTCTCCTCTTTGCATATCATACTTCACATATCTGCTCTTGATCTCGGGTTCACCAACACACAATGTATTCATCAGTATATTTATCTAATTTTTGATCTTTTGCCAAGCAGGTCAAAAAGGAATATCTTTGTGGTTTTAATTTCTGTTTCTTTTATTAGAAGAGCTTAAGCACATTTTTGTATTTTTAAAAAAGGCATTTGTTTCCTAGTCGGCAAACCATGTTCATGATCTTTATTTTTCTACTGTTCTTTAATTAAGTTTGCTTTTTTGTTTTGATTTGTTTTTGGTATTTTGTAGGGACTTCCAATATGTTATGGAAGAAATTGGCCTTTGTGTATTACATATGTAGCACATAACTTCATTTTTTTCTTTTAATGTTATTTGTGTATTATTTACTTATTTTTATTATTTTTTTTCTGCTAAATTGATGGTTTTTGATGCTTTTGAAATTTATGTCATGCTTTGAAAGACCTTTCCAACTTTGAGATTATAATAAAACAAACTAATAAAAATAAGTCATCAGTTGTTTTCTCAAGTAGTTTTTATAGTTTATTTTTTCTTCTCAGATCTCTGCATCTGAGGATTATTTCAGCATGTGGGATGATAATGGGAAATGGCATTCCACATTCCTTTGACACTTTTAGTGAGAAAAGACTCTATAACTGCAGAACGAGGCCACCTGGTTTCTTTAAGCCATTGGGTACTTCACACTCCAAACACTGTGAAATCATCCAACAAAATCACCCTCGTATGGAACAAGGTTAACATGTGGGAAAACATTTTCAATTAGTCATTTAGATCAGTATTTTTCTGAATTTTAATCATTGGAACATTATTTAACAATTTTTTCCTTTTTCATGTTTACTCCTATACTATTATTTGCTTAATACTTTAATCGTTCTTGATATATAAATAATTTTTAAAGGAAACTACATCATAATTTAACATTATAACCAAATTTTCTGAAAGCGTACTAAAATAAGTACACCTGAAATGATTCACCTGTACAGCACAGATATAACTTCACTTACCATTGTGGAAAATGGTGATCTAGTTAGAACTAAATATATAGAACATGGGGCTGGGGAGATAGCTCAGTTGGTAGAGTGCTTGCCTCGCAAGCACAAGGCCCTGGGTTCAATCCCCAGCACCACAAAAAAATAGAACAAAAAGTTGAACTGGGTGGGGTGACAATCCTCCAGCAGGTCTGGAGGCTGAGGCAGGAGGAATGAGAGTTCAAAGCCAGCCTCAGCAAAAGTGAGGCACTAAGCAATTCAGTGAGACCCTGTCTTTAAATAAAAGACAAAATAAGACTGGAGATGTGACTCAGTGGTAGAGTGGCCCTGAGTTCAATCCCTGGTACCACCCCTAGAAAAAGTTGGGATGATTGACAGAAATTCTGAGTTTATACTTGAAGTGTTGGTGAGGCTTCTTTTCTTTCTTCTGTGCCTCACAGGCCGTACTTAACAATTCATTTACCAATTTCTGTTACATTAATGTTTTAAGGCATGACAACAAAATCTGAATTTTAACTGGTTTGGTAAATACTAACCCCACCACATGCTGGTTTATGAAAACAAAAGTAAATAGAAAATAGAAAAGCTCATTTTGCCTCTATGATAAACACTTCTCTAAACTTTAAAGATACACATTCAAGATTAATTTTCCTCTTTGCAAAATGAAACACCTGCCATCATATCAAAAATAATAAAACAGAATGGCAGAAGAGGAATTTGAAGAGTACCCCATTTTACCTAATCTTAAAAAATGAGTAGCACAATTCTTTTGAGAACAATAGTAAACTCTGTATGGTGGCACATGCCTATAATCCCAGGGAGGCTGAGGCAGGAGGATTGCAAGTTCAAGGCCGGCCTCAGCAATTTAGCAAGGTCCTAAGCAACTCAGTAAGACCAGATCTCAAAAATAAATAAACAAATAAAATAAAAATGAAAATAATAAATAAATAAATAAATAGGGTTCCGTGGCAAAGCATCCCTGGTATCAAAAATAAATAAATAAATAAGGAAGAGAACAATAGTAATACTACTTGGGTCCAACCAGATCCCTAGACCTAGAGAAGAAAATGTCTTTAAAGATAAATTCTTTTGACCATATATTTACACTGTATATTACTCTTAATAGCTAGAAGCAGACGATTTTACAACTCCATAATCAGAGAATAGTATTTCGGTAATTAGTGAGATCACGTGTGGCAGCGTGCCACATAGCGTCCTGGGGAATAACATAGCTGCCCAAAAAAACACAGAATAGGTAGAGTCACATTGAATGATGTGTGCGGCCACTAGGTGAGAAAGGAATGAGAAAGGGTTAGTTTTGATACACAGAGTGAGAAAAGACGGTCTTAGTTTCAGTGACAACTAATAATGCAAAATCTCTCAGATATTACAAAGTATGTATTCAGGACATAATACTGTTTTGTGTTTTGCCTGATCAGTAATGAAAGAATAATAGCTAAGTTTAATAATAGCTAAGTTTACTATATACCAGGTGTTTTAGAAATACCATCTCATTTGCTCCCCAGGGTATTATTTCTTCCATATTAGAGGTAAGCAAATGGAGTCTCTGAAAAGTAAAATAATCTTACCCAAGTTACTTAGGTAGAGAACAGAAGAGCAGCTATCAAAACACAGACCCTTAAAAGATTAAGCTTTTCCCATGAAATCGTGATGATTCCCTATTAGTCCAGCTCTTTCTACCTCCTGAGATTGTCCCTTCTCTTCTGTCCGGGAAGAGAAGCTAAGCAGAAGAAATCACCTGGCACCTTACAAGCAGTCTCTCTTCCTGGTCACAGGAGAAGAGTTTAATGATCCAGTCTGGCTTTCACTTAAGAAGGAAGGAGCCTGGTGTAACCCTGGTCGTCACAACACTAGGTGACTGAGGCAGGGATTCCCTTGAGCTCAGGAGTTTGAGACCAACCTGGGCAATATAGTAAGACCTCCATCTCAAAATAAAAATAAACAACAACAACAACAACAACAAAAATTCTAATAATGAGGATTGGGATAATTGAACCAAAAAAAAAAAAAAAAAAAAAAAAAAAAACTGTAGGAGTCCCTCCCGTAGAACTAAAATTTCAAAACAAAAATGTCATAGACTTGGGCAATAACTTAGCAGCCTGTCACTCAGACTTACTTAGGCAGCATCAGTGGGGTTGTGGAGTTCTGTATTACCTTCCTGTAACCCTTTTTCTATTCTTCCTCATTCAGTTGAAATAATTCATGCAGTTTGGGTTGAAAAGAAACAAATAACATTTGCAGGACTCCATTTCATAAATCCCCCTGCAGGGCATTGATTGGCAGTTCCCTCCCTTTCTTACAGCACATTCTGCATCCCTGGGGTGAGCAAAACACTTGCATTAATACAAAATATGAGAATATCAAATGAAATGTTTATGGAGATTTTCTACAGCTGCTACCTAAGAACCCCTCCTCTCTAAAAATGTTGCCAGGATTCCCCAAAATTACACAGAAATGTCCTTGTAATTAGTCATAAAGTAATAAAATATATTTAGCATTTATCATAAAGTAGTGGTGTCATATTCCAAAGACGATTCTCAGATAATTTTGGGAATTATGTGACAAGGTACTATATAGAAGTTAGTCAAAAGTTTTTACTTAAAATAAACACAGTATTTGGAGAATAGGCTTTGACCCACACATATCATCCTGAGTTCTAGATTTTGATCCATTCCTTAGCCAAAGAATACTAAAAAATAAAGAACCCTCTGAGAAAAAATTTCCTCAGGGATTGAATCTTAGGCTGGCAGTTATGAGATTATGTGAAATAATGACTACACTAAAGAACCTAGCTAGTTCTCTGACATTCAGAAGATATTCAACAAATATTAGTTTTTTTCTTTGTTTTATTTATTTGCATCCCAAATAATTGCAATAGGCTGATTGCAAGTAAATCAAGTAAATAGGTAATTGACAAACAAAAGCTATTGGAGAAAATATAATCATAAAGAGAGCCAAGTATTTAGGTATTAGCACAAAGTACTTTGCATTATAGTTACACTTGTTCTAGTGCTGGAGTTTCTTTGCAGAACACACTTAGGATGTCATGTAATATAGTCTGAAGAAAAATTAAGACATTTCAGTAGGGGTATATGCTAATTCTCATTTCATTATGTTTATAATTTTTTTGGGGGGGGGTTACCAGGGATTGAACTCAGGGGCACTCAACCACTCAGCCACATTCCCAGCCCTATTTTATATTTTATTTAGAGACAGGGTTTCACTGAGTTGCTTAGGGCCTCACTTTTGCTGAGGCTGGCTTTGAACTCATGATCCTCCCGCCTCAGCCTCCTGAGCCACTGGGATTACAGTGTGCACCACCACGCCCTGGCATGTTTACAATTTTTTTATATTTCACCGAGGTATCCAAAATATTATGCCAATTGATTGTTAAAAGTATTGTAAGGCATGATTTAGAACTTAATCATCAAATAATAATGAAACAATAATGATAATAATAATGTTACCTAAAGTATAGTACTTTTCAGATTCTAGGGATATGATGTGTGCACCTTAGCTATCTTACCTCATCGAATGTACCCAACAACCACAACAGAAGAGCATGATTATTATTACTCTGTTTTATGGATGAAGAAACTGAGGCATGAGAGGTTAGTGTTGTGAAATCTAGAGGAGATACGTAGAGTAAAATACTCAAAGGGAAGGGAAAGGAAGATAAACCATTATGTTGCTCTTTATAAAATTTTAGCCTTTCTTAATTCAAAACTAAAATCTGAAGCTATGTAGTATTTTGTTGCTTCCTTGAAGCTGCTCAGGCAATTGCCCTATCATGAATATTTTCTCTGTAATAGTCTGGATTTGCATCTTGTTTCTACAGGTTATACTTTTCTAGAATAAGCATCTGGGTGAAAAATACAGAAAACAATCAAATTGGGTTATTTTCATACAGAATGCAAATACCTACATTTAAAAAATTCTGAGGATTGAATAATTTTCTAAAAGTTATTTCCAAGTCCCCTCTATTTTTTTATTTTTATTTTTATTTTTGGTGGTACTGGAGATTGAAGCCAGGGCCTTTTTCATGGTAGGCAAGCACTCTACCAACAGAGCTATACTCCCAGCCAGGACCCCTCTATTCTTAGGCAGAGTCTTTGTATGGGAAGCTCACGTTACCGCTATCTATAGCACATGTGGTTCTGAGGTTGTGAGCAGGACAAAATCCTTCCTGGAATGAATGAGGTTCCTCTACTGGCACTATCAGCTATTTGATTTTCTGAAATATTCTGCTAGATGAATATAGCTACATCTGTACTATTTGGAAAATGACCCATTCACAAGTTCCAAGTTCCTTAACAGCAACTGCCAGTCAGTGTCAAATCTGGCTTGAACACACTGTAATTTCAATTAAGTGGCACACCATTTAAATATGCACATAAATAAATTGCATAGAAAAATTATGGAGGGAGAGAAGAACGATCTGACAATAGTGCATGTCAAACTCAACGGTAAACACCTATCATGACAAATTTCCCTGACATTCTTCCTTCTGGTGAAAATATATACAGCAATATTTCTATTAAGGATGCTTTTCACAATAAACTTTGATGTCAGAGCCTGTTTTAAGAGGAAGGAGGAATTGAGAGCGCTTTGGGGGGATTCTTGGCTCACACACTTCAATGGGGCACTGAACTCCTCAGGTGTTAGGTATGTGGCTGTGGATTTTGGTCTCTTGGGCCACATGGGAGATTCTTTTCACTTGTACCAGTATCTTAAGGGACTAAATGATAAGAACCATTCTTGTTGGTCTGAGACTACTCAGTCCAGAGAACAAGGTCTGCCCTTTGCGAGTCTTCTTAACCAGTTTGCCTTGTGAAAGTTTGTGTATGAGCTGGTGTCTTCTCTTCTACTCTGGTGTTTGCCACCAACTCAATCTAAGGAAGCAAGGTCTCACCCATCTCCCTGCCACTGGGTCTCTTACAGCACAAGCCACGTGTGTGACTATAGACAAAGGGCAAGTCTCTGCACACCTCAGTTTCCTTGTCTGTAAATTTAGGATGACAATAGACTCGACCCTGCCAGGTGACTGTGAAAATGGGGGTTTTCTACCATTAGTTGGTTGCATGGTTGAAAGGAAAGCAGGCTTCAGAATGGAACAGATTTGGATTCAAGTCCTTGTGAACTTGGGATAAATCTTGGGTTTCTCTGAACCTGTTTCTGCATTTGGAAATAGGAAAATTTCACTTATTAGAGTGGATGTGAGGATAAAAATTAATGTATGAAAATGAAAATGATCAAGGCCATGTTAGATATTTAGTTAATAGTAATTATTTTTAAATAAACATTTACTAATGTGTCTACTGTGTTTAAGGGCCTGTGATATGTGCTAAGGGAACTTGTGTTTTTAAAGTGTGACGGCCAAAAATCTTGAATTAGAAAGAATGGTGTTCTTATATTACTATATTTTATCTTGTGGTACTAATAGCTCTCACATAGGTATTGACCTGAAAGAGCTTTGGGGATAAAGTGTTTCATGACCTCTAAGTAATAACTAATTTAACCAGTTGTCAAATGGCTGGTTCTGACATTGGTCCTATCAGTTATATATGAACATGAAAATTATTTTCTTTCAAATTGCCTTGCATCTGATTGATATGTAAAATATATTTTGGGCTTTCCCTTTAGTATTATAGTACCTATAAATCATATACTGGTTGCTTAATGCTAATGTTTTCAAAAACATGAAGTCTCTTATTTTATACATAAAATGTATATAAAACAAAATACATACTTTTGTATGAATGTATGAATGTATATGTGTATTTATAATATAAAGAATGAAAAAACAAGAACCCATGTAACCTCCATTCTACTTGGGACACAGAAGTGTCCTTCCCTGTCATGTTCCCCTCTCCCCTTGTAAAAGAGTGACCAGTCTTTTGAGTTTTGTGTTTCTCATTCCCTTTTTTTTTTCTGCCACAGTTTTATTACGTTTGTATAGATGTTTATATACACCTCACCAACTTGATGAAAAGGAAATGTTTGATCTATCTCTGTCCTCCTTTACAGCTCCTAGAGTATATCAAGTATAATCAAAATAATAAATCCTCTGCACAGTCTGGCCATAACAGCTGAAGAAAGTCACTGAGCCTCTCTAGACTCAGTTTTTCATCTGTGAAATGGGAATAAATGGTCTATTTCCAAGAACCCCACCACAATTTTGAGGTGACCAGTTGTTACTATGATCGCCTTCTGCTATTTCTGGTGGGTACAATTAATATCAGCACATCTTTCTAACTTGTTGCTTCCACAGTATTCGCAGGAAAAGCCATCATTGCCTGGCACAGGTATTATGAATGAGCTTGCAATAGGGCAGGTTTCAGTCTCTCAATCTCTTAATGGTCAAACTATTCTCATTATGCTTTTTATCCTTATACAATGCTTGAATGAAAATAGAGTCATTAAATAAATGTACTTTGCATGTGTCTTATGTTACAAAAAGCACCTCATGGTGACTTTTAATTGGAGATAATGCTAATGAGGATGGGCAGGATTTGGAGACTATGTTTAGACACAGACCCTCTCTTACTGTGAAAATGGCCCTGTATTTATTCTCACATAAAGAATGTGTGTAATGCCATGCTGTATATCCTTGATCCAGGATTATTTGGTGTTCTGTCTCTCAGAGAAAGAAACCATAATTCACATATGTCAATGTGTATATTAATCTGTGCATACCCAGTGATGCCGGCAGTTCTTTAGAATGGTTATTAATGTCAATTTTAAGAAACCTTAATGCCAAGTAGTTAGGAGTGTTCCAGTTTTGCAGAGAGAAAGTAGAGGTAAATTGCTTAGTTTTAGTCTAGTAGGGAAATGTATATCAGAGGGATGTTAGTCATTCATAGTGCTAGTTACTATTTTACTGTAGATTTTCATTTAAAAAGAAGAATTAAATGCTTGTGAATTTTTTGCACACAAAAATAAATCCATTCTGTAAACTATTCCTGTATTCAATTTTCTTGGATTATATAAACTGAATTACTCTAAAAATAAATTATCCAACATAGTTCTAGAAGTCCTAACCAGAGCAACCAGGCAAGAGAGAGTAAGGAGCATTCGAATTGGAAAATAAGTAAAATTGTCACTGTTATCAGTGACATGGTTTTATATATAGAAATCCTCAAAACTCTACCAAATATTATTAAAATTAATAAAATAATTCAGCAAAATTTTAGGATACAAAATCAACATATAAAAATCAGTAGTAATGCTACATGCTAAAGGCAAATTATCTGAAATAGCAATAAAAAAAATCTCATTTACAATAGCTACCAAATAAACCCTAGAAATAAATTTAACTAAAGAGGTAAAATATTTCTACAATGAAAATTATGAAATACTAATGAAAGAAATTGAAGAGGACATAAGACAGTGGAAAGATATCCTGTGTTCATGGATTGGAAGGACCAGTATTGTAAAAATGTTTATACTACCAAACCACTTTACAGATTCAGTGCAATCCCTATTGAAATACCAATGACATTTTTCACAGAACTAGAAAAACAATCCTGAAAATGATATGGAACCACAAAAAACCCATATAGCCAAAGAGGTCTTGAGCAAAAATAATAAAGGAGGAAGTATTATACTACCCTTCAAAGCATACCACAAAGCTATAGTAATCAAAACAGCATAGCACTGACATAAAAGCAGGCACACAGACAAATGGAATGACATAGAGAACCTAGAAGTAGATCCACACATCTATTGCCAACTAATTTTTTTTTTTTTTTTTTTTTTTCAGTTCTGGGGATTGAACCCAGGGCCTTGTGCTATGCGGTAAGCACTCTACCAACTGAGCTATATCCCCAGCCCAGGTCAACTGATTTTTGATGAAGATGTGAAGAACATGCATTGGAGAAAGGACAGTCTTTTCAATACATAGTGCAGGGAAACATGAATCTCAACATGCAAAACAATGAAACTACATCCTATCTCTTACCAGTTACAAAAATCAACTCAAAGTGACTTAAAAACAAGACCTAAAACTATAAACCTACTAGAAGAAAGCATAAAGGAAATGCTTCAGGACTTTGGTACAAAAGGATTTTTTGGAAAAAACCCCAAAAACACAGAAGGAAAAAAAGTAAAAGTAGACCAATAGGATTTCATTAAGCCTTCTGCACAGCAGAGGAAACACCTATAGAGTGCAGAGACAACCTTCTGAATGGGAGGAAATATTTGCACACTAACACTGACAAGGCATCAACCCAGAGTTTATAAGGAACTCCAAAACCTCAACAGCAAAAACAAAACAAAAACAAAAAAACAACCTGATAGAAAAGTGGTTAATAGATGTAAATAAATAAATCTCAAAAGGAGACATACAAATGCCCAAGAGGTGCATTAAAAAATGGTCAACATAACTAATCATCAGGGAAATGCAAATGGAAACCATATTTCCCTGATGATTCCCTGAGTAAGGAATCAGTCCTAACCTCAGTAAGGACGACTATGTTAAAAAGATAGCAAATGCTGGCGCAGACATGGAGGAAAGGAACCCTTGCACACTCTTGGTGGAAAAGTAAGTTAGTGTGTCCATTATGGAAGACAGTATAAAGTTTCCTCAAAATATTAAAAATAGCACTCTATATGATCCAGAAATCCCACTGGATTCATAGGAAATAAAATCAGTGTATTGAAGAAACATTTGTACTCTCTTGCTAACGGCAGCACTCTTCACAATAGCCAAGAAATGGTAGCAACCCAAATGATGAATGGATAAAGAAAATGTGGTGCATATACTATAGAATACTATTCAATCACAAAAATAGTGAATCCTGTCATTTACAGCAACATGGGTGGAGCTATAGACCATTAAGTTAAATAAGCCAGGCTCAGAAAGGCAAGGTACCACATGCTCCCACTCAAATGTGGAGTCTAAAAAAGTGGATTTCATAGAAGTTGGGAGTTGGATGGTGGTTACCAGGGGCCCAGGAGAGTGGGCAAGGCAGGGATGCAGACAGGTTGATCAATGGGTGCTAATTTACAGTTAGGAGCAAGAAGATCTGGTGTGCTATTGCACAGTAGCATGACTACAGAGAACAATAAAGTACTGTACATTTTAAAAAGTCAGAAAAAAGGATTTTGAAAGTTTTCACAGTAAAGAAACGATAAATGAGGAGGTATATATATATATATGTATGTATATAACATGATTTAACTGTTACACAACATATACACAGTACTCCATTAATATTTACAAGTTATGTTTTTAGTATTAGTGAAAAATAAATTAAAGGTTAAAAAGATTTACCTATTCCTTGCTTTATTTTCCAAATACAATGTGTAAACAGAAACTTAGTATGACAAAAACAAAAAATAATTAAATCATCTTATCTGATCAGTCTAGCATAGCTTGAGGAGGAAGACATGTAAGAAATCAGCAACCATGCAAATAATCAAAACCTAGAAGAATCTTCATGATGGTAGCCTAAGTTGGCTGAAGCTCTGACTGAGGTCCTTGCAGGTCATTTGGGAAAGTACAGTATCACACAGACTTCTGTGGAAGTACTTAGCAAGACAGGTAATGTCTGTCAGAAAAGACCTCAGCAAGAAAATAGATAAAGGCTTTGGCCTCATCAAGAAAAGACTAAACTATATATTTATATATATGTGTACCTCCAAGACCATCCATCCATCCATCCATCCATCCATCCACCATCCATCCATCCATCTATCCATATCTATCAACTGACACTATCAAAATATTATTGACTTTTAATAGGGTATTCTAGGCCCTAAAGTGTTCAGCAAAATAGATTATGAGAAAGCAAGTGTCTCCTGCAAGACTTGCTGGTTCATACTATCAGTTCTTTTTCTACAAATGCTTTTGTAAATTCAAAGTAATACATGGGTATCTCCAGGGAATTATGTCAGATTCAGATTTACTAGTCACAGGTTCATGAAACTGGAAGGGACCTTGTGCAATCATTCAGGAGGAAGAAAGGAATGGATTCTTTACTTAAATGGAAAAAAAATCATGGTTATATAGAAGATTTAAGGTTTCTAAACAACAGGAAACAGACATGAAAAAATAAACAATCTATAGAGCACTAGAGAAAGCACTTGAAGCCCAATTGACTAACCTCCCAGAAATGATAGGAAGACCTGTGTCATAAATAATAAAATTTCACACAGATATTGCTTACTATTTGCTAATGTTGCCTCTGAACTTTCAAATCAATAATACAACTTGTATTAAGGTTTCCTTTAGGTAAAAAATTCCACCAAAATGCCATGAAATTAGATCATGTAAAAAACCACCACCAACAACAAATAGCAGACTGAGAAAAAGAGCAACATTTAAATAAAATGCCATCAATTTTCCATGAACTCAAGTAATAGCTTCTATTTTATCATGTTTTTACAGGATTCATGATAGAAAAGTGAGATCAGGAGCAAGACCCTTATTTTAGAACACGGGGTCACTGGACAGTATTTTTCTCTTGAAATAAGGTTATCTCCTGACTTCTGAAAGATTATTTTGACCATCATTTTGCTGTACTCATATAAATCCTACTCTCATCTTGAAAGGAGACCTATTCCAGTATGGAGTCCTCAGGTATAAATTATCCATGGCCAAAGTCATTATCCTGGGAAAATGAAGTTCAAACTAGTGTGTTTGAATTATGGCATGCAGAAAATCATTGGAAAGCTCTGTTCTTTAGGTTTGTATTATTTTAAGCCCTGTTTTATCCAGCTGCTCCATTCATGAAAATCACAGTATGATCCTAAAGCTAAAGAAACAAACCTGGGTTCAGCTGTAAATTGTTCTTTTTTTTTTTTTTAAGAAAAACATGGCCCAAGAAAAACCTCTAAATGTTACAGATAAGAAGATGGGTTAAAATATATGCTTTTTAGAGGGAGGGAAAAAACCCATGCCTTTAAAAAAGTAAATGTGGTCAAATATTTTTTGACAGTGGATATTTGAATAAATGAATGCATGAATCTGTCAACTAACTAGTTACCCGAAAATTGTGTTGCATACTTCCGGTGTGAAAAACAGGGTCAGTTATGAAGGAAACAAAGTTGCATGTGTTGCAAAAATCATTGGGATTTAGAATCTGAATGGACCACACTGGATGAATGAGTAATATTTAGAATTTTTTTTTTTTGTAAAATTTCAGGGTTCCCATAGTTACTTTTTCCTTTTAGTTCTTTTTTTTACAACATACACACTTTATTTATGCATCCTAATTAATGATTTTTCTGAATTAGTTTATTTTCACTCCTTTGTGTTAAATAATCCTTCCCTTTCTCATTGACTAATTATGTCATACATTATTTATTGTGTATTAAATTTTTACATATATATAATATTTGTGTTATTCTATCCTATTAATTAATTATTATTCCAGCAGGAACTTTCTAATTATTGTAGCTTAAGCATGTTTCAAAAACTGCTGTGGCTATTCCCCCCACTCCCCTTTTTTTTCTTTTTATAGTACTGGGGATCAAACACAGACTTTACATGTTAGGCAAGGGCTCTATCACTGAGCTACACCCCTGGCCTGGTTGCTCTATCTTTAATTAATTAATTAATTAATTAATTAATTATTTCTCTCTCTCTGTTTCTTTTTTGGATTGAACACAGGAGTGCTCTACCACTGATATACATCCCTAGTCCTTTTTATTTTGAGACAGGGTCTTGTTAAATTGCTGTGGTTTCACTAAGTTCTGAGGCTGGCCTCAAACTTGTGATCCTCCTGTTTTAGCCTCCCAAACTACAGAAATTACAGACATGTGTTTGGCCTAATACATTTCTTTCTTTTTCTTGTGGTGCTGGGAGTTGAACCCAGGGCCTTGTGCTTGAGAGGCAAGAACTCTACCAACTGAGCTATATCTCCAGCCCCTACTACATTTCTTTTTAAATGTGTTTTTATATTTTTCCTAATTTAGTTCTCCAATGCATTTTAGGGCCCCACCCCTTAATTTAAGATATGTATTGTAGTAACATTACATATATAAATTATTTGGCAAAAATTAGTGTTTTTATAATATTCAGTTGTCCTAATCTTGAATATGTTTTAAAATATATCTTTTAACAATACTTCAGTTTTCTTCATATAAGCTAATGTACTTTTCTGATGAAGGTTTTCATAGAACTACTTAGAAATTTAAAAATTCATTTTTTGTTCCTTTGCAATTGGAACTTCTTTATAACTTCTCTTTCCAACTAGCTGTCCCTAGAATTACAGGTATGCTTTTGATTTTCTATATTTAAGGTACATTTAATTTTTGTTTTTCTAGCCTTTCTAAGTTTCTAGAAACTTAACACCTACAAAATGGAAACTGTGTCTCCTTTCAGTATGTGTAATTCATATTTCTGTTTAAAATCTAATTGCACTAGCTGATAAAGTGATAACAGTATGGTAGCCATGCCAAGGTTCACATGTCAACAGAAATAAATGTTCTTAATTCTTGTTATAATGTGAGTATAAATTCCCTTTTCCATCTCAAACATATAGAACTGGACGGAGCTGAGTTGAAATCTCCGTGTCTCCAAATCTGCTGGGCTTGCTTTATTCTTCTAAATACAGGATTTTTAATTATATTTTTAAAAAATTTTTACAGACTGCATTTTGATTCATTGTACACAAATGGGGTACAACTTTTCATTTCTATGGTTGTACACAATGTAGATTCACACCATTCATGTAATCATACATGTACATAGGGTAATGATGTCTGTCTCAGTCCACTATCTTTCCTTCTCCCACCCGCCTCCTGCCCCATTTCCCTCTACACAATACAAAGTGCCTCCATTCTTCTCTTACCCCACTGCCCCTCTCCCCCTATTATGTATCATCATCCACTTTTCAGAGAAAACATCTGCCTTTGGTTTTTTGGGATTGGTTTATTTCACTTAGCATGATATTCTCCAACTCAATCCATTTACCAGCAAATGCCATAATTTCGTTCTTCTTTATGGCTGAGCAGTATTCCATTGTGTATACATACCACCGTGTCTTTATCCATTCATCAATTGACAGGCATCTAATTTGGTTCCACAATCTAACTATTGTGAATTCAGCAACTATAAACATTGATATGGTGCTTTACTGTAGGATACTGATTTTAAGCCCTTTGGGTATAAACCAAGGAGTGGGATAGCTGGGTCAAATTGTGGGTCCACTCCAAGTTTACTGAGTACTCTCCATACTGCTTTCCAGAGTGGCTGCACCAATTTGCAACTCCACCAGCAATGTACTAGTGTGCCTTTTTCCCCAAATCCACCCCAACACTTATTATTGCTTGTGTTCTTGATAATAGCCATTGTAATTGGAGTTAGATGAAATCTTAGGGTGGTTTTGACTTGCATTTCTCTAATTACTAGAGACGATGAGCACTTTTTCATGTATTTGTTGATCGCCTGTATCTTCTTCAATACAGGGTCTCTTGAGAAAGCAAAGTGGACAGCATTCTTTTTCTTTTTCCTCTTGACTTCCTCTTTCTCATAGCCTATCTTACAGTGAATATTTTACTCTTTCTTTTACAAACAAATAAATCAAATATCTATTACTCAAAAGTATTCAGCACTTAAAATGCAAAATAATTTATAGTCCTCAGGGAAACAGTTTTTCTGAAATTTTCATTGTTTCCATCTGTAATTTTCTGTTGATTTTCCCCAAATCACAATATGTGGTAAGTTGGTTGTGAAAGTCATCCTTCTAATGAACTTTCATTTGTTTGTTTCCTAACTATTTGTTTTTGATCATAACAATTTTCCTTCAGTACCCATTAACGATCGAGCTCCATTGTAAAGAACTAGAGAAAATGCTGAACAAGAAATGCCCTTAGACCACAAATACAGGGGTGAGGAGCAGTATGGAACCTGACGTGACCAGACTTTAATGAGCTCTTAAGGAGGAAGATAAAGTATGGAGGAGTATTGTGATACCAAAGAGGGAGGACTGAAAGCCCTAGGTGGTCCCTGCTTAGCAGGGTTTTAATGGAGAAATGGCAGGTGATATCTAAAATTTCAACAAGAGCATAACCTCACTCATCCCATTCCCATGATGAATATTTTGGTTTCATTTTTCCTCCAAATAAAGTTATTTAAAATTTTATGAAGGAAGTAAATTAGGTAAAACTCCTTTATTGTCTCTTACCAGTAGATTACAACCAGAAAAAAAAATGAAAATAATAAATTAGTGACGTAATGAAAGTCTAAAATGACTTAAAGGGTTCAGGGATCACAGGATGTCTTGTATTTCAGCACCAACCCTTCTTGTTGAAGAACGTTTATGAGCCGATTTGAATAATAGAGTAAAACAAATATGCAATTTGTTAGACACTGTGGATTTAGAAAATCATAGGATTAAGTCCTTAACCTTTATTCATGAAGGATTAGTTGGGATAACTTTTTAAATTTTATTTTGAGGAGATATTTTCAGAATTAAATAGTTTACAATGGCCCAGACTAAAGAAATTCACCTCAGGTTCAATTAAAGCCAGCTTCTGTCATTTATTCATGACAACTGACTTCAAAACAACATATATAATTTCATCCTTGAATTAGTTCAGGAAAAGATCTAATATGCGTAGTCTGAGTATATTTAATTGCATCATAATATATTCATAATCTACTTAAATTTAGGAAATATAAACAATGCATCTGAATAGAGTTATAACTTCAGGAGGCACAGAGAAATTAGTAAATTAGTGTAGAGGTTGATTAGTGGAAGATATCCTATTGACCTAAATGACTTTACCTGCTGGGTAGTTTACATACAGTAACTAATTCACAAACTGTGAAAAATCTCTTTTATTCTTTTTCCTAATATATTCTCAAAAAAACTTTCAAAACCATTTAATAACTTGTAGGCATACACAGGGGACCCAATAATCCAGAAAGGTGATTAAAAAATGAATTCAGAATTTCGTATTATGTGAAAAATGCAATTTTGCTTAACTTTTACGGGACAGCAAGGAGAATCAAGAATCAAAGGAGCAAACATATTTTTTATATCAAGTCTTCTATAACATTTAAATTTCTTTTCTAGCATTGCCTAGAGAACGTTTGATTGGCAGAAGATGAGTACAACTGGAAATCAATAGTTCTGTAAGTGTCCTCTGCAGATTTGTGGAGTTCTGGACACCCATTCAGGAGGTCTATGAGGTCAAATACATTTTTATGAAAATACGAAGAAGTGGCTTGCTTTCTAACTATGTTGTCACTTTGTACTGATGGTGTACAAGCAAGCAGTGGTGGCTAAAATGACTGCTGTCCTCAGGCAGTGGCACTGAACAAACTCCCAGCAGTCACTGTCTGCTTCATTTCCACACACATTAAACAAATAGCCAGTTTCATTTGAGAACATCCATGATGAAACCATACAATCCTTAATTTTATTAACTCATGATCCTTGAGTACATGTTTTTTTTTAACATTCTGTGTAAAAAGTGGGAAATTGCCGTAAGTACTTCTGCGGGTGGAAGTAAGATGGCAGCCTCCTGGAGAGCACTGGAAGTTGAGGGGCAGCTGGCTTTGCCATGAGGCCAGTGGGGGTATTAATCAATGTGGTTTGATTTTCAAATATTGCATAATGAATGTATCAATATTGGAAGATCTGAAATGAAATAGTATTTTCCAAATGACAAACGTGATACTTCAAAATCATGAATGTTTAAAAGATCCATTCATAGAACCAAATAAATCTGTGGAGTTTCATCTAGCAGGGTATAAAAAGTTCACTGCTATTGTTTCAAATTCCATATTAAACTGACTTTTTAGAAACAGCAGGTTTGTCAATTTTGGATGTATTGTCAGAGAATAATACCAATAACTATCTGAAAAGGCTATTAAAACTTCCTTTTCTGCACATTTGTATGAGGTCAGATTTTCTTGGGGTACTTCAAAATAACACGTCACAACAGATGGATTCTAGTAGCAGTTCTGAGCATTTGGCTGATGTCTGTTAACACACATAATAGAGATTTTTAAAAGTGCAAAGTAATGCCACTTTCTCATGAAATGTGTTATTTCTGGAAATTATATGAATATTAATATTCTCATGAGTAAATATTTAAAAAATACATTAGTTGTGTTAACATACAATGAGGTCTTCATTATCATTTTAAAATAAATTGTTAAATGGTTTAAAAGTTTCTAGGTTTTAATATCTAATACAGACAAAAACTCTTTGAGATTTTTGAGTCATTTAAAGAACATAAAGGGTTCTGAGGTCAAGAAAATTGAGAACCATTTGTTTAAATAAATGCTTTAAATATTTAAAATTGGATTTAATCTTTTAATTAACAGAGTTTGATACATACATGGCATACAACATGATGTTTTGATATATGCATACAATGTGCAATGGCTAAATGTGGCTGATGAACAAATGGATTACCTCATACATCATTTTTTTGTGTGGAGAAACAACACTGGAAATGTGCTCTCCGAATTTCTCAAAGTATATAATACATTGAGATAACTAGTCACCAAATTGTTTGACAGATGCCTTGAACTTATTCCTCCTATCTAAAAGAAATTTTATGTATCATTCTTTTTCCAAACCCTTTTTCCTTTAATAAAAGTACTTTTATTAAATCTGTGTCGAAATAAGTGGAATTGGTTTTCTGTAGATCATTTAGAATTATAGTCCCAACAGTCACTAAGAATGAAACCTTGACCAAGCTGCTTACCTTATCCATGACTAAGTCTCTTGTCTACAAATGAGAATATAATAATAATAATAATAATAATAATACCTACCTCAATAGGGTTGTGAGGATTAAATGAGATAATCCACACCAACTACAAGAACCTCTGACACTGATGTTTTTTGTGTTGCCATTGTTTTGAGGACAGCTCCCTCCTTGATGTCATAGTAACAAATAGCTGGCTGCTTTCAGATATCTTTATAAACATGTTGGATAATATAAGACAAACGTTTTTCCATTATTGCTGCATGGAATTATAGAGGAAACGTTTTAAGGGAAATTTTGTATTGCCTTTAGAAAATGTTTTTTGGAAAGGTAGGCAAAAACTTTTTTTCTTGTCTTTGGGAGGATTGTGGTTTCCAAATACTGACAATGTTCAGTCTTATGTAGAATTTTTTTGTGCTGAGTCCTTTTTAATGAATCAATTCAGCAGAAAGATCAGTACGTACCAGCACAATGGTTCATGCTTCAGTGTAATTGAAGGAAGGAGGTCAATTTAAAATATTGAACAACCTGTTTTTTGACAAAGGTCAATCAGTAAGGATTCCAATACTAATCAAAGAGGAGAGAATTCGCCCTTATTGGGAACAGACTATCACAGGAAGTACTATGCAGTCCCTTGCAGTAATCTTTAATCTTCTTAGTAAATCTAAGAGGAAGGTATAACTGTTTCTAATTTATAGATGAGGAAACCGAGTCTCTGAAACTTTAACATACTCAAAATTCATAAGGACAAAACAAACAAACAAAAAAAACTTTTTTGGCTGAGAGAATAGAGAGTGATTTTCAAATGACATGTAGGGAACATTATTACACTGCAATGCTATGATGTTGTTTTTTTTTTCCTGTGTCAACTATAGAAGAAAAACAGTAAGTTTAAAGTGTTATTTCATTGAATGTTCAAACACTATGACTGAGCCTATAAAATTCCAAAAAAATAGCCAGTAAAGTAAATTCAGTGGGAAAAGTCAAACTATTCATTTGATGTAGTGTAGACAAAATAACCACTGGGTTCAGCAATAATTTTACTTTTCAATTGGGTTTTCCTTTTTTGTGTGTGTGGTACCGCAATGGAAACCAGGGCCTCACGCATGCTAAGCAAGTGCTCCACCACGGAGCCACATCCCCAGCCCTTTTTAGTTGACATTAAGATAGATCGTGCCAAGTTGCTGAGGCTGTCCTCAAATTTGTCATCCTCCTGCTTCAACCTCCCAAGTAGCTAGAATTATATGCATGTGCCACTGTGTGCAGCCCAACTTGGGTTTTATTTTTTCCATGTAGTTATGGCCTAGGAAAAATGTACTAATGTAGGTACTGACACCACTTGAATTCCAAGAATTAGTAACCCTGATTTGCCTTTCATATTCTTCAAAAGAATAATTTCTGGAATGAATTAGGTGAAGTGAATGCTGAAACATGCAAAATATTATTTTTGATAATTCTATGATTATGCAATATTTGTGAAGTTTAGAAACTTTATCATAAATCTCTGAATAATTATAAGCCAGAACTCTGAGAAGTAGTTGAATAAAAAGTAAGAATCCAGTTTCTACATTCAAGACATGGTCATAAAATTTAATCATGAAATTTAATTTAATAACAAATGTTTAATAGAGTGAGATATGCTGCATATTCCTCTTTTTCTTCATTAAAAAAGTTATATTAATGAATAGCCCAAATCAAATATTTTTAGTTGGAAAAAAATGTGTAAAAGCCTAACAACTGGGTAAACTTAGGTATAATTCTTTGATGTGGTTATGTTCTGGCATTAGGAAAATTAGACAGCTTTTTAAATATGCCTTAAAAATAAATTAGTATACTCATTTATTCACCTGATAAGCTTCCCATTTGCTAGAAAGATACAGAATAAACATGATGAGTTCAGAGAATTTTGAAATCTTAAACCCATTTTCTAACTATGCAAGCTACATATGGTTCTTTAATCATTAACCATAATTAAATGAAATATCTATAAAAATTTTAAGTTTGTAAGGCATTTATAAAGAAAAGCTTTTGTGTTTGGGATGCCAAGACCTTGTAAATTTGGAAAGATGTAGTCAGAAAAACAAGGGAAAATGAATCCACAATTTCCCACATTTGAAGCATGGTGTCCACACCTTGATAGAGAAAGAACTAACATAAATAATTCTAACACTAAAATTGAGGTCACAAGGACACAGATTTTTTTTGTGTCTCACAAGAGATCCTGTTGTATCTTAATGGAAGAATTCAAAAAGTGGACCTTCCATGCTTTGAGCAAAAAGATCAATTTTATAGACTCTTTGTTAGTATGTTGCTTAAATAGTCCATGATTCATGTCACCTACATCAGCCAAGAATATGACTTTTGTATTCTTCAAAATTCTGCTTCCTAGTCCTGCTGACTTTATATATTGAAATTTGTAATGAGAAAGTTCATACATTATCTTCTAAGATATATGTTCTTATACTTAATTTATACATTTTTTTCTTTTTGTGGAATTTTTAGCCTGAAATTTATTTCTGTTAAAAATTTGAGACTCACTGAAAATTCAACACTAGTATTTATTCTGTTTCTAGACCACAAATTTTGGTGTTACTATAAAATATGTTATAAGACTTTTGGTACCAGCTTTATATTTAGCCTATTTAGTTGGCTTAAGTGGCTACATTAGTTGTTAACAATGAAACTTAATTCATATCAGGTGGCCTAGGAACTACATCTGGGATCTCTTATGACTTGAGGCTGCGTGAGTTTATTTCAACAAGGAAAAGAAAAGCATTTTTTAACCACAGCTCTGATTCAGAAATGAATTCTGAATTCAGTTGTTCTGTAGCATCTTGGACCTTGTCCATGTATCAATTATTATAAATCTTCCTCCCACATCTTGCCCTCCCATTTTGAAATAAGCACAATGTGTTTTTATTGCTTTCCAAGCATTTAAATTTGCATGTGCTACTCAAATGCATTTTGTTTTGCATTTGTGAACTTCGCATTCATATTTTTCCAAATAATGTGTCTTCTCGTGAAGAATTACATGTACAGTACTTTGCTGTTAATAGTTATTTAAATCATTCACTGATTTTTTTTTTTTTCAGTACCCTGGAAAACACTAAGGGTGCTCTACAATTTGTCTGGCTTGTCTGGCTTTGGCACAAGTGGATTTGGAAAATCATGTTGGAATGGGAATCCAAAGCATCAAAATTTGTGAAAGCAGAGTGTTATCCCAAAAGTGTCAAATGGCCAAATGGTACCAATTTTAGTAATGGTCCTAGAGAGTATTTTTGCAGAAATACAGTTTCAGTTTTAAATTCCTGCTTTTTTGGTCCAACATCTATGGTAGATGTGTTTGTCCCAGAGCAAAACAAAGAGCCCACAGCATCCAAAGCTATTATCTTTTACTTCACTTGACATTTTGGCTGCAATTTATTTTATTAAATTGCTTAACGAGAAGATATTGTTTGGGGAAGTTTAACGTTTTGTAAACTATTACATATGTTTGAGAAAGATGACATAGTACAGTTTATATTTATGTATAAAAATGAATCTAAAAGAACAACTAGATTTAGTTAAATATTATTCATCATCCATTCAGTCCTTCATAAATCTTAAGTATGACAGTTGTTGGACTCCATGAAGGAGGACAAAGACGAATCAGACAAAAATTTAACCTTTTTCTTCTATTAAAATTATTGAAAAAATATGTAAAATAATATATATATATATGTGGGAGGAAAGCAAATAGGAATGAGAAAAACATTTGTGGCAAAAGGTTAACGATTGAAAATTTTTGGGTGATTTTATGTTAGATATTTTAAAATGAGTTTTTGAGTGTTTGCTTTGGTAAAAAGTAGCTCACATATCTAAGGAACTGATGGTTTGTGATGCCTAGGGTCCTACTCAATTATGGGACCTATACCTCAATTCTCTTTTTTGACCTCCTTACAATTTTTGGAGTCTTTTTTTAAACTTGGAGGAGGCATGTGATAAATCTAAAAACAGTAAACCTTTATTTTTTTTCTCTGAAATCCCAATTTTCAGGCAGTATTTTTTCAGGTTAGACCATAAAGCTGCAGTTAACTGCATACACAATTCACAAGAGAAAACATGTGACTTTGAAAGCAACTATATGGAAGCCTTATCAACTAGAAGGCAGTGGATTTGGACTGATCTCCTTGTCATCTACTCTCATTTAATATTCTGTCCAGCCTCAGTTTCAAACTGCAAGCAAGTTGAAATCTAGGCTTTTATCTTTCTCATCTTTATATGTTTAGCAGAGACCTCTGTGTGTAATAAGTACTCAATTCATGTTTATTGGCTGCATGGATGAATGAATAACTATAGATTCAAACTTTTTTATGCCAAAGATCTTTCAATCCATTTCTCTTATTTTGTTTCTCACACTAAGGTGACACTTTGCTTCTTCATGAGGCTAAGTTAGCCTGCTGTGTAATATTTGATCTATATGATTCTTTATGATAGGCCTTTTAATTAGAATTTCAACGTGCAACTACACTTAGGAAATGGTGCACAAGGAGTTTGTCAAAAGGAGAGCAGATTTGAGATCTGGAGAATATTGGTGGCCAGCTCATATATTTAACATGTGGTTAAATACTTAATGAGTCCGATTGTGTCTCTTCAAAATCACAAGCCCTATATTATGTATATATTTTTCAAATGACATTTGAATAAAACCATAAAAGGCATCTAAAGAGTGGAAGGGCATTTCTGGACTTGGAAAACCTCTCAGGTTTGATAACACCATTTTAAGTCATCTAAATTCATACCTATTATCATTTAAGTGAATATTGATGCTGCCACTGGATCGTATACAAATATTCAGATTTTTGTTTTTCTCATCATTCTGAAGGTTATCTCTCTGGTCGCTCTGAAAATCAGGTGACAACCATTTCCCATGATGCTTTAAGGGCTGTCAAACTGTCCATCAAGCTGTCACCTGACCAATCGTTCCCATGGTTCTTTTAGACTTCCAGTATGATAAATTGAAAGGCACTATTATCTGTGTGTTGTGAAAGGGAACTGTTCGGGCTTTGATAAGATATCACTACTCCCAGGTGAGAGGCGGCTGACAGCACATCAAGGCAAAACAACGCGTAGGAACCCTGAACAGGGGAGTACAGGTTTACAAACATCTGTTGTCATTATTTATTACTTTTCTCTGGGTTTAAGTTTCTGACTCATCCTTAGATAATTCAGGAACAGATATTTTGCCTTCTAGCTTGCAAATGACAATTGCTGCTCTTTTCATCTTGGGGGAAGAATCTTAAAACTGAAAACACATCTGCGTACTTTTCTGATGCGTGGTACACACGCTTTCTGCCTTGGAGCCCACAAACCCTGCTTCCTGCTGATGCCATCGCTGACTTTTTAAAGAAAAGGGTCTGAGAATACTTTTCACGGTAGCGAATAAATGAATTTTGATGGTTTCTTATAATAAAATTAATTACTTAGGTCTGATAGATCGTTGTTAATGTACCAGTGAAGAAGCAATATGAACTGGTTTTACTGTTGGCACATATTAGTTTATGTTTTAGTATTGATGCTAGAGTTAGGGAGCCCAATAATTCGTAGCTCTTTATATTCAGAGCTTCATTTTTTAAATTGCTCTGAATTATATTTTAATCTAAAAACTTGGTTTTCCACACAGGTAATGTGAATAGGGGAAAGACATTGTCCTCAATGGATAAGGTTGGAGTCAGGATTGGGATAAGAAGTCAGGGGAGGGTTGTGAGGCACAAGTTTTCTGAAGGAAATCTGTCTGGAAAGTGGGTATATTTTAGTAGAGCTACAGAAACATTACATTTAGGATTTAAGTCTTTGACCTTGAATATTGAAATGAGTCACACTAAGGTCTTAAGGGTCAAATTAAAATCCTACTACATGTAAATATAATTTTTACTCATTATACTCTTGAGGGGCTATTCTCTTGTGTGTGATTTGTCCTTTTTCTCTTCTTTTCCTAGTACTGTAATGACATGTGCTGACAGGTATTTTTATGTGACTGTATCCCTAATTGCTATTATTACATGAACAACTCAATGTGCCCTGCAGATCACTCAGGGAAGATAATCTGTTGTTGTTGATTGTGGTTTTTAGTGAAATAAAAGTACTATAGTTAGTTGCTAACATCACCACCTTGTGTACAAATATTTTTTTGCATGCAGTTTCCTAATGTCATTAAGCAGTATTGTAATTTCATTACATGGTAATGTAGCACTTCGATTACAGACAACATTTAAATAATTTTGTAATTCAGAATCTGAAAAAAAATAAACCATGATTTATTTTGAGTCCTTTGTAATTAGTTAACCATCTAACTCCTGTGCTCTCACATAAGAAACAAAAATGCCCCAGAGCCCTTGCAAACCGGGCATTTGTCAAACTACTTTCTAAAACAGGGACTCAGGAATTTGGAGTAAAAAAGTAAAAGAAAGAATTAAATTTCTGAAAGATTCATAATAATACCAATGGAATAGGAAGCCAGTACCTAGAGTATTTAACTGGTGAATCTGTAACTCTTAACAAATTTATTCACTGAGGTATTTTTAGTTTGCCCCATAGACTGATGTTGGAAATTATTATTTACTTAAAGCGTCATTTTAGTTTCAGAAATGAAGAGAAACTCTTGAGGTTCTGAATGTCAATTTTTTTTTCTAGTGGCTTCTGTCATATCAGAGCTCTACAAGAAGTCCTTGGAGATCGGTGATGTTAAAGTGACTGGACTCCGTCACTTTTCCAAAAAGAGACACCTTGTGGACCCATGAAGGAGGTAGTGACTGGAGGGCAGAATGTCCTGTGAATTCAGCACGGACCTCAGAGGACACAAATAAATGTGTTCCTTTCTCTCACAGTAAAAATTTCAGCCCATTTATAGAAAAAGACTCTTTCATATTTGGATTTTTGTATTACATTTTTATGGTTTTCTCTATCTTTTGGGAAGCCAATTTATTTCAAAATTCATCAACTCACACAGCAACAAAATAAGAACGTTACAACCTGTTGAAAGTAGCATCCAATGCTTCTTGTACTTCTAGAGTTTGTCTACTTAAATTCTGAGTATATGCTAAAAGCTTTAAAATGTTACTAAAGATATAAGGCAAAGAATAACAATATAATATTGTGTGTGTGTGTGTGTGTGTGTGTGTGTGCGAGAGAGAGAGAGACAGAAAGAGAGAGAGAGAGAGAGAGAGAGAGAGAGAGAGAGAGAGAGAGTTCTCATCTGTGAGAAACTTGAAAACTTCAAGTGGAAGTTCACTCAACAAGCCTAATAGGTCTTGTGACATTGACTAACAATTACTTCTCTTGTCAGAATTCTTTAATAACTTTGGAGGTATCCTCCTTCTCCTCCTTCTCCTCCTCTTCCTCCTCTTCCTCCTCCTCCTTCTTCTTCTCCTTCTTTTTTTTTTTTTTTTTTTTCATTTTTCTTGTCTTCCTCTTTTTATGGTACTGGGATCAAACTGTTCTTTTTTATTTTGAGACAGAGTCCCTAGGTGGCCAAGGCTGGTCTCTAACTCGAGATCCTCCTGCCTCAGTCTCCAGAGTGGCTGGGATCACAGGCATATACTACTGCTCCCAGCTCTGGGGTTATCTTTATAACAGTAATTTTTCTGATAAATAAACCAGCAAAAGTACAACACAAGGATAGATTTCAGTTCCTCTTACAAAAACTTCCAATCTTTTAGTTTTGGCTTCTTACTAGCCGTATGTAGAAGGCTATTAAAGGAGTTAGATAATTTCAAGATTATTTCTCACAATTTTTCTATTTTATAATAATATCAACAGTATATTTATAGAATACCTCATGGTTTGCAAAGCAGAAAAACTACTTCTTTTGTGTCACCAGCAACCCTATGCGGTTGGCAGGGCAAGATACCCAACTTTATAGAAGAGCAAATCAAAACTCAGAGACAAGACAGTGAAATACAGCATACAGACCATAATACCATATAGACGTTAGTAGTCACTGACGAACTCATGTCTTCTAAGTTGAGTGTGATGTCCTCCATACTCACACAGCTCTGTCTTTTAGGGCTAGGATGAGACTTCACTAGTACAGATATTAGGAATTAAGTGCGTTTTCTAAAAGTTTGACTCATTTGGGAGAAGTCTATCCATATAGGATTTTATGCTGAACAGTTCATCTGGTGCCGTACTGTCAAATATGGAAGAAAGGATTCGCCACCTACTCCTCAGTTTTTAACTTAGAATCAAACAGAGTCCTTGTGAAAGGTTGTGTCATTTAACTCTGACAACAAATGAACACACTTATATTCATGATAGATAAGTAGAATTTGTGAGATGCCTAATGATTTGTAAAGTATGAAATGAAGTTTTTGAAATGTACCTAAAAGGAAAAGAAATCTGTAGATACTTTCTTTTGGGTATTATTTTACAAGACTTCAAATTTTCATCCAAGTGTCATTTAATTAATATTGAACAATTTCAAGTGTCGATGCTTAGATGTCAACCACTGATGGTCTTTGGAGGGGGATTATGAACTCGCGAAATCTTCAGAACCACCAGTGGATGGTTTCCACTTCTGCTGTGTCTACTTATGTCAAACAATGTGACCAAACTGAATATAAATATAATGTAAAACTGAGATTCTTTGAACAAGTCACTTTTTGATCTAAAATGCTACAACAGAAATGAAAAGTAATATTGACACATTTTCATAACAATGACTTCTAAAATTATTAAAAACAGAACAAGGTAATGCACACTTTATAAAAATTCCATTTTAATTTCTTAGTTTACACAGAAGATCAGAAAAGTACTACCGGTAGAAGTTGCTTAGCACTTCCTTTTTTCAAAAGATTCAGAGAATGGAACAGATTTCTGTAGAACCAAATGCAGCAAAGTGGTCTCCTCTGCAACTGTTAGAACTCAGTTCTATGCCTGCGACTAAGAAAATGTCACTTGAATAGAGAGAACGTTGAACATACCCAATCACGACTTAAAACAAAGAAGTAAACAGTGGAATTTGAGCTAAGCTAACTTTATTTCTCAAACTGAAAATCATAACAATAAAGTTCTTTACACGAACAACTTGGTGAGCTGCAAGAAGCTAATTCCTTTCCTTGCATCGAGCCAAAGAAACAGAGGGAGAAAATTATTCTTCTCTGTTGGTCTCCTGTGTAAAATTTCTTTTCTTATCATCCCATCTAGTCATATCTTTCTGCAGTTTGAATTACCCTCTTTTCCTCAGACTGGTAAGGCAGTGAAAGGATGTTTGTTCTGCTAATTAACTTTATTACCCTGATAACTCCCTGCAGCCTTTGACGAAAACAATTACCGTTACTCCTTTCTTCCCCCCACTGGCAAAAAAAAAAAAAAAAAAAAAAAAAAAAAAGAAGAAGAAGTGAAAAAAAAAAAAAAAAAAAAAGACTATTAATTAGAAATGAGGCCCAGGTCCCTGCCATGTTATCCTGCCACGTTCCCAGGCCCTCGAGCAGGATAGCATTACATTGTCAGTAGTAATTTAGCTCTCATCTGTCTCTGCTAATTATTGTCACATTCATCAAATTCATCAACAAAAGTGCTCTCAGAAGGATTGCATATTTGCAGTTAATACAGCATAAACTGGTATTACCCATCACCACATTTGTGATGATGAGAGGGACGCAACTTATTCATCCCTAATTAGAGCAAGCTGGGTAATTAATTATGCATTCCGCCTTATTACTTCTGAGTTCCCAGATATTGTTTGTCTAAAAAGGGGGAGAAAGCAGGAGAGAGAAGCCTGAAAATGCAAAAAAAAAAAAAAAAAAAAAAAGGGTGATGTGTTTTGTCACATGCGCTATGCCATAATTCCCACCTGACAAACTAGCTGAATCAGTGGAAAATTGCGAGTTGTCAGCAGCAGAATAAACTGCTGTAATAGCTGATTAATGATCAGCACCTGTGACAGGTGCTGTACGGGACTGTAAACTTGGTTTGATTAACAGTCACTGGACGAATAAATATTAGTGACAGTCAGCGGAGAGCAAGTTTGCTTGTTTTCTTCTCTGTTAACAAATCGCACGCATTAAAGTTATTGATATTTCTGTCTGAGACACTCTATTTTTTTTTGTAGTTATCTGGCAACATTGGCAGTGAGTTTTAATGGATTGTGTTTGTTTCTGTTCTGTTATTTTATTTCAGAACTAAAATTGTATTTTGACAAGATGACCTGTAGGGGTTTAAATCCACCAGGTGTGGAAGAAAAGACTACAAAATAACAGGATTCACACTTGGCTTAATTTATGCTCACCTGCTAGTAATCTGTGTGTGTGTGTGTGTATATACATATATACTCTTACAGGCATGTATTCATTATATCCATTTACATGTATGTACAATAACTATTAAGGACTGTTCATGCTGAAAAAAAACAGACAGAAACGTAGACTGTATGATGTTCAATTTGTTTTAAATTTTTAATTGATTTTTTTTCTCTGAGCTGGATATTTTTCCTGCAAATATTGACTGCTTGAGTTCTTCCATCCCATGACTCAATCCAGAATTGAAGGGACCATTTTCCCAAGGCAGTTATTCAACTCGGCTGCCAGCTTGATTGCTTCTACTGAATTGACCATTTACAAACAGATTGGTCAGGAGGTGATTAACCTGTTTGAGCTGACTGGCTGTTAACCAGGAGTCATGTAGATGGAGGCAAGCAGTGGGTGTGTGATGGAAGGAGGCCATTTTGTCTTATTTTATTTTTTAGATTATAAACATTTGCCTTCACTGTGATAGTTTTGCATTTTTGGATTGTGTATAAAAAGTTTAAGATTACAGGTTTTGGAATTCTAAAAGACCTGATTTCGAACATTGGTCCTACTAACTACTTGTGAGTTTGGGTAAGTTACTTCATCTACCTGATTTTTTTGGTTTCTCGAGTGTAAATGCGGGTATTTCCAACTTACATTTATAGGGTTACAGTGAGGATTAAATGAGATAATACATGTAAAGCATCCTATCACAATGGCGGGCACAGGTAGCACTCAATATTAACAATTTAATGATAATAATAATGATTGTTTATTAGAGTTTTATGGTCATACAAGCAGTTGAGTTCATCTGGACAAACTTGCACGTGCATGGAAATCATATATGATCCCCCCTTTTTTCTCTCATCCTCCTTCCTCTTTCCCTGTCTCCTTCCTCTACTAGACTTCCTTTCTATCATCTATCATAAGTTTGGCTCATTTCACTTAGCATGATATTTTCCATTTCCATCCATTTACCAGCAAATGCCGTAATTTCATTCTTTTTAATGCCTGAGTAGAACTCCATTGTGTGTGTGTGTGTGTGTGTGTGTGTGTGTGTGTATTAATCCATTCATCTATTGAGGGGCATCTGGGTTGATTCACAGTTTAATTATTATCAACACAATAGCCAAATTACCTTTGGTTTCTATTTCACATGGTAAATTACTTTAGCAACTATCATTTTTCCTCATCGGAATACAAAATAATGACAAATTAAAAAAACAAATCAAAACAACTTTAGGCCCACTTAACCCTGAGTGCAAACAAAGATGAGTGATATCTCAGGGAGCAGATATCCCCAGGTGCTACCCGGAGTTCCTTGGATGCTCCCCAGAGGTACAAAAGTCGGAGTTGGTGGGAAAGGACCGGCTAGAAGAGCATGTTGTGTCTGCCCTCCCAAATCTCCATAAGAAGGCCTTCAGAAAGGTGTGGGGTGGGGCTGGGTAGATAGCTCAGTCGGTAGAGTGCTTTCCTTGTAAGCACAAGGCCCTGGGTTCGATTCCCAGCATCCCCCCCCAAAAAAAGTTGTGGGGTGATGGTAGGGATACGATCTGAGTGTTTGTTTAGCACAGTCCCGTTACCAACATACAAAACCAAGTTCCCTTTGGCGATTTATTACACGTTCATTTTGGCGACGTGCTGAGAGAAGCAGTGCAGTGCCTATTAAACAGGGCTGCCGCCATGTTCCCAGGACATGAGGGAATATGTACCTGTTGGATCATATTTAATTCATAAGGGGTCAATTTCTAAACCAATGTATTTAGATAAAACAAAAGCAAAAATAAAGGAGACTTAGAAGCTTCAGTTTTATGTGTATGGATTCCAAGGATACTCTGCAAGTAGTTTTCACCAAGAATCATGATGGTTTTTAAAACTGTTCTCTCAATAGTATTTCTAATTTACTTAAAAAATTTAAAAACGACTGTGTCGTACAAAACTTTCAGGAAAATGGAACAATGTTTAATAATAAAATATGTCATCTTTGATAATCACCAAAGGAGTGGTTCTTAACCATTTACACATTGGAATAACTTGGGAGAACTTTTAAATTAATTAATTAATTTTATTAGTTTTTTTTTCAAATTTTTATCTTTTAAATAGAGATATTAGGACCTACCAGCAATTGTCTGATTCTGTTGGCTTTAGGGAGCCTCTTGTACATTGGCATGTTTAGAAAGTTCCTCAGGTGATTCTGAGACACAGATATAGGAATGTAGGTCTATCTCAAAGCTTTAGAACAAGGGCTAAATAGATAAAATTAGAACTTCATGTAATTACAGTGAAAAAAGTAAGAATACTGTCAGATTATAGAACTATGTATGCAATGGATGTATATAGAACTTTCTAACTATCACATGTGGGAACTTTACTGTTATCTGAAGTTGTTAAAGTAGCATGATTGAAATATCTACTTGGGGGGGTTAGTTAAATCAACTAGGGATAAAAAGAGGTGATTCAAACAGTTAGGAATGATATTCTAAATCTGACTCACTTCATATCACTATTTAGAATTACAGGGTCAATTGCCTTATCTCATTGGGAAAAACAAACCCAGTGTTGGTGGCCAGCATGCTCCTTGCTGTCGGGGGAACTAGATGGTGGTGGCTCGGACAGGTGATGGTGGCTGGCCTCCAAGTCACTAGCAACTGGAAGTCAAGAGACCAGAACATATCTGCCATTTGGCACACAAACATGCATTAAAAATCATGCCTGCTTCTCTCTGCATTTTAAGTAAGCTTTGATCATCCTTGGTGCATATGAGTGCCTGGTCATAGCAGGGTTCACTGGTCTATTGCTTCCTCTCTACAGCTCATGATCAGACAATGATGCACCTCATAAAATAAACCGGAAAATTCCCATTTGACTAGGACACCGACGTTCTGAATTATGTTATAGTCGCATCCGGAAGCCAGTTCCCTCTGTCAACTTCTACAACTATGTTCTAGAATTCTTCTAGTCCCGTAGCATTTTAGTTTAAAAATAATTTAATTTGCATTTTTCTAATTACTAGAGATGTTGAACACTTTTTCATATATTTATTAATCGCCTATATATCTTCTTCTGTGAAGTGTCTCTCCAGTTCCTTGACCCATTTATTGATTGGGTTCTTTGTATTTTTGGTGTACAGTTTTGTAAGTTCTTTATAAATTTTGGAGATTAGTATTCTATCTTAAGTGCATGTGGAAAAGATTTTCTTCCACTCTGTAGGCTCTCTTTAGACATTATTGATTGTATCCTTTGCTGAGAAAAAGCTTTTTAATTTGAATTCATCCCATTTATTGATTCTTACTTTGATTTCTCGTGCTTTGGGAGTCTTGTTAAGGAAATCTGATCCTAAGCCAACATGATGAAGATTCGGGCCTAATTTGTCTTCTGTTTGGTGCAGGGACTTAAAATTAGCATACTACAGTAAAGCAGCCACATCAATGTTTGTAGCAGCTCAATTTACAATAGATAGATTGTGGAATCAACCTAGATGCCCTTCAACAGATGAATGGATAAAAAAAACTGTAGTATATATACACAATGGAATATTATTCAGCCATAAAGAAGAATAATATTATGGCATTTGCAGATAAATGTGTGGAATTGGAGAATATCATGCTAAGTAAAATAAGCCACACCCAAAAAACCAAAGTCCAAATGTTTTCCTTGATAAGTGGATGATGATCTATAATGGGGTGGGGGGTGAGGGAAGAATGGAGGAACTTTAAATTAAATAAAGGGAAATAAGAGGGAGGAGGGGGCGGGAGTATGAAAGATTGTGGAATGAGACAGACATCATTACCCTACATACATGTATGATTACACGAATGGTGTGAATCTACATGGTGCACAACCATAGAAATGAATAGTTGTACCCTATTTGTGTACAATGAATCAAAATGCAGTCTATAAAAATAAAAAAATAATTTAAAAATAATTACACTTCATCATGCTGCCTTAAAACTGAAGGCTCTATCTCTGGAAATTTTAAGAGGGAAAGTTTCACTTGGCATATTAAATTTGGGGTGAGTCAACAAGGAATGACTGGCTACACAGGATGACTTGACCTTCCCTGAGTTTCCACGGTCTAGAGCAAGGGTGGGCAAACTGCGGCCAAAGGATAATCTGGGCTGTCATTCATTTTTGTAAGGTTTTACAAGCTAAGAATGGTTTTCACAGTTTTATGTGGTTGAAAAAAAAATTTTAAACTGTATTTTGTGACATGTGAAAATAGTAGGAATTTGGATTTCAGGATCCATACATAAAGTTATATTGGGACACAGTCATACTTATTTGTTTCCACATTGTCTGTGCCTGCTTTTGTGCTAAAATGTTAGAGTTGAATAGATACAGCAAAGACCATACGTCCCACAAAACCTAAGATATTTACTACTTGGTCCTTTCTAGAAAAAGTTTGTTTGTCCCTACTCAAGAGTAATGTTTTTCAAAGTTTAGAAACTTTGGGGATGTTTATACAAATCACCTAGGATCTTGTCAAGATACAAATTCTGATTCAGTTAGGTCTGTGCTGCATTTCTAACAGGCTACCTGGTGATACCGAGGTGGGTGGCCTGAGGACCACACTTTGAGAAGTAGGGTACTAGATTATGACTCAGAATAACAGTTCAGAAGTCTGATGTCTGCCTGAGCAAAAGCAGATCTTTCAGGATGGACTCACATTAACTAAGCCCACAGTACTGACATAGAAACCTTGAAACCTAATTTATTAATCAATGAGAAATGTGATAGCACTGATTCAGAATATTCTGTTCCTTTAGACATGGCACCTGGGATGCTGTATAAGAGCAGCTTATTTTATACAAATGGAAAGGAAATGAGGAGATTTTAGTGTGTTTAGATTGTTGAAAGACTTCAGGCCAATGTAGATGTGCTAGCATGCTGCTATGGAGACCAGATGGTGATGTTTTAAAATGTATCCAGGTGACAATATTTTATAACAATTTATTATTCATTTTATAAAGAACTAGAAGAGAGGAATTCAAAACTTTCTAACACAAAGAAATGGTTAAGGGCTGGGATGTAGCTCAGTGGCAAAGTGTCTACCCTGAATTCACAAAGCCCTGGGTTCGACCCCCAGTTCCAAAAAAGACAAAGAAAAAATAAAAAAAGAACCCCACAGAGAAATGGTTACAATTGAAGACAGAAATGCTAATTACCCTGATTAAGTCATAACTCATTTTATATATATATATATATATATGTATGCATTGAATACATACATATGTGTATGGACATATGGACAATTATTACATGTCAATTAAAACTAAATTAAAAAGTCAAAAATATTTAGTTCAATCAGGTGTGGTAAGACATGCAAACACAGAAATGAATGGCGTGAAAGAAAAAGTTTATTTTTCTATTTGCAGATCCCTAGAAGCAGGAGGCGTGGGGAGGCAGAAAGAGTGATGCAGAAACATTGGCCAGACCCTTTGTTGTGGTTTTCACAGAAAGGAAGGGGAATGGGAGGAAAACGGGTTTGAATACCTTCAGTGGGCTCTGGGGTTTAGGGGTTGCCTCCAACTGTCAGGTGCCTGTCCCCATGAGGTAGTTCAGAGAGGTGGAGAAAGGCCTGGAAGGTAAGAACTAGATAAAGAAGGAGGTATGTGGGGGCCTGGATTTTGAATTGGTTTACAAACTTTCATAGGGAGTTGTTCGCTATTTCTAGGAATGAACCTTGGAAGGGAAGGTCCCACCAGTGTTGGAAAGACCCTGGGCTAACAGACAATAAAAAGTAAGGGCACGCCCTGCCACTTTTTTTTTTTTTTTTCTTTTTTTGAGGCAAAAATCTCTGTGTTGCCTACATCGGTCTGATGGGCTCAAGTGACCACCTTCACTTCCGCCTCTCAAATAGCGAGGACTACAGGCAGGTACCACCACAATGCGCTAGATCTGTTAATTGTCTTTTTTTCTTTTACTTTTTTTTGGTACCAGAGATGAACCTGGGGCACTCAACCACTAAGCCACATCCCCAACCTTTAAAAATATATATAGATTTTTATTTTGAGACAGCATCTCACTAAGTTGCTTATAGTTTCGCTGAGTTGCTTAGGTTGGCCTTCAACTTGTGATCCTCTAGCCTTAGCCTCCTGAGATGCTGGGATTACAGGTGTGCATCACCATGCCCAGCTTAGATCTGTTCATTCTTTTAGGTTCCAGAAGAGTTCTGGTCTAGGAATCTTTTGACTTCTTTCAGTTGATTTTGGATATTGATTATCAAGTTCAACATGGCTTCTATCCTTCATGTTGATTACCTAGTTTAACTTAGAAAACAATCTTATTTTGCTCACTACCATGAAGGGAAGGGTTTTTTTTTGTTGTTGTTGTTTTCTTTCTTTCTTTCTCTCTCTGTTGTGCTCCGTGGAGCCAACACCATACTTAGCATATATAACTTCATCTTGACATCCTGTTTGAACAATTGTAACATCTTACTTCATACCATGGCATCCTCAATCTTTCCCAGAAGGTCACAGATTGCTAATGGTGACATTTAGAGTGGACGTGAGTGGAAGCCACTCTTGATGACTCTATTGTTATTCAGAAGATGAAGGTGACATTGTGGTCATATATAAGCTTTCATATCTCTTTTAATCACAGAGATTTTCGCAAGCCACAAGGAGATAGAAAAGTAGTGGCAGATATCCTTTGTACAATCAACTGCAACATCTATAAGCTGATTTTAAGCAATCTGCCCTAGCTACTCAGGCCAAAGAGAATTTTCTGTAATTGCAGTAACTTCATTCCACTCTCTACTCACATCATATAGTGAACCTAGTCTTGGTTTGCTGTTCATTATTATTGCATGAAATTATGCCATGGAATTTTAAAAAGATTTTTCTGCACATTTCATTTAAAGAATGTTGTAAGTCTAAACTCATGAAGAGTAGCATCAAGAGAGAACTGGAGTTCTCGTCCTAGTTACTGTGTGACCATGACCAAAATAAGTTTCCTTGTCAGTTAAAATGCGTGGCCTCTTCCACTTTTATAAACACTATTATCTTCCACTTTCAGCTCAACCGAAAGGTTTCTATAACATACACATAAATATGGGGTTCATTTCTTCATTGATGCATTTCTCATTTCATGCCACGTGATACGTTGGTATTCCATTTGACTTTTAATTTTTATTCCTTGTGTTATTTTTACTTGTTTACAAATCAATTCTTAAGTTCCTTCATTGAAAAAGAAAAAAATGAAAAGAGAAAGAGAAAGCAAACCCTTTGAGGCAGATATCTAATTCAATTTTGCATCCCTGAGCATTTTATGTAAATGGATCATCCATAGATGTTGATTGAAAGTTGAAGTGGTATGGGAATACCCTCAGAGAAGTAACTTCAGAATAGCCTGACCTTAAAAGGCTAAGAGGATGTAACTTTGCCCAATAAGGGAGGACTTTGAGAAACTAGTTGACTTGGATATGTGGCCATTTCTCATGTTGTATTGGAGTAACTACATTCTACTCTCTGAAATCCTCGAAAGAGCAACTCAACTTTAAATTTCTTAATGTCTCATTATAATTTTGATAGCTCTACCTAAAGTCTTAAGAATTTTTTTTTTTTTTTCGCTTTGAGATTGGAGTTTTCACATTATTTACAACTTGTAGGAAAGAAGATGGTCCATCTAGAATAATGTCAATGCTACACTTACGTTATGCTTCATTGGATTTAGGGAAAATCTTTAGAAATGTATTTTCTTCCTTTAATACATTTCCATTTATGTGCAATGTTTTTGATCAGAAAACTGAAAAGTAGCAGTGGGTAGGAATGGGGGGGAGCCAAATGTAAAACTGGTGCCAACAGATGCAGAAATGCCATGGAAATCTTTGGCCCAGAAATAATAGCTTACCAAAATACACACACACAGTTGTTGGACTCCTGAACAGATACACAGCCGTCTGTACAGACAACAGTGCTGTTGGCCAAGAGTCCCGGAGGCAGGCCAACCTCTCATCCAGATGCCACCGCCAGTGAGGAACCATTTGGCATCTAGTCCTATGGCTGCCAACCTTCTCTCCCACTTTCTGGCATGAATTTTTATAGGGGCTGCACAAGTAAATTAAGACTCGGAAGAGTTCTGTATTAATATGCTGCAACAACGCAGAAAACAGTGCCACGGGAGCCCTTTATGCTATTTGAATGCTTTTATCACTTGTTTTTTTTCTTTTTTTTTCCTAAGTGTCAAAAAACTCTGACTTCTATGTATTTGTCCACAGATCAATGCAATTGCTTTGGAAATTAGGAGTGCTATATTTTGATTTCTGCATGGAGACAATACCCTGGGACTCTTTAAAGAGCAAGTGACTGAAAATACATATGCAAATAAATGAATACATAGGAAGAGAAAAGAGAGGAATAGAACAGATAAGAAAAGAAAAAGATCAAGATATAAAATATACTGATCTTTTTGGGAGAGTGAAAGATGATGTTCATTCTCTCTTCAGCACTAGCAAAGGTGCATGCTGAAAAATTTCATTACTGATCAGAAGACTGCAATAAGAACACAGGTTTTCAGGGACAATTGATTAAGAATCAATATACATCTATGATAGTTTGCAATCTGCACTAACTTCCCAGGGGAAAAAAAAAGTCAAAGGAACAGTGTCTCCTTACCTTGTAACTCCATCAAATGCACTTTCCACCCCTGTGAGGTTGTGCCTATCACCAGTACCATTTCCTACTCCCCACCCCTCCCTCAGGAGAGTCTTCTGTCTGTTCATCCCTTCCTTCCCTCACATCAGCGAGATCCAAGCAGCCAGACAGAGCCTGCTGATGGATCTGGCTTCATTTCTGCTGCAACTTTGCAAGAGCAAAGTTTTGAGATTCATCTGATGAAAGGGAGAGTCATCAGAGGATGGTGTGATCTCTTATGATTTTGATGAATTCAGGAACTGCTACAGTTAAAGTGACATATTTCAATTTGCACAATCAATAGTGATTTTTAATTTAAATTTCTATAATATCAACACAAGATTTTAAACTGCTATTAAATGCAAGAGAAATGAAACAGTCAAACAGTCAAGCTAACATTGCTTCTCTTGGTTCTGCTAGCTAATTTTGAATAACTGTAAGTAACATTTGAACTAGAAGAAAGATTTCTCTGTATTCCATAATCTTCCTCCAATTTGCCCACAAAATTACCCTGAATTCTTTTTTAAAAAATATTTTTAGTAGTCATTGGTGAACTTTTAATTTATTTATTTGTATGCAGTGCTGAGAACCGAATCCAGTGCCTCACACATACTGGGCAAGTGCTCTACCACTGAGCCACAATCCCGCCCACCATGATTTCTTGAGGTTGACCTGTTAGGTATTCAGTCACAAAGTAAGTGATCTTCCCATACAAGAGGCAACGTTCTCCCTGGATACCGTGAGTGTGCTGCCATATTAATGTAACTTGAAGCAACATTAATTGCTCTCAGATATCTAAGTATCATTGACATTGATAAATCATCCTCAGAACGATATCAACAAAAGAATTAGATACTCATCATCACATTCAGGAAAAACAAACATTTCTTACATCAAGGAATAATACATCAGGCAGCCTACTTATGCAATTCTGTAGCATGAAGATTTCTTGATGAACCATCCTATCCAGGTATAAATTGTGTGACAAGTACCTCGGAGAGACAGCTTAATCACAGGAAAGCATGTGGTCAAGGTACATTGTAGAACATACAACACTTCATTCCTTTTTAGAAAAAAAAAAAATCTATTGGGTCATTAGAGTCAAGTGTAACCATTTATTTTCCAATTGCATATTAATATTGATAAAATCTTCCATATTGCCATTGTATAAATGTGATAAAATTGTTACTAATGACATTGAAGTGATGTTTCCATAAATAAAGTTTCTCAGTAACATGTAAAATTCTTTGCTAAAAAGGCAATAGCTAAACAAATAAATGGACAATGGCAATATTAGTTGTCTAAAATCTCCTTAGGAATTTCCTAACTCACCAATCTAAATGAAGCCTGTGGTATTTACACTATATGGTCTTCTCATGTGATTTTACCTAACCCCACATTTTAGAAGAAAATCAATTGGTGTATTTCCCACATAATTTTCCATATTCTCTTTTAAAGAAATATGATTTCTCTTTCTTTGGGATCAAACAGTAACTTCTAAGGAGTACATCTTTTCTCCCTGTGAGCTGAAGAAAGGGGCTAAATTAATGAAAAGATAGATAGACGTTCCCGTTCCACTGAAGTAAGTAAGAGGAGCAGCTCCTGCCTGCATCCTCTTCTCCCTCCGTGCATCCTTTGTCTGTCGGTAAGCCCTGTATCCGTCAGTGGCCCGTCTGTGTGCCTGCAAACATCTAGACATCAGCAGATCCCAGTCATGCCACACAGTTGCCTGGTCCTTCCTAACAGAAAGAAAGTTCCAAACCGTCAAGACTAAATAATCTCCTTCCTCTTAGACATGCAACCTGAAAACTTCACAATAAATTTTGTGTTTCTGATGGCATTTTATAAGGAAGATCTCTAGACCTTCAGCAATTACTTGTGTATGCATTTTTATGCTTTCATCTGATTACTCACAATGACATGTTCACATTTATCCTATAAACACTAATTTTGAGCAATGTTAACTTTAGATAAAATTTGTTGAGGGCTTGGCATGTGCTTTACATGCAGTTTTTTTTTTAATCAGTGCTTAGGTCTTTGAAGTTTATTAGTGTTGTTTTCATTTTATAGATAAGGGAAATGGGGATTGGAGAAGGTAAGGAATATGGTGAAGCAGTTGAACTGAGCAGAATTTGAAACCAATGGTGTGACTCCAGAGGCCACGCTCTGAAAGAGTACAAAGAGCACAACTGTCAGAAAAAAAGGATTTGGGCATCGATGGATTTGGAGATGCAGAGTTAAACCAAATTGAGCAGACTTTTTTGGGTGGGTAGGTGGGCAGGGTTTCTCAGAGTCTATAACGTGTCTGTGAACACTGACTCTCTAAGGTGAGATTTCCCAGTTATTGATCCTCATTGATCTTTCATGTAACCAGTGTTCCCTATTTAACACTCTGGGAACTTTGCCGTGGTATGTATTTTTGGAAGCAGAATTTCTGAGTCAACCCAATTACACTTTTTACTGGTTGCTTTTAAAATTCAGAATGAGTCACTATTCTTTAGCAAATGAGAAAGATTAATGATGGCTTCTGGGGTGAAAGCAACTATGATTCAGAAAATACTGTAGGTGAAATATGTGTGAATAACCATGACATAGGATGGATAAGGTCATATGATTTCAGTCTCCAGTTGATTATCATTTTACTTTTTAAACTCCACTTCTAGGAGGAAGATCCAAATGATAAAAAGAAATTTGATATTAATGCTCAGTATTTATAGTATATAGAAAATGAATACATTCTCTCATTTGACTGGAACAACAACCCATTTTATAGGAAAGGGAAAGAGATTAGAAAGGCTTAAAAGTTAGGAAGTGGTAGATCTGGGACTCAGACCTAAGGCTCTGACTTCTAGTCTAATTATTTTTTTCACAATCTTACCCGTACTCAATCAAAAAAATTGATTTCCAGGGGAAGTCCTTTAATCAGGTAAGAGTCAAGCCAATGTTTAATACCTCCAACTCCTGTAGTTCAGAAATAACTGCTGATTAGACCAAAGAGCCTGATGCTAATGAGAGAGACTCAGTATCCAAGTGCTTGACCCTGGATGCCAAATGCCAGTTCTGTCGCTCACCATGGTCGGAGCCCTGAGCCAAACATTAATTTTTTTTTTTTAAGTTCCTTAGTTACCAAGAGAAAATTAAATTTATTTAGGAATTGTGCCTACCAAGATAAACAAATGGCCAACATGTTTTTTAAGTTTTCAGAAAAAGGATTAAGACTTTTTTTTCATTCATACTCAGTTAATGAAAAATATTTAACTAACCTGAGTGTCTTGTTTGTTTAAACCATTTTATTAATTGGTGTTTGACTTTCTCCCAAGACTTTCCTGATTTTTATCTGATATGGCTCAATGTTTGTGTCTCCTGCAAAATTCATATTTTGAAACTTAATTGCCAATACGATAGTGTTAACAAGTGAGACCTTTAGGAGGTAATTGGGTCATGAGAGCAAAGACATCATACATGAGAATAAGCACTCTTATAAAAGAGATGAGGCAGTTTGTCCTTTTTTGCCCTTCTTCTTCCATCATGTGAGGACACAGTGTTTGTTCTCTTTGGAAGATGCATCGACAGGCGCCATCTTGGAAACAGACCAGGCACTCACCAGACTGAGTGTGCTGCTGCCTTGTTCTGGGACGCCCCCCACAACCTCCTGAACTGTGAGAAATGAATTTATATTGTTTATAAATAACCCAGTCTTATGTATTTTGATATAACTACGAATGGAGTAAGACAACATCCTTCAAAGGCTTTCAGTACATATGTTGGGAAGGAGGTAACATTACTTATGACCCTGCTCTCAGTGATCCTTTTTATAAATGATTTTACTGAATGTTAGTATTATTTACTCTAGTTACCTTTTCATAATGTTAGATTTTTTTTCCCCCAACAAATATATACAAAAGAATAGGGCCAGAGTTCTCCAAATCTTCTTGGCATTTTTTTTCTTTTTTGTAATATCTCCAGACCAAAGAAAATACTACTGTTTCATTTATTAAGTAGTAAGGTCCAAAGGAGTTAATAAGTATTTATATCTTAACAATTTAGTAGCTTTTGAAAAATATATTATTGTATAACTATATATATATTGTAAAATATAGACATAAATTGAAAGAAAACTATTTTAATTTTATTCCTAAGTAATTAAAATTGCTAATGGGATGTATGCAAACTGTTGTCCACTGCAGTATTTCTTTTATTTTTATTTTTTCACTGTGGGGGATTGAACCTGGGACTGTGCAAATGCTAAGCAAGTATACTGAGCCACATCCCCAGTCCACCAAAACTTCTAAATCCTTGAAATTAGATTGTTTCCTATTATTCTTATTTGCTGTTTCACTTTGATTTTTAAGTATGTTTTTTTAAAAAAATCAAAGCAACCTATAAAATTCAGTTTTGCAAAGGTATGAAATCATCAATAGGAATGTATTATGATCGAATGTTAAAACTATGAACCACCTAGAATTAGTAATGCCACAGTATCTGTTTTCATAAAATCTATAAAATATTTCCTGGCACCTCAGAGAATTCACTCTGTTGTCCTGGGACACTTCTGCACACAGTTTGAGAACTTAGGATTAGGTTTTTACATATGATATTTCATCCTAAAGGATACAATACAATATTTACATACAATATTTAAGTATTTAAATTGTGTAGAAAAACTTATTTAAGAATTCACGCCAACTGTAGTCTTTTCTCTCTTCAAAGAAGGAAAATAGCCTAATTTATATGAGGGGAACGAACCATCTATATTATTATTTTCTACACCCAGAGAAGCAGGGAGGAAGGATGGGTAAGACCCAGCACAAGAGTGAATGTGTTGCAACATGATACCAGAACCTACTTTAGAACAGATTAGAAGAGCGGAACTCCCATGGATAATAGAGTGAGCTGTGAAGTGGAAGAGAGGGGCAGTAAGCAGATGAGGGAGATTGGACCCTCAACTGGTGCAAATGATCAAGGGTGATTTTTAAGACAGTTATGTCTGATATTCTACTTTGTTGTTACTGGGTTTTGAACACAACCACCTCCCCAAACCTTCAGTTTTAAGCAGATGGCTGAGTGGGGTTTTTGGTGGAATTTAGAGAGGACTGGGGTCTATACTTGGATCAGTCCAGAAGAGAGAGTGTGAAATGGTGATGCACAAATGACATTGAGAATTCTGTGGGTAAGCTGTCAAAGCCAGAGTAACCATAGCAACCAAGTCACCAGGAATGCTCAGAAAACTTGGGGTAGAGTGGGATGGGGAACTTGATAAAGGAGAACAAAAGGCTAAGTTAGGGCTTGGTAGATCATGAAGGACTGACTACTCAACGGGCTACAGATTGTGATTGGGGGAAGGAGTCACTTAGTGTAGAAACTGGGGCTCTGCAGAAAATATTAATCTAAATGGCAGAATTGAGATAAGAGACTAGACAATTTTATACCAGGTATAGAACCTAGGGTAACTTAACCACTGAGCCACATCCCCAGCTAACCCCCTTTTTAAAATTATTTTTATTTTTAGACAGGGTCTGGCTAAGTGGCTTAGGTCCTCCCTAAATTGTTGAGGCTGTCCTTGAACTTGCAATCCTCCTGCCTCAGCCTCCTGATTTGCTGGGATTACAGGTGTGTACCACCACACCTGGCTAAAGACTAGATTATTTTTGATGAGTCAGAAGACCCTGTCCCTCTTACCACAACAGATGTGTTGTCTGGATCCAAAGACAAAATTTCATAAATTACAGTTCAAGGAAACAAAACTGCCTAGTAAAGATTATCTACCAACTTTTCAGAATCAGTAATAATTCAATCCTCTGGCCAGAATTGACCTTTATTTCTATTTGCTGAGCAATGACACAGAAATTTCAGTCATGTAAGAGACCCAGACACCAAGCAAAGAGTTATTCTCTACTCAAGACGTTATGATATCCAACAGTATTTCAGGACAAAAACTCACAGAAAAATCAGGAATAGAAGGAAACTTCCTCAACATGATGAAGAATCTATAGCTAACATCATATTCAGTGGTGAAAGACTGAAAGCTTTCCCCCTAAAATCAGTAATCAAACAAGTAATTGTGCTCACCTTCACACCTGCTACTTAACATTATTCTGAAAGTTCTACCCAGAGTAATAAGACAATAAAAAGATATGCAAGCCATCCACATTGGAAGGAAAGAAGTAAATATATCTCTATTCAGATGACATTGATCCAATGTATAGAAAATTCCCAAAACTATACTTAAGAAAACTATTACAGCTATTACATACATTTAGCAATGTTGCAGAGTACAAGATCGACTTATGAAAGTCAGTTGTTTTTATGCAATAGTAATGAACAATCTGGAAAAGAAATTAAGACATCAATTTCATTTATAATAGCATCTAAAAGAATAAAAGACCAAGGAATACATTTAACCAAGGAAGTGAAAATCCATATACTGAAAATCATATATTTTTGAAAGAACACTGTAAAGTCCTAAGTAAAAGTCAAGATTCATGTTCATAGAAAATCAAGATTCTTAAGATTTTAATATTATTCAGTGGTGTTTGTAGATTCAATACCATTCTTAACAGCATTTTAATAACTTTTTTTTTTAATTTCAGAAATAGGAAAACCAGTTTTGAAATTCATATGGAATTGAATGGGGCCCTGAATAGACAAAACAATTTCATAAAAGAAGAACAAAGTTGGAATATAGGAACTAAAACTGTAAAACTTTTAGCATAAAAACATAAGGATAAATCTTCATGATCTTAGATTTGCAATGGATTTTCAAATATGACACAAAACACATGAGCAACAAAAGAAAAAATAAATTGGACTTCAAACTTAAACACTTTTATGACTGAAAAGATTTTAGCAAGAAAGTGAAAAAAACAACCTGTGAAATGGGAGATATCTATCATATACCTAAGCAAATGCCTGGTGATAGTTTAATATGCAGAATGTAGAAAGAACACTTACAGCTCAAAAACAAAAAGACAAACAACCCAACTTAAAAATGGGCAAAGGTCGTAAATAGACATTTCTCCAAAGATGTACAAAGGACCAATAAACCTAAAAAGATGCTCAACATCACTAGCCATTAGGAAAGTTCAAGTAAAAACTACAAGGTACCACTTCACACCTACTAGAATAGTTATAAAACACACAGACACACGCTTTGGAGAATAAATTGGCAAAGTTGTGGTGAGAATATAAAGTGGTACAGCTTTTGTGAAAACCAACTGGAGTTTCCTCAAAGAGGTTAACACTGAACTATCATTTGATCCAGTGATTTCACTCCCAAGTGCCTAAGTATATACACGAAAGACATGAAAACAGAAACTAAAACAGATACCTGTAGGGAAAATGTGTAGCACTAATATTCACAATAGCCAAAAGGTATAGAACACAGGTATCCATCAACAGCTGAATGGAAAAGCGAAATGTGGCATACATGCACACACACACACACACACACACACACACACACACAGATACAGAGGAATATTATTCAGCCATAACAAGGAATAAAGTTCTCATACATGCTACAACATGAATTTCACAATAAGTGAAATAAGAAAGGCACAGAAGAACAACTTGGCAAGTTTTCATGTTTATGAAATATCTAGACTAGTCAAATCCAAAGAGTCAAAAAGTAGAAAAGAGGCTAACAAGGGCTGAGGAGAAAGGGAAGGAGGAGTTAGTCATTGCTTAATGAGCAGGATTTCTGCTTTGAGAGATGAAAAAATTTGGAATAGAGACAGTGAGAATGGATGTATAATATTGTGAATATAATTAATGCCAATGAGTTGTACACATAAACATGGTAAAAAAAAGAAGAAAGTTTAATGTTACATATGTTTTATCACAATAAAAATGTACACAAGAATTGGCCAAGATTATTTAAGGAAACTGAAAGAGATGATAAGTGTGAGAAAATTTAATCTGTGTTTTACAGTCTTGTATTTCTTCAGATGGGAAATCTGGCCAGGTATGGTGGTGCATGCCTGTAATCACAGAGTCTCAGGAGGCTGAGGCAGGAGGATCGCAAGTTCAAAGCCAACTTCAGCAACTTAGGGAGGCTCTAAGCAACTTAGCAAGACCCTGTCTCAAAATAGAAGATAAAAGGGCTGGGGATGTGGTTCAGGAGTTTAGCACCCCTACGTTCAATTCCTGGTAGTAAAAACAAACAAACAAACCACACAACCCCCCCCCCCCCCCCAAAAAAAAAGGGAAAATCTGAGTAAGCCACTCAGTCAAAAAACAACCAAACACTTCCATTCAGATATTGCCTCATTAGCTCAGACCCCTGCTTTTTTCCATTTCATGACTTAAGCATATCTACATGCTCCAGATTCTAAGTCCTATGGTCTTCAAAGGCAAGGGAGGCACTCTGGCTATTTCTGATGGACAGTGATAGCATTGGTGGGAGTTTCTATGACTTCATTTGTGAAGTTTAATGAACAGGTTTTACTTAGTCCTGTGGTTACAACAGTCAACAGAAATCTGGGAAACTTTCGAATAAATATTTCCCACAAGGAAGTTATAAGCATCATCCTTACATGAATTTGATAATGTGAAATTTTTCTTTCTGAGCAAAAAGTGAACATGATACTTTGGTCTGATTTCCTGTAGACTACTAACCACCCTTTGTAGCTCAGGTCATAGAGTGCTTGCCTGTCAAGCTCAAGGCCCTGGGCTCAATCCCCAGGACTGCAAAAAAAAAAAAAAAAAAAAGTCTCTAACCAGCTGCCTTCCTTATTTCTTTTCCTAAGAGATTGGAGAGTCTGATCAAGGGTTTCTTAAAATAGATTGTGACGTAGGAAATCGGATGATCTGGGACCCAGGGGCTGGAAAAAAGAGTCTTTGGGGACAAGGAGGCAGAACCCAGGCAGAGGGCTCTGCACAGGGTGCCAGCTCTGTCGGCGAGAGGTTGAGGCTCCCTCAATGTCTGCTGCTCTGACTGATGTCCTTCTTAAGGAAAGAAGCAGTTCAAAGTAAATAGGTAATGAGCAATTAAAGCTTCCTGTTCAGGGTTGAAGATAAATGCAATTGAACCTACAGGTGAGGACAAGGAGATTCAGCCTGGGCTGAAAACAAAAAACAAAAACCAAAAAACGGTAGAAGAGGAAGGGCAAGGGCTCTTAGGTTTGTGAAAACATAATAAATCAGCGGTAAGGTGCCAATAAAACCTCAGTGCTCTGGTTGTTCATGCACGAGGAATTTAAGAGATATTCCTTAGCAGAAGATTCTGGTCATCTTAAAAACCCTGTTGGCAAAACAAAGACAAAAACAACCATATTACATTAACATGATAAACACTGAGGTCTTAGGAAGCAAAACAAATGTTCAAATGGTACTTTTTTAAGCTAAGGGGGGAAAAATGAAAATGTCCCTGGTTTTATTGCAAATTTTAGGAATATTTTGGGGGGGTGGGTTGGGTACCAGGATTGAACTCAGAGGCACTGGACCACTGAGCCACATCCCCAGTCCTATTTTGTATTTCATTTAGAGACAGGGTTTCCCTGAGGTGCTAAGCACCTTGCTTTTGCTGAGGCTGGCTTTGAACTCGACATCCTCCCGCCTCAGCTCCCCCAGTTGCTGTGATCACAGGCATGTGCCACACACTTGGCCACAATTTTAGGTTTTAAGAAAAGAGATTTATCATTTGTAGTCTCAGAGAAAAAAAATTCACATCAAATAAAGATGTCCTGTGTAGTGTAACCCAGACTTGGAATTATTCTAGTACAGAAGGATGTTTATTGAATATACTTGCTTACTTGCTTCAGTAGCCAAAAGCATTGATATTGAGAGTTGACCATATGCTAGCAAATATTCTAGGTACTTTCAATATTATATCAAGTTATCTGATCATCACTCTGAGCTACACTGGTTAAATATTAACCAAACTAGATTTCTCCTTTTTCCCCAGAGTTAGAGATCTCTTTTCTATCTTCTTTGATTTTATTTTGCTTCTATATATTCTTCTGGTCTTAGGCTAATTTACATTAGCTTTGGCCACTTTCTTGTTTCAGGGCATTTTAACAATGATTTCTTCATCAATGATTTCATGAAAAAAAAAAAAAAAAAAAACAACTTTTTTTTTTCCTGAAATGCAAAAAACACCAGAGTTGATTTTTTTTTTTTTTCAATATAAGTGTGTTGATCCTGTGCTTTCTGACAGGGTGCAGGGATGGAGCATGGAAGTGGTCAGACTCATCTATTTTGGTGAAAAAAAGGAAGTTCTGAATTGGTTGCTGAACTGGGAATGAATTTCCCCAAAATGATCAGAAACACAAAACCCGTGAAATATTCCATCCTCTGGTCCAAACCCTCTCCCAACAATCTCCTCTCCTCATCTCCTCAGGCTCTAATCTGTTTAAACCACTTATTTCTTATTTACAATCTTTATATTGCTTTCTGCATGACTGATACTATTATTAGGTAACCCATAAGAGGTTCTTCTTAAAATTACGTGACAGTAGTCTCATTCTGCTGATTTCCTGCCAACTTTATGAATGTTAAAACCAATATTTCTTTATAGTAACGAATTTAAGAGACACAAGTTGACCAGGGTTCCATGGTGTAATGGTTAGCACTCTGGACTCTGAATTTAAGAGACACAAGTTGAATGAGTGACCATAAAATGACAAAGTGTATAAGCCAATGGCAATATTCCGGTATCTATTATCTTATTCCTGTAAATAAAGTGCTTTTTAAATTTTGAGATGGTAAAAGCTTTTGAACCATGAGTGCCTCCATGTTTATTTAAATTATTATGTTGACTTGCCTGGACATGGTCCTTGTCTGACATGAGAACTAAGAGTAGATTCTTTGTCCTGCCAGAGCCCAATCGTGCATTTTCTGCAAGCCGTATCGGCTGTGTGTTTGTGTGTACGCACACATGTATGTTTGTGTTTGTAAAATGAATTCTTTTTTAAAAGTTGAAACAGTTGAAATTATTGACCATAAATTCATCACCATAAAACTTGTTTTGGTCACTTTCCTTACAATGATTTTTTCCTACCATGTCCTTGCTACCATTAGGGTATATACCATTACATTTTTTGTTGCTATTGTTAATTTCACAGGTAAAACTTTTCCCTTTAAGTTTCATTGAAGTTCTTTGTTATCAAGCCTGAACATTCCTTATAAACAAGTTACTGGCTCTATTTTTTATTTTATGCCCTTTGCCCCACTTTTAGATCTTTTTTGCATGCTCCTTTATAAGATTTTATTTTCCTTTTCCATTAATGACCAGTTGTGTTGGAATTTTGGTTCCAAATTCACTAACTGAGCATCTTGGACAGTTAAACCTATTTAAGCCTTCTGCATCTCTGGTTTCTCGTCTATTATGCTAGATTAACATCTACCTTCCAGGGTTCTTCTGGACATTAAATGAATTAATACATGTACAGCACAGTGTCCAGATACGGCAGACATGTGTGTTCACCATCCATTTAATTTTTCTTGGCATGGAACCAAACTATTTTTCCTCACTCTTCAAAGACATATGCAAGGTCATTTGACTCGATTTCACCAATGTAATGGAAATAGAAGTGACAGGTCCCTTGGAGGCTGGATCAGGCAAGAAATTTCTTTATTCCATCTGTACTACTAGACGTGAACAACTCTGAGAGGGAAAAGACATAGGATAGAAGGAGGATGTTTCCTTCAATCATTACCTAGAGGAAAATCACAAAGAAGCCCCTTGATCCATGTTGGATTCTACTGACATCTGTCAGGTATTTGCAGTGATCTGCTGGGTTACTCATTAGCTGATATTTATTTACCCCACAAAGCATTTTGCACATGGTAAACACTTGAATGGAATCTACTCCATCATCATCATCATCATCATCATCATCATCCACAATCAAAAGGGAGAGCCGATGTCAGCTTTAGACTTGAATCATAATTAATATTCATTAGCCAGGTAGAGTAAAACAATGTCCTTTTGACTCTAAAATTTTTCCTCCTTGTACCAATTTTTTAAAAAAATCTTATGTCCTTAGGAGGCTGTATTCACAAGAAGTGTGAAGTACTACAGTAAGTACTTTATGTTTTTTGTATTACAGTAAGTTTTATTTCTTTAAGGTCTCCATCTAACCTGTACTCCTTAAAGCCATGGTTCTTATTCATTGAATTACTGCTTTTACTAAAAGGAAACTAATACAATATGTAGGCAGAAGGTACTGATTAGTAAAGTTTGATCTATAATAAAAAATATGTTTGGACATAATTTGGGGTATTTATAGACTAATGAATTTAAGTGCATGGACATGTGATCCTATTGAAGTATTATAATTTATTCACAGACAAATGAATAGGTATAAGAAGCCTAAAGTAGTATTAGGTAGAGCAATTTAGCTCATTAAAAAAAACCTACATATTCCATGTGTGTATTTCTGGAAATGAGAAATAATTTCAAAGTGTTCTGTTATGAAGTATTTTATTATTTTTTTTTTTAATAAAAATCTTTTATAAGAATCCCTTCAGCAGCGAGCGTTTTGGGAATCTGACAGTACCCCACTGAGGTGAATGGAAGGGACAAAGGAAAGTGCTGGAATGAATCTTTTGGTTGAAGCAATTATGTTTCTTCACAGTGAGATCTTTTTCCTTCAGCCCTACAGTTTTTCCCTTATTCTCTACTTTTCCTTTCCCTCTTTCCCAGGATTTTTCACAAAGATAAAATGACCCCAAGAAATCTGCTATATAACAAGGTGTTGGGAGGCTGAAATCATTATTGTTCTCTCTCCTGGGATTTATTTGAGTGTGTTGATGACCGCCGATTAGCTTTGAAAATGGAAGTGAGAGAAACTCTTGCCAGCAAATGAGGAATGTTTGGAGTTGCTGATTTTCTTGCTCACAAAAAAAAGATTTATCAACCTCAATGTAAGACACCAAGCACAAGTACTAAACTCAACGAGCAAGTGAGTAATTGCATTTCCATACCATCTTCTCATCTGACCCTGACAGTAGACTTTTCTATGAGATGGGAAGAAAATAACGTTATCTTCCTTTTCTTGAAGAGAATAGAAGCTCAGAAATAGTTATATGACAAGAACCTTTATGTGCTGCTTAAATCTGAGTTTACACCATGCTAATATTTAGGCTTACCAAAAAGTATGGAGAACCTCCTATGGCTATATGCCACTTTAATTGCTGTATGATCTTGGGTAAGTTATTTAATCTTTCTGTGCTTCAGTCTTCTTACATGTTAAGTGCGGATAATAAACTGACTAGGGCTGGGGATATAACTCAATTTGTAGAGTGTGTGCCTTGCATGCACAAGGCCCTGGGTTCAATCCCAGCACCACACACACACACACACACACAATACTGACTACATACAGCTATTAGAGGATTAAATGAGGTAATTTATATAGATTCCTGAGAATGATGCATGGGACTTCATATGAATTTAATAAGTATTAACTATTATAATGTGATAACAATAGTTATTATTCTTAATTAGTAAATGGAATAATTTGGTTTTAAAACTCGGTCTTCTAACTCTAATGCTCTTTTAATCATAGCACAGCTGTTTGAGCACCTCACTACTCCCCAAAGTCAATTAGTTTTCAAATGGCATCCCAGAACAAAGTTAGTATTCATATATATAAAATCAATATCATTAATTTAGTGCTAAAATGCTGAACAGCTGCACGCTAAAGTATGTAGCATTTTTTATCCCTTTTGAAGATTCAAAATAAAATTGTCCTCTTAAATGCATAGCTATATGAATTTTGAAGAGTTCTTCTGAATAGCAATAATTCTCATTTTTATTGACTTATTCACTAAAGAAGTATTTACTAGTTCTTCCTATACATTCAGTAGTATTCTCTATGAAGGTAAGGAAGACATTTTCCTAAGTTTTCTAAAGTCAAAAAGAGAAAATAGAATCATTTCCATTTACATTTCCTTCTTAGTGCTCACAGATAAACCTGGAGAGGAAAACAATGGGACTTTTCCTACATTCACTTGTTTTTCTTTCCTTCGCTTGCATATTCTAGAAGCACTCTACCACTGAGCTACATCCCAGACTCCTGAATTCATTTTTAAAAGAGGATGTGAAAAAAATGACGATAGTGTTCTGTCTTCCTAATTTTCTTTCTCCCTTCTTTCTTTCTTTCTTTCTTTCTTTCTTTCTTTCTTTCTTTCTTTCTTTCTTTCTTTCTTTCTTTCTTTCTTCTTTCTTTTTCTCTCCTCCTCCTCCTCCTTCTCCTTTTCTTTTTAATACTTGGAATTGAACCCAGGGCCTGGCACATGTTAAGCAAGCACTCTGTCACTGGTGTTAGGGCACCTCAAATTAACATGAATAAACAAATGAACAACAACAAAACAGTATCTTCTCCCCTACAAAATGTACAGCTCAGTTCAATTCTTCAAATATTTGTTTAAGGCAGTCTATTACTAGGTGGACACAGTCCCTGTCCCCAAGTGATCTGTAGTATAGTTGAGCAGGTAGGTATCACAGGGCAGAGGGTGATCAAAGGCATTCAATCATGTACATTCAGAAAGACATAATGTTGAGTCCGGGAATGAGTAAAAGCTTTATAAAAGAGGTGGTTTTTATTTTTATTTTTATTTTTTTGGTTCTGGGGATTGACCTCAGGGGCACTTAACCACTGAACCACCTTCCCATCTCCCCCCACCCCCGCCACCTTTTTAAATTTAAACAGGGTCTTGCTAAGTTGTTTAGGACCTTGCTAAGTTGCTGAGGCTGGTCTCAAGCTTGCAATCCTCCTGTCTCGGCCTCCCAAGTCAAAAGAGGTGACTTTTAAAGAGAGTCTTCAACAGCAGGTAGGAGAAAACTTCTGTATGCTATAGAACTGCTACTCTATCCCAGCCATATGTGGCTATTTAAATTTAAACTTAAACTAATTAAAACTGAAGAACATAAAAAATTCAGTTCCTCACCCACACTGGTCACATTCCAAATGATTTACAGCCACATGTGGCTATGGTATTAGACAGAATAGAATATTCCCATCATAACAGAAAGTTCTGTTGGACAGTGTTGTTATAGCAGGAGTGGGGATGAAGCAAGAGGTCAGGAGGTGGGAACAATGAATTATCCAAATCTCTGTTTGAGCCCTTGGACAAAATACCAGAAGTAATAATATACCCATGTATTTCCTCCCAAATCTAAATTGGAAATGCATGCCTACGTAAGGATCAATGACTCAATTGTTTCACTTGCTGGTCTGGTTCAATAATCATGCTGAGTTCATACTATAAATCAATAATGAAGACATAAGACTTAACAGGCCTATCTAATTGCTCCATCTATCTGAGCATGCAGATCACAGTGGCTGAAAGCCAGGCCCTAGGGCACAGCCAAGTGTGGTTTCTGCTCTTTCTTCTGGCAGGGACTCGTTAGCCGACTGGTCCAAGCTGAATGACTTGGAACTGTCACAGCTGCAGACCCCAAAGAGCATGCTCATCATTAAATCATTTATTTCTTTAGAATTAGTGGCAGCATCCACAGCAAAATCTAAAAGGTGGTTAGAGATTTGAGGCATCTATAACTCAGAGGAAAAAGTCCTATGACATGAATACGGATGAATTGAGCCATGTGTGACCACAGTCATTGATAAACTTGTGAAGTACAGACTTCCTCAATGTTCTAAGACCTGCTGTCTGTTTTGTCAGAATGGTTTGGTTCAACCACCTAGAGCTGTTGTACTGGTGTTTTCACAGAGCCAGGGAGGCGAAGGGTTTACTTCCCTTGGGGTCCAAACAGAGAAAGTGTGTAGGGTCAGGAAACTGTAAGGTGGCTCTCAAAATGGATGAGACTGTAAAATGCATGCTTTTGCTGGTTAATAAACATCTAGAAAATCAGATCACCTGGAAAACCACAGCCAAGCTGGGACATACAGAATCTTTGTCTTTTGGTTGGGTGTTCCCTCTGTCAATCAATGCTCACAACTAGACTTCGAGTCTTTAAAAATATTTAAGAATAATTTATGGACTGGGATTGTGACTCAGTGGTAGAGCATATGTGTAGCATCTGCGAAGCACTGGGTTTGATTCTCAGCACCACATATAAATAAATGAATAAAATAAAGGTCTATCAACATCTAAAAAATAAAAAAAATTATAATTTACTTTAAATGCACATTTGTACAACATTATTAGGCATTTTATTATGCTTTCTCATTGGACAACAGATAATTGTCTTCTCTTAAAAGAACTTAAGAGTATTAGGAAAAGGTAGTGAAGTAAACAGTGAGATACAAACTTTAATTTTTTAAAAGTAAGGTGTACTATACAGATAATTCACATCATATACATATGCACACACACAGGTTTTGTTTTTCCTGTGAAGGAAGCTTAAAAATGATTTTTCCATTCAAAAGACTGGCATTTAGAAGACATCTAAGTAACTCTGTGTGTGTGTGTGTGTGTGTGTGTGTGTGTGTGTGTGTGTGCACGCACGCCTGGGGATGGAGCCCAGTGCCTTGCAAGAGAAGTATCTTAGCAACTCTAGTAACACATCAGCAACTGTCTTCATGCAATGTTTATCAATAAAATGTCAAGGGCAAAAATGAGAAAAAAATCCTTATACCAGGAAACATAGAGGAATGCTGGTTACATATTTTTTTTAGTTTATTAACTTTTTTGAGAATGCTTATAATGATATGCAAGGCTTTCAATTATTTGATATTTCTTGATTTGTTCGGCACTGTTCCCTCAATGAACTCAGCATTTTCAAAAGACCAAGGAAAGATTTTTTTTTTTTCTGACATAGTCAAAAGAGGGAAAAAGTTCATTTTAGTGTTCTTGGTTTTCAGATGGCTCCTGTTTTTCATAACTGGGGAATCATACTGATGACTCACCATCCGCAGTATTTTTTTGCTGGTTCATGCTACTTCAGCAGAAAGCAACAAGTCTAATTCTGTTTCCTTGCATGATAAAACTCTACATATCTATTGGGGAAACTACCAGTCTCTGGGCACTCATTTATTTCAGGTTAATGCAGCCCCCTGAAATACTATTGATGACATAAGTCTTGGATTGCAAGAACAGACTCCACATGTCACTTTTTCCCCATTTCATAATTTTGCCACCCATACATTAGGCAAGTTTAGGCTGCCTTTGCTTGGCCATGATGGACATTTTAGAATATCTCTGACTCATGAATATAAATAGTTGTGTGAAAATAAATTTTATAAAACCAGAGCTGGTAACAAAAATCACCTAGAGATCAACAACTCTGAAAGAATCTAGTGTCACATTCTTTAGAACGTCAGATTAAACTAACATGTGCCAGTCAATATTGCTACACTGTGACCCTTGATGCCTCCTAAGCAAAACTATTAAGTCCAACATTCTCTCCTGTAAGCACTTATCTGTAAGGATGGCTAACATGTCCTCTGAAGCAGATATTGAAACTGATTGGACAATAGGTAGATACCAGACAGGGGCCTGGGGGCCGACCTCTAGAAATAGGGGGAGAAAATCTCAATCTGCAACACAATGCCGTTCTCTTGAAACCCTATCATTTTCACTTCCCATGTGTCTGCTGCCTGACTGTGAATGGATTTGAAAAGGAATGGTTAGTGCTGAAAATTGGATCAGAGCTAACATTCTCTCATTTTTATCAGCAGCTGCCAAAGGTCATCTGACATAATAGCTGATGAATTCAAGCCCAGTGGATTTCATTTGCAATTTTCAATTTACTGAGGCCTCCAAACCCCACGGTGATAAAAGCTTCCCCTATCGTGGCCTGTCACAAACATCAAGAAACTGCACAAACCCACAAGAAAGAAAAAAAAAAAAAAAAAAAGAGAGAAAGCTGTGCATCATCGCAGCTATAGATAAGGAGAACAGGAAGAAATGGTATCATGCGGGAAGGTGGGGCAGCCTGTGTGGCTAGTTCTCTAAATGCCAATTGAAAGGAAAAGACTATGGAGAACAATCAAATAACTTCCACAGAGGAACATCATGTTTCTTTGGAGGTTTTGTGTGAAAATTGCTTTCTAATCTCTTACTTGACATGCCCCCAAACAAGAATGTGAGTGTAAATATGCAAATATTCCTGGCCTCTTTGGTCATTGGAAAGCGCACTCTCTCTGCTTTGTCATAGTTTGACTTTACAACATGTGTGCCATGGAAGTATCCATCAGCACTAAGAAATCATTCGATTTTTGGCAGAGAAAACGGTAGACACTTTGATTCCCTAAGTCAAAGAACTGACAGAGCAACTACTTGTAAGTGGATCTAGATATAGCACGTATCAAAAATGCATTAGCAAGAGGAAGAAAGCCATTTTTCTTCCTTGTCAAGCTCTTTGCGGTGAACTTAGGCAGGATTAGAGACTGAATCCTGTTTTCAGCAATCGTTCAAACTGAGGAAACCATACGTGTGATACTTGAGCAGGGCATCTTCATCCTATCCTACTTGACTCAAGCCACAGTCCAGTAAGAGCAAGCAGAGATGATTACCGTGCAAGGTGTAATGGTTGGGAGAACTTAAAATCAGACATGACTGTCTGGATCCCATTTCTACCACATAAGTCAAGGAAGGCTTATGGAATTGGCCCCATGAGGCAAGAGGACTTGGGTGTCTACCAACCTGCCTAATGCAAAAGTCTCCCATGAGTCTTGACCAGAAACCAGAGAAAGGTATCAACGGGACCAGGATGTTAACTTCATGTGTGCAACTGTAACTGAGCCAATCACCATTTGGAAAGAAGAAGAGACTAACTCCCTCCTAAACTGATATGGTTGTGAGATACTGTCTATTAAAACATTGCCTGTTTATCATAACCAAGACCTTAGTTCTCTGAAATTAACTATTTAAGATTTTTTATGAGTAAAAAGTTTAATGATTTTTTAATTCTTCAACTTCTCAAAATATAAAATGATTTCCTCAGTAGTTGAAAATGGAAGGGATTAACATTTTTTCAGTATAAGAAGTAATATTTTATTCTAAAGCTGCAATAAATATGGAAGGTAACCATGTTTTTAACATGTTAGAATGTTTTCACCTACACAAAGTTATCAGTTTGCAATTTTTCAAATCTTGCCCCCCCACTGGTTTTTATTTTGAAGTTTTATGTTCAAAGAGAATACCCTTTATAATTTACAGTTTCTATGGATTCTCTTCGAATTGTTCCCATAATACTGAAATACCAATGGTGGCAAAATGTTATTCAATGGGATCTTAATCAGTCTTCTAAAAAATACATAAAAGTTTTCATGATCTCTGTTCTTTTATGGCAATGATATAAGGTAAGTTATACCAATGGGTCTGCAGTTTCATAGCAAAAAAGTTAATCTCTTTTATGTTCCCTTTATTAGAAAAGCAGATATGAATCTTCAGAGCAGAGTCCTAAATTGTTCTTGTACAGTGATTGGCTCACAGTGACTGTTCCCTTCATGCCCTTTGGCTAATGACATTCAGTGGGGCCAGGGCATTCACTGTAGCTTGAATCGTGCATAAGAGCACTCTCAGTTCACTAATTGCTTCTTTTATTCCTTTATGCAGCATTTATTTAGCATCTACTACATGCAGATATGTTGAGAACTATGAATAAGACTTCCCTACTTTGAAGCAGTTTTCAGAAGAGAGGAGTAAAGAACATTTCAAATCTATTCCCTTCCCACTAACACCCTGCCCCCATTGTTGGATAGCTATAAACACCTTAAAATAATAAAAACTTCATTCTGAGAATCTGGGCAATGAAATGATACTTTGATATCTGGATAGTATCTCATTTTGGGTGAAAGCTGTGCCCCTGTTTTTGTGATATGTGCATCACATAACATCTATCTTGCTGAGTCTACATACCATCTACACTTTTTTACTAAATCTTTTTCTTTGATCAAAGTCAGCTTTTAAAAATTAAATAAATTCAGTTAGAAAGGGATCACTAAACTATTTTATATGACCATAAGTGGATCACAAGCTATGAATAAAAAAATCATAAATACAAATGTATGACTATTATTGTATTAGTCTGTGTACCTACATTGTCTCATGTCCCATTAGTGGTTAAAATATCAACCTTCAGAAAATGCTGATTTGATGCATAGTGTTGATAAATTTCAGTGATACAGGTTTTACCTTGATAGGAACCAAGCTCCTTAATACAGACAATTGATGTTTTTTGGGTTTTGGTGTTTTCTTTTCCCTGTATCTCTGGCTTCTGGAAAAATAATAATGCCTAACATATACTGAGTACCAAAAATACTTGTTAAACAAAAACCAAGGGCCAGCTAGTTCTGAAAGATCAGCCTGCACTTCCCTTATAGTGTACTCTTCCTCCTTTATAATTACTTATTTCATGATTCTCTTAATCACTGGACTGGTCAAGGGCTTTCTTTTTCTTGCTCACCCTTGTTATGATCATCAGTGCCTAGGACCCATCTTGCATAGAGTAGGCGTTCAATAGACATTCATTGAGCAAAGAAACAAGCTATTCCAAAGTCATTCAACTTGTAGAACTTCACTGATCATTTTTATTAGAGGATTTAGGTTGGCCAGTATTGGCTTAAAGTTCTTTAGTACCTGGCCCATTAAAAAAAATCTCTGTTGAATGAGTGAATAAATGAACATTTTTGTGACAACAGACACACAAAAAAGAGTCAACTCCATATATGGAAGAAGAATCTTGAGAGGAAAAGGGACAGTCCTTTCTCAATGCTTGAATGTCGTCCCAGTTTTCAACTCTTGAATAAGTCACCCTGACAAGCTTTTCTTACAATTTTACAAATAAAGATTTCACTGGAGTTTATGTTTGCAAAAAGATTAACAAATATTGAGGTCAGCAAATTATACCAAATGGTACTAGCCAGTGATCTGATGGTATATTTTCATTTGCATTACTTTTTACAAATTTTTTTTCTTTTTAGATATACATGACATTGTTTTGATGAATTTCTTGACTCACTTGAGAATCAAACTTCTAAATGCAACTAGATGAATGCTATTTACAAAGTGTGAATTCATGTTTTTCAATTACAAAGACATCCATAAGAAGAAATAGTTACTGAAGAATTAGCTGCATTTCTCTGGTCCCCATCTCCAAAGGACTATTGTCAATCACTGCCCCAAACATAAGCTCTTGTAGGTTTTGAATGCTTTGAACTGGAAAATGACTATTTTAGTGGATAATTAAAGGGTGTTAGAACTGATTGAGCTTGTGTAGAATCAGGAAAATTGGTGGGATTGGAATGGACATATAGGTCACACCACTTTTCTTTTGTAATATTTTCTCCTGCAAATGATTCTTTAGTTGAAATTCAAGCCTTGAACTAAGGTATAACAAATGGATTGATAAGGTATGACTTGAAAATCAAACACTGGGAGAACTATGTTTATCATTTGAGAAATCAAACACAGCTTAAACAAAGGATGATTTCTTTAATAGCATAATTTTCCCTTGTCATAAATTTACTGATTGAATTATGTATTTCATAAGCAGTTTCATTTGAGAAAATCAGCACTTCACCCATCTGTGCTGCATGGAATGGGTTTCTATAAGTAATGTGTACTCTGTTGAAAAAAAAATCTTGGGGGAGAAAAGTTTAGATTTTGGGTTGAACTGATTTTATAGTTATTTCTCTAGTCCTTCAGAATGTGCTGATATATATCATGATCTGTCAAATTATAAACAAAGAGTACAAACATTTGAATGCACAGTACTTAACTCTCTTCAGTCGACATGCCCATTTTATGTAATCTTTTAAGAAATAATATCGTATCTGATTATATTTCCCTATATGTCCCCCTTTTCAATCCCATGCCCTCATTTTTTAAAACATTTTAAATATGACGCATTCCCACATGTACTATGAAAATTTGTATAGTTTTGCATGTTTTAAAAATTAACACAAATTGCATAATATATTATACATCTATAATTTTCACTGAAAATTATGTTTTGAGATATTTATGTCAATAAATGTAGGATGAGTCCATCTTAACTCTATATTTAAGGTATATGCATATATCAATTTATCTATTGCACTATTGTTGAAAATTTATTTTCAACTCTGGGGTAACAATGAATTGGGGCAAAGACCATTTTCAAACCTCTCTTCTTGGTTCAGGGACATTTTTCTTCTTTCTTGTTCGTGTGCTGCTCAGTAGAGGTAATCATGTATACCCACTGCAGCTCAGCCCTAGTGAATTCCAGATACCCTGCTCTCCCCATATACCTCCTGTTGGAATGGTGGCTTCCAGCAAATGCAGCAGCTGTCCTAGGGGACAGATTCCTGATGAGGTCCACAGGAGCCCAACCAAATTCCAAGAGAACTTGCTAGCACACAGTATAGGAAGCATCTCAGCAAGGTCCATGAGTGTCCTGCCCTTCACGCACATGAACAGCCTTATTTTGCCATCTTTGAACGACTCTGGCCCAGATCAACACAGCAACCTCTCTTCTGGGATCTGGATCCCACCATTGAGAAATCCCGTGATCCTCCTTTTAAGCATGTTCTTTCTTTGGATACACTCTCTGTTATGGTTTAGATATGTGGTGTGCCCCCAAAACTAACGTGTGAGATAATGCAAGAAGGTTTGGAGGTAAAATGATTGGGTTATGAGAGGCTTAACTCAATCAGTGAATTAATCCCTGATAGGGATTAACTCAGTGGTAACTGAGGGCAAGTGGGTTGTGGCTGGCATAGGTGGGTCATTGGGGGCATGGCTTTGGGGTTTATATTTGTCCTTGTTGAGCAGAGCTCTCTCTCTGCTTTTTGGTGGCCATGTCCCAAGATGCTTTCTTCCACCACACTTTTCTGCCATGATGTTCTGCTTCACCTGGAGGTTCACAGCAATGGAGCCAGCCATCTATGAACTAAGACCTCTGAAACCATGAGCTCCAAAATAAATTTTCCCTCCTTGAACTTGTTCTTGTCAGGTCTGCTGGTCACAGCAGAAAAAAAAAAAAAAAAAAAAAAAAAAATTGACTAAAACACTGTTTTAGCCCTAGGGTATTTTTTAGAGTTCTTTTTCATTCTTTCTAGCAGTTGATTACCATAAGTAGTTAAGAATTTGATTCTTTACCTACACTTTCCTACTGCTTCCTGAAGGGACTCTAATTGATATAGGCAGTTTTCCCTCTTTCTATTCCTTAAAACAGTTTGTATAGAACAGAGATTATGTATTAGAAATTTGGCAAAATTAGTCAATATAATTGTTTCCTCTTCCTACTCCCTACTCCCTCTCTCTTCCTCTGTCTCTCTCCTTTCTTTTATTTCTCTCTCCTTCCTCCTTTGTTCCCCTTGTGTGAGATAGAAATAGAGAATTTTTATACATTTCCTTAGTGGTTATTAATTTACTAATTTTTTTATTGCTTCGTGAGTCAATTTAGTAATTTATATTTTTCTAGAAAACTTTCCCACTTCATCCGTTTTCAATAAAATCAGTCACAAGTTCTTTATAGTAATTATCATTTAAGTAAAATTGTACCACATCTGTAATAGTGACTCCCTTTACAATCCAGATGTTATTTGTGTGTATACGTGATCTCTCTTTCTCTCTCTCTTTATTTCTTGCTTTCTCTTTCATCTGTCTTGCTATGAGTCAGTTTTTGGTTTTATCAATTCGTATTAATGTTTTTGTTATTTTCTTGATTTCCATTCTTAATAATAATATTTATTTCCCCCAGTTTTATTAGGTTATAATTGATAAACAAAACTGTATATATATAAGGTGTACACATAATGATTTGATATATGTCTATATTAGTAACACTGGTTTTTCTTTTTTTGTAACTTTATTAGATTTACTCTGTGGTGTTTTTTCTAGTTTCTTGATCTCTTAACTCTTTATACTTTTAGAAATACTAGTTTCAAAATATTTTCATATTTAAAGGTGACTCATGCCTTTAACATATTAGGCATATTTTGAAGTTTTCTAAATACTTTTTGGAGTATTTTCTATTGCTGTCTATCTTCTTTACATGTGATCAGAGACATGTGGAGTATCTATTTTTAGATATTTATTTTGTGATCTAGTATATAGGGAACTTTTATAAATGTTCAATGCTCCTGAACATTATTTTATTTATTGCTTGCTATGTCTTCTATGGCTCTGTTAAATCGAATTTATTATTTTTTAAATTCAAATATTTTCTGCTATTATAAATGTTTTATCTGCTTTGTTTATAAATTTCTGAAAAAAAGTTGTCAAAATGTCATTCTAAGAATATGGATTTGTCAAATTTTTACTTGTAATTTGTCAGTTTTTGCTTCAAATATTGTGAAGCCATGATGTTAGGTGCATACAGGTTCATGACTGCTATAGTTTTGTGAAGGACTATTCCTTGTACCATCACATGTGATGTCACTATTTGTCACAATTAATGCCTTTGAGTTGAAATTCTACATTGTCTTACCTATTTTCTTCTGAAGATCTTTTTCCTTCGAGGGGCCTGCTCATGTCAGTCCTTTTATATCTGAAAGAGTGTGTGTGTGTGAGACATAGAAGTTGTTAAAAGACTTTGAGCAAAAGAATGACATGATATGACAGATGTTTTAAAGGGTCACTCCAACTGTTATGTTACAAATAGAAGTGAGTCAGGGGTGGAAGCAGGAAGAAATGTTCAGAGACTATTGCAATAAAACTGGCAAGTGATCTTGGGAATTTACACTTTTTATAATGGCAATCTCAGCTGTTCACGACCAGTTTTCCTGCTGAGAACAACTGGTTAAGTAGGACAAAACATATTTTTAGAATCTAGCAAAAAATGTTAAAAAGCCCTCAAGAATGTGAAGATTTGTGGGTTTAATATCTAGAGAAAGAAGAAGCTAGAGAACTGAGAATTTTTGTAGCTTCCATTTCAAGGTATTTGTCCATTCCAGAAGCAGTGCAAAGAAGGGGAGAAGTTGGGCAAAGCTTTCAGGGCTCCGAGCCCACCCAGGAAGTGAGGTCTTAGCAAGCACCTTAGTCTTTGGTTCACAAAGCAGGTTTTATGTTATGGGAGTGAAGTTAACCTGGAATAAACAATCCTTTACAGAGATTAAAGCTCAGTTTGGAATAAATTCATTTCCAAGTTGGAATAAGATAATCTGAGATTGGAAGGGATCCTAGTCTTGTTTTTTATTCAAAACAAAAGTAAATCATCTCTAGAGAAAGATAATATGACATAAAACTGCAAAATACCTTTAACAATAATAAAGAAAATGATAAGACATTATATAACAGAAAGAAAAATAAGAAAAGTAAACACTTGAAGCAAATATACAATATATATGGATAATGAAGTTTTCAGACATAAGTTTAAAAATGACTGTTTTATATGTGCAAGGAATTAAAAGGCAGATGCAGAATTTCAACACAGAATTGAACACTATAATAAAGAATCCAATGAAAATTCTAGAAATAAAAAATATAATTGGGTTTAATTGCAGATTGGATGTTGTTTAAAAAAGAGTAGAAGACAGTTCAAGAAAAATAATCAGACAAGCATGGGGAGGCAAAAGAAGGGAAACTGCAGAAAAGGGCATAAAAGATATACTGAATTTATTCATAGAAGAGAGAGTGGAGAGGGAAGAAAAAAAGGCAACATTTGAAGAGAGGGACTGAGGATTTCCTAAAAGAAGCTGTATTTTAAAGAAGCATGATAAACCCTATATGACCATTCCAACCACATAATAATGGAACAACTGAAAACCAAAGTCAAGGAGAAAACCTTAAAGACAGAAAGAAAAAAAGGAAACAACTACCTTCAAAGAAGCAAAATAAGACAGCTATTTTCCCAAAAGAAATAATGAAACTCAGAGCACAAAGTAATTATGTTTTCAAGGTGAAGAAAGAACATAACTGTCAACCTAGAATCCTATACTCAGAATATTTTTTAGCAATGGAGCCATTCTCAGACAAACAAAACTAGGAACTAAGACATCAAACCAATGCACTTCATAATGATAAATGTTTCTATCTGTATGCATTTAATGACACAACTCAAATATATAAAGCAAAAATTGACAGGCTTAAAAGAAGATACAGGTATAAACATGGTGTCAAGAATATGGATCGAGACATTATTGTCAAATACACTTACTTATTAAACTTTGAAACATTTATAGACTAAAACTTCAATACATCATTCTTTGTATAGAAACCACATATAAGAAACTCTATGTTGAGGGCTTGGGGGTGTAGTTTAGTGGTAGATCACATACTTGGTATGCAGGAGACTCTTGATTCAATCCATATCACCAAACATGGAGGAGAAGAAGGAGGAGGAAGAGAGAAAGCGGATAAGAGGAAGCTAGAGAAATTTAGAGTCATAATGAAAGATGTTTAACAAACCTGTTTCCAATAACAAATAAAAAACTGTATGAACCTAAAATATTTGAACAACACAATTAACAAACTGGACATTTTATTTCCAAATTACTTTCTTTTGAAATGCACATGGAAAAATTACCACAATTGATGTAAGGCAAGACACAAGAAATTACAAAAGATTAAAATAAATCAGAGCACTTTTCTCTGACAATAGTGGAAATATACTAGATATTGATAACTACAGAATGCTTAAAAATTCACAAAGGTTAAGAGTTAAACAATAAACTTCTAGATATGTAAAGGTAAAAAAAATCACTCTAGAAATGAAAAAAATATTCTAATTGAATGATGATGGAAATTTTGTATACCAAAGGTTGTAGAAAGCAGTTAAAGCTATGTTTTGAGGAAAATTTAGAGTCAGGGTACATGTATTAGAGAAGAATAAAGATTAAAGATAAATTCTCAATTATATACTTCAAGAAGCCAGAAAAGGAAAAGAGAATTGAATCTATAAAAGTGAGATTATTCAAGGAAAAAAAGAAATGTACAAATAATCAATCTTAGGACAGCAGTAAAGATTTTACAGATATAAAAATGTCAATTAAAAGATATAATAAACAATATTATGACAATATACAAACAAATTGGGATAAAGTGTACAGAGTTCCAGAAAAATATAACCATCCAAGAAGAAATAAAAAATCTGAATACTATGGTATTTTTTAATGAAACTGGATCTATGATTTTAAACTGTAGGTCCAGAGGGGTTAATTGATGAATATTATCAAACCTTTAAGAAAGAATAAATCCAAAATTACACAAACCCCTCTAAAGAAAAGAAAAAGAGGGAAACCCTCCTAATGCATTTCATGAATTCAGCATAGCCTGGACATCAAAACTTACTACAGTATGAATACTGTTTAAAAATCAAATTACAGGGTAATCTCTTCTTCTAACTTTCTTAGGAATGTAGATACAATAATCTGAAACAAAATATTAGCAGATCAAATCCAGCAATGTTGAGGATAATATACCATGATCAAGTTGAGTTTACTCCAGTAAAGCAAGGTTGGTTTAATATTTGAAAATTACTCATCAGGTCTAGGAACAGCAGTTGATAAAATTCAGCACCCATCCATGTTAAAAATTCTTAGCAAACCAGACATAAAGAGGTGTTATGAATTGAATGCTTGTGTTTGCTCTTCAGCCCAAATTCATATGTTGAAACCCTTACCCCCAAAGTGATGGTATTTGAAGATCAGGCCTTTGGGAGGTGATAAAGGTTAGACTGAGGTCACGAAGGTCGGACCTTCCTGATGGGATTAGTGCCTTTCTATGAAAAGACACCCCAGAGCTTGCCCTCTTTCTCCACAAGTGAGCACCATGGAAAGGCCAGGTAAGGACACAATGAGACTATGGCTGTTTGCGCTCCAGGAAGAGGGCTCTCACCAGAACCTGACTGTGCTGGCATCAAAATCTTGAACTTACCGTCTCCAGAATTGTGAGAAATAAATATGCATTATTTAATCCACCTAACCTGTGGTAGTATTTTATTGGAGCCTAAGAAGACTGACAGGAGGGAACTTCCTTAAACTAAGAAGGGACATCTAAAACAATGTTGCAACAATGTGAGAATTAATTTTGAAATCTTGAAAGATTTTCCTCTAGAATTTGGAATAAGACATGCATGCCCTTTATTACTAAGATTCAGCTCTGTACTGGGCTCTTAAGCAGTGCAATAAGTTTTAAAAAATTAGGTAATAATGTTTGGAAAGAAAAAATAAAATTATTATTATTTTCAGATGATGTAATTGTGTATGTAGAAAATCAAAAATAATCAGTAGATAAATTCTTGGAAATACTAAGTAAACTTTAAAAGAATGCTGGGTATAAATTTTATTTCTATATACCAGCCTAAAGCAACTAGAAAATGACTTTTAAAAATGATATCATATGCAGTAGCATCAAAAATCTAAATGCTTGGGAAAAACGTATAGGATCTTGACAAAGATAATTATCATGCTTAATTGGAAAGACAATCTTCAGATGTCATTTGTCACCAAAGTGATCCACAGATTAATGCAATTCCAATTCAAAGATCAGCAATATATTGGGGAAGGTATTAGGATTAGTAAAGAATTTGGTCTTATCAAAATGAAGTAAAAGCTGAATAACCCAAATGAATCAGTTAGCCCCACGTAGGTCAGCTGAATCGAGAAAAGAAATCAAGTGTTGAAAGATCTGGATTTGAAAGTAGGAAAAAAAAATTACTGGAATTATTAAGGTAACTGAGGACATATGAGGAAAAGAACATGAGTGTTTCTTTAGCATTTTTATAGTCTGCATTTTTTGTCTTTCACATCCATGATTTCTTGAGTACTCCCAGCAAGCTGAGATAGAGGATATCATTCCTATTCTATCAGTGAAGTTTACTCCCAGCAAGCTGAGATAGAGGATATCATTCCTATTCTATCAGTGAAGTTCAAAGAGCATTGAAAAAGTCATTGAGGTTCAAAATTCTTGAATGAGGTTTAAAATATATACATATATCTATATAGAGATATAGTTATATAATTATATGTATATGTAAATATATCTATAGATTGATAATAGATAGTTCTCCACAACCATTTCTAGGAAAAGATGTTAAAAATAATCTATGTGTACTACTCAGGGCATGCATAATAATATAATAAATATTATTTAAATTTAAGGTATATGCAAATGCAGAAAGGAAAATTTTCACAAATGAGTATCACAAAACACAGGAAAGAATAAATGCATGCTTTGGAATATATTCTTCCCTCAGTTTAGAATGCCTTTCACCCTTTTATTCTCTAGCCACTCTTGGTTTTCTTTCAAAATTCCATTGTATCCTTTTTTTTTTTTTAATTAATTAATTAATTTATTTATTTATTTATTATTTTATTTTTCCCCTCCCCCCACCCCTCCCACCCCTCTTTTCCCTCTACACAGTCCTTCTTTCCTTCATTCTTACCGCTCTCCTTAGCCTAACTCTAAACCTAACCCTAAACCTAATGCTAGCCCCTCCCACCCCCCATTATATGTCCTCATCCGCTTATCAGTGAGATCATTCGTCCTTTAGTTTTTTGAGATTGGCTTATCTCACTTAGCATGATATTCTCCAATTTCGACCATTTGCCTACAAATGCCATAATTTTATCATTCTTCATTGCGGAGTAATATTCCATTGTATAAATATGCCACAGTTTCTTTATCCATTCATCAACTGAAGGGCATCTAGGTTGGTTCCACAATCTGGCTATGGTGAATTGAGCAGCAATGAACATTGATGTGGCTGTATCTCTGTAGTATGTTGATTTTAAGTCCTTTGGGTATAGGCCAAGGAGTGGGATTGCTGGGTCAAATGGTGTTTCCATTCCAAGCTTTCTGAGGAATCTCCACACTGCTTTCCAGAGTGGCTGCACTAATTTGCAACCCCACCAGCAATGTATGAGTGTTCCTTTTTCACCACATCCTCGCCAACACCTATTGTTGCTTGTGTTCTTGATAATCGCCATTCTAATTGGGGTGAGATGAAATCTTAGGGTAGTTTTGATTTGCATTTCCCTTATTACTAGGGATGTTGAACATTTTTTCATATATCTGTTGATTACTTGTATATCTTCTTCTGTGAAGTGTCTGTTCATTTCCTTAGCCCATTTGTTGATTGGATTATTTGTATTCTTCGTGTAGAGTTTTTTGAGTTCTTTATAGATTCTGGAAATTAGCGCTCTATCTGAGGTATGGTTGGCAAAGATATTCTCCCACTCTGTAGGCTCTCTCTTCACATTTCTGATAGTTTCCTTTGCTGAGAGAAAGCTTTTTAGTTTGAATCTATCCCAGTTGTTGATTCTTGCTTTTATTTCTTGTGCTATGGGAGTCCTGTTAAGGAAGTTTGATCCTAAGCCAACAAGTTGAAGATTTGGACCTACTTTTTCTTCTATAAGATGCAGGGTCTCTGGTCTGATTCCGAGGTCCTTGATCCATTTTGAGTTGAGTTTTGTGTAGGGTGAGAGATAGGGGTTTAATTTCATTCTATTGCATATAGTTTTCCAGTTTTCATTGTATCCTTTTTTTCTCCCCTGATCAATCATCCATTCTTTCCATATAAGCAAAGCTCTCACTGAGTTCATTTTGCAGGAATAATATTGTGTAGGGATTAAAAGCAAGGGCTCTAGAGTCAGACCCTGGGTTTGTGTGCCAGTTCTGCCATTTAATAATTCTTCAACTTTGAACAGGTTACTTAGCCTCTCAGTACCTCTATTTCCTTATCTGTAAAGGACTCAAGATGAGTAGTAACCCACCTTGGAGGATTGTTGCAGAGTTTAGACAAGAATCAAATTGTCAGGATTAATGTGTAAGTACTAGAGTGGTGCCTTGTACCCAGTTGGTTTATTATAGGTAAAAACTGTAATTAATATTATTAAAAATATTTATTTAATACTCACAAAATGCCAAGGACTATGCTAAACTTTGTTAATATGCAAAAGTGAAATGCAGGATTTCCTGGCTTATTAGAAAGGAAGATAGATAATAAGTGAATAACTAAACAAGATAATTTCACATTTTAAAATTTCTGTAGTAGAGAGTGGGTATTCTGTACTTCAAGTAGGATGATCAGGGAAAAGAAATTGAAGCAATCAAAGGGAGGCATAATACTCATTGCTAATAATGAGGAAGGTCAGGAGAAGATCTGGGGGAAGAATATTCCAGATGGCAGAGCAGATTGGCAAGATTAGAACCAGTGTGATGTATATGAGAAAACAAATGGGAACGGTATGGCTTGAAATTAGTAGAGAGAATGAGGTTGGAGAAGGGAGAAGATGCTGCATCATGAAGGACCTGAGAAGCCACAAAAAGAAGTTTAGATTTTATGAAAAGCTAGAAACCAGTGGAGTAAGTTGTGAGCAGTCAAGAGAGAGGCTTTTGTCAATGTTCTAGAGAGGTTGCCTTGACTTCTCTGTCTAGCTGTGGAGGTTGCAGGGATACATGAGTGGAAGCAGAGAGACTCATAGGGAGACTGACAGGACAAAAGATGATGGCGTTGATGGAAAAGAAGAAAAGAGGATGGAGTCAGGATATGCTTTGGAGGTTTAGTGTGTGGGCTTGCTGATGAACTGGATGTAGGGGCTAAAGCAATGACAAGACTCCAGGGTGACCAACCTGGTGTCTGGTAGGACCATTGCTGAAATGAGGACTGATAACTCCTTTGAAATACCGGTATATGCTTCTCTTCCTGAATTTTTCACATGGTTTCATAGCAAATTATCACTTGCCTTCTTATTTTTCGTTTCCATTGTTTGCTTCTTGAAGATATGGAACATGTGTGTATGTGTGTGTAGTTGTATTTCTAGAGTATATCATACATTGGGTGTAATCAATCAATACTGGTCACATCACATTGAAAGAGCATTAAGAGGAGGACAAATGAAGCAGTAGAGAACAGGGAGAAGTTTGCCACATAGGAAAAGATCAAGCCATACTTTGCAGACTAAATGGCACTTGAGATGGACTTTGAAAGAGAGTTGCGTGTAGAACATGAGAAAGAAGAGCCTTCTAGGGAGAGAAGAGTGTGTGCAGAGGTGGGAGGGTGGGCAGGCCAGTGTGTTCAGTTTGGAATCTGTTTGTGTGGAGGAGAGGGTGTGAAAGTTAGCATGGGGAGGTAACAATTACAGCTGTGCCCTGGGACATTTGATTTGGTATGGTTTGCAAGAGGATACCAATTTCTCTGGTCCCCATAGTGCTCTGTAAAGTTGCTCTCTAAAGGTAGCTCCCATGGTTGTGGCTGCCATTATTCTATAACCTCTCATCTATGCTATTTCATCTTGCACTGAGTCAACCGAAGAAGAAACCATAACTCTTTTCAGTAAGGGCTACAGCTTGATTAGCACAGCCCATCAACATTCATATTTCTGGGTTTCCCACACACTTCCAAAGGTTTGGTTTTCTCTTCCTTCCTTTACCTTCCTCCCCTCCAGCCCACCCAGCCCATACCCAGGACAGGTCTCAGACCTTTATCTGCCTCATATGCCCATAAGGAGGAGGACCAGTTCAGGTTCTGCTGGCCTCTCTGCACACACCGGTCACGTTCTGCCTGCCCTTCACACTGCTCAGGAGAGTCTGGGATTCACACCCCAGCTATTTCAAAACCTTAGTTCAGCTCTTCAGGAGATGTTTTTCCATTTGTAGCATGAAAACATTGTTATAAAACTTTCTAATAACAAAGCTTCCCCTTTCCTTTTCTTTCCCAAGTAACCTCTTGGTTATTTCTTTAGAAGGTCTGTCTCTCCTGGACACAGTTTTACTAGCATTCAAAGGGCACTGCATAAGCAGAAAATCCCCTGTTACCACTTTCAGACCACGGGCATCTTTCAAATTTACTCCATGTGCAAATGTACGACTGAGACTATCAGACTGAACCAAAAGACCTAAAGATTACAGAGTTGCAGGTAAATAGAATAATTTCTCAACTATAAACTATTCATCTTTTTTTTTCTTTTGGAATGTAAATGATACCGTTTTTGCCGTTGGAATGAATTTCACATACGTGAAGAATTACAGTTGTTGAATACAATTCTTTAGCCACCAATTAGGTTTGACAAATATATTGATGTTTTAAACTTCAAAATAAAAGTCTACTGAAATGCCATTAAACAGATAAACTTTAAGTATTTCTCCTTTATTTAAAAAGTATCATTTTCTAGATGCTTATCTAGAAAATAAAAAAGGCCTAAATAAGAATATGAAAGTCACCAAAATAACTGTTATAGTTTTATGAATATTCTTCCATTCTTTTTCCTATGCACAAACATTCCTGAATACACCTTCATTTTCATAAAAGTAGGATTCTGAAGTATAGACTATTTGGATGTAATTTTTTCTCTTAACACTACATTATAATCATTGTATATTGATATAACATTTCTCTTAGGCTGTAGAATATTTTATTGTGTATCACGAAGTCATATCAGAATTTATTAAATTTATTTCATCTTGTGGGTCAGATAGATTGCTCCCTTTTGCAACTGGAGACAAAATATCCATGCAACAAAAATCTTTGAATATATCCATGAAAAAAATTTAATGATAAATTCTTGGAGACCTGATTCAAAGGATATGGAGAATATGGGGAAATTTGATGGTTTCAGGTTAAGACAATTAAAAGAGAAGGGGATGCATCCTTAATTCAGAACTGGTCTAGAGTCATATGCACACACATGACAAAACTTGTTCTACAGTCACCTTTAGAACAACACAGTTTGTAAATAACAAGAATTCTGTTGTAGATTTAATCACAGAGCTCCAGAAAACAAAAGCCTATTTTCTGTTTTTAATCATTAGGCACCATTTAAAAATTTTTCATTGTGTAGAAATTCTTTTCCTTAGTGCAAGGAACTACATTCTTGGTTCAGAAGTTATGATTGACAGGAGAGCACAAGCTTAGTGTACACAAGGCCTAGATTCAATTCCAAGTACCAAAACAACAAACCACATTGAAAAAAGTTTTGATTTATAGAACAAAAATTAGGAAATAAGGATAGGAATAAGACTGTAACAAGACCCCTACCCCTCCTTTCTTCCTTTCTTCTGACAGTGGTTGACTATAGGAACTCAAAAGGAACAAAAAGGCCAACCTGAGCTCTAGCATCCCTTGGTATATATAATTGTACATCCCAACTTTGGACATGCCATCCCCCACCACACACACCTATCCTTAACACGTACATGTTTCTTTACTAATTCTTTTGTGTGTCCTCCATGTTTTCTCCCAACCCACTACTTCCTCTCCATTTCCTGGCCAGAGCACCCAGGCCCCACCTCCTTCCCTTCGTTATTTGACTTCTCATTCGAGGCTTTTTAAAGGTTCTCTGAATGATATCTTCTCTCATCTCCTTAGTCTTAGACCTCTATGAACTGTCTGAACCAAGTTCAGCAACTTTTGGGGGGTATTTTGTTACCCTCTAGTCCACGTGGGTCATCAGTAATTCCCTGTGAGATGACACGGACTAGGGAATAGGTTCTCATGGCTCTTCCCTGCAATCCTTTCCTGATTGGATTCCTTCATCTGGTTTCCCATCCTTAACATCCGACACCCCTGGCCTTTCCGGGATCATCTCCTGCTGCTTTCTTCTTTCCCACAACCTCCTATACCCAAACCATGCCAGCCAGCTGCCATCCCTGGGAGACTGACACTCCTTCCTGACTCATTACCTTGACCACTACCATTCCCGAGTCCTAGAATGCTTGACCTCCCTGCTCCACTTAGAGAAGGGTAGGACCAATACAACCTCTGTCATCCTGTGACACTCCCTGGACCTCCTAATCTGCACCGCTGCTTCCTGCTCCACTTATCCTCGGCACTTGATTTAAAGTGTTCCTCCAAACGTATGAGGAGTTCTCCATATTTCTACATCTCCGGCTATATAAAATCCTCAGGTTAGACATCACTTCCTATAGCTATTTCTATATTTCCTATATTCAGTTTTTAATCTTCAAAGTCTTACATGGTGCTTAATAAATGGTTGTGATTTAAATAGAATCAGTTCCTATCAATTCAAGGCTGCCTTGGGGATATATATTACATTTCTGACCTACCGTCCTCTATCTCTACCACTTCCTCCCGAGTAACTCGCTTCCCAGGTGGTTATAAATAATCCCCCATGGCAGTCCATAAGGCCAGAGAGGTATTTAATATTTTTTTTGTTATTAACAAATGGTAATTTCCTTAATTAAGGCTTCAAATAAAATTCAAGACAAGAGACTCATTCAATTAAAACCAATCTTTGTCCAACACTATTGGAGACACAGGTTTCCCCACTAATCTCTGTCAATCTTTGGCTCTGTAGAGGGTGTCAGGAATTACTGACTGACATTATTACCTATCCTGTTATTTTTGCATGATTTAGAGGAGGCTCTCTCAGGCAACTCTGGTAATAATGCTACTTTTTATTGAGCACATACTGTGAGCAGATACAGTGCTCATGGCTTGGCTTGCATCATCTCATGTATTCCTTACAACAGCCTTACAAATTCTGTCTGAAAATTAGAAGACCAAGGCTCACAGAGGCAATATAACTTGTCAAAAGTCACATAGCAGAGGAGAGGAGAGCACCTGTCCCCCTGGCTGGCTGAACACCTGGAGGAGAACAGAGCGCCTGTGCTGCCGTCCCCATGGCTTCCCAGGCTGGCCTCCATCTTGGGACTCTGCAGCCAATGCCATAGCCCCTCTCCATGTGGTAACCTCCACCCTAGGACAATAGACAGGCCTGGAAGCAACAGCCCGCCACAACAAAACCCACCACAGCGCTGAATATCTGAATAGGCCATCCAATGCCACACATGGCCTGCCCTCGCAGCCCCATTTCTGAAAGCAGTCCCTTCCATCCTAGGTTACCTCTGCCACCATCTTGGCTTACCTCTGCTCCTGCCACCACCTTCTTTAGTTGGGGCAGCTTCCATCGTGGGACATCAGCTGGAGACTAGAAGCCCAATATCAAGATACCTACAGGTTAGTCACTGCCGCCACCACCAACTAGGCATGTGGCTGCTTCCATCTAGGGACAACAGCCAGGACCTGGAAGACCACTTCCAAGGTCCCAATAGGCTTGTTTACACCTCAGAGTCCCTTTCTCTCATCTCTCTTGCTAATAGTCAACTTCTACTGATTCCTCTTTCACTCTTCCTATGGTCTAATACCTCTATATTCTCACCTCCTACCCCTTCCACCCCCCTTCTCTTTTTGTCCACCATCAGACACTGTAGACACTATAGCAAACCTACAGTTTATACTGTAGAGAATAACCAAACACACCAATTCTGTTTATTGCTATAAAACTGTAAATGCTTTAATAGGGGCAAATAGATTTAAAGCTGAATATTGTTTGTATTGGGCGCTGTTAATATTGAACTCCCCCTTAAAGGTGAGGTATTGGAAACCTGCAGGGACATTATAAATCTATAGGGTAGAAACCTTAATACCTCCGATTCCCATTGCTGGAGGGGAAGAAACAAGAACAGCATGAAAAAACAAGGGAAGAAAGTGCTCCAAACAAACCAAGACACCATAATAAAAGAATTCATTAACAGCATAGTAGATGAAATGTCAGAGAGGGAATTCAGAATGTACATTATAAAAATGACCTGAAAAGTAAAGGGTGATATAAGAGAGCAAATGCAGGCAACAAAAGATCACTTCAATAAAGAGCTAAAAGAGCAAATGCAGGAAGCAAAAGATTACTTCAATAAAGAGATAGAGATAATGATAAAAAAAAAAAAACAGAAATCCTTGAAATGAAGGAAATAATAAACCAAATTAAAAACTCAATAGAAAGTATCACCAACAGACTAGATCACTTGGAAGACAAAACCTCAGACAACGAAGACAAACTATTTAATCTAGAAAATAAAGTTGACCACACAGAGGAGATGATAAGAAACCATAAACAGAACCTCTAAGAAATATGTAATAACATGAAAAGACCAAATTTAAGAATTATCAGGATAGAGGAAGGCACAGAGGCATAAATCAAAGGAATGCACAATATTTTCAATGAAATAATATCAGAAAATTTCCCAATCCTGAAGAATAAAATGCAAAATGAACTACAAGAGGCTTACATATAGGGAGAAATCAATATATCAGATTACATATATCAGATTACATATAGGGGGAAATCAATCCAGATCTCAAAAGATTTCTCAACTAAGACCCTTAAAGCTAGGAGGTCTTAGAACAACGTAAACCAAGCTCTGAAAGACAATGGATCCAACCAAGAATCTTCTATCCACAAAATTAAGCTCCAGATTTGATGATGGGGAAAAAAACCTTCTAGGATAAACAAAAGTTAAAAGAATTTACAACTAGAAAACCTGCACTATAGAATATTCTCAGTAAAATATTCCATGAGGAGGAAACAGAAAACAATTAAAGACAACAAAGGGAGGAACTACACTAAAGGAAAAGCCAATCAAAGCAGAAACCAAGTCAAGTTAAAAACCAAAAATAAACCAAAATGACTGGGAATACAAATAATAGCTCAATAATAACCCTGAATGTTAATGGGCTAAACTCATTAATCAAAAGACATAGACTGGCAGAATGGATTAAAAAAAAAAAAAGGCCCAACAACATGCTGCCTTCAAGAGATGCACCTTCTAGGAAAAGACATTCACAGACTGAAGGTGAAAGGTTGGGAAAAACATACTACTCACATGGACTGCTTAAAAAAGCAGGGGTTTCCATCCTCATATCAGATAAAGTAGACTTCAAGCCAAAGTTAGTCAGAAGGGATAAAGAAGAACATTTCATACTGCTTAAGGGAATCATTCGTCAACAAGATATAATAATTGTAAACATTTATGCCCCAAACAATGGAGTATCTACATACATCAAACAAACCTTTCTCGATTTCAGGAACAAAATAGACCACAACACGAAAATACTGGGTGACTTTAACACACCTCTCTCACAAGTGAATAGATCTTCCAAACAAAAACTAAACAAACTATTGAACTCAAAAATACAATCAATAACACAGATTTAACAGACATATATAGACTATTCCATCCATCAACAAGCAAATACACTTTTTTCTCAGCAGCATATGGATCTATCTCTAAAATAGACCATGTTATGCCACAAAGCAACTCTTAGCAAATACAAAAAAAAAAAAAAAAGAGAGAGAGAGATACTACCCTGCATTCTATCAGATCATAATGGAATGAAACTAAAAATCAAAGATAAAATAAAAAGTAGAAGCTACTCCAACACCTGGAGACTAAATGATACACTATTGAATGACACATGGATAACAGAAGACATCAGGGAGATTAAAAAATTCTTAAAGGTAAATGAGAATACTGATACAACATATCAAAATCTCTGAGACACTATGAAGGCAGTGCCAAGAGGAAAGTTCATTGCATTGAGCTCATTCACTAAAAGAATGAAAAGTCAACAAATAAATTACCTAACATTATGTGTCAAGGCCCTAGAAAAAGAACAGATTAACACCAAAAGTAGTAGAAGACAGGAAATAATTAAAATGAGAACTGAAATCAATGAAATTGAGACAAAAGAAACAATTCAAAAAATTAACAAAACAAAAAGTTAGTTCTTTGAAAAAATAATTAAAATTGATAAACTCCTAGCTGCACTAACAAAGAGAATGAGAGAGAAAACTCAAATTACTAAAGTTCTTCATGAAAAAGGAAATATCACTATGTATACTATTGAAATACAGAAGATAATTAGAAACTATTTTGAAAATTTGTACTCCAACAAAATAGAAAATCTTGAAGACATTGACAAATTTCTAGACACTGAAGCAAGAGGACATACACAATTTAGATAGGTTAATTTCAAGCAATAAAACAGAAGATGCCATCAAAAGTCTACCAACCAAGAAAAGCCCGGGACCAGATTGATTCTCTGCAGAGTTCTGTAAGACTTTCAAAGAAGAACTAACACCAATACTCCTGAAAGAATTCCATGAAATAGAAAAGGAGGGAATCCTCCCAAACTCTTTCTGTGAAGCTAGTACCACCTTGATATCAAAACCAGACAAAGACACATCAATGAAAGAAAACTTCAGATGAATTTTTATTCCTGATGAACATTGATGCAAAAACTCTTAATAAAATTCTGACACATCACATACATAAACATTAAAAAGATGGTGCACCATAATAAAGTGGGGTTCATCCCAGGTATACAAGTTTGGTTCAACATACAGAAATTATTAAGTGTAATATATCACATCAATAGGCTTAACGATAAGAGTCATATGATTATCTCGATAGATGCAGAAAAGGAATTTGACAAATACAGCACTCCTTCATGTTCAAAACACTAAAAAAATGGGGAAAGTAGGAATATATCTCAACATTGTAAAAGTTATCTATGCTAAGCCCAAGGTCAACCTCATTCTAAATGGAAAACATCCTTCTAAAAAATGGAACAAGACAGGGATGCCCTCTTCCACCACTTCTATTCAACATCATCCTTAAAACTCTAGTCAGACCAATTAGATGAAAGAAATTAAAGGGACATGAATAGGAAAAGAAGAACTCAAACTATCACTATTTGCTGATGATATGATTCTGTATTTAGAGAATCCCAAACATTTCACCAGAAAACTTCTAGAACTAACAAATGAATTCGGCAAAGTAGCAGGATATAAAATCAACACCCAAAAATCTAATGTATTTATATATATCAGTGATGAATCCTCTGAAAGAGAAATTAGGAAAACTACTCATTCTCAAGTCTCAAAAAAAAATATTTGGGAATCAAACTGATAAAAGAAGTGAAAGACCTCTATGATGAAACCTACAGAACACTAAAGAAAGAAATTAAAGAAAACCTTAGAAGATGGAAAGATCTCCCATGTTCTTGGATTGGCAGAATTAATATTGTCAAATTGGCCATACTACCAAAAGTATCATAGAGATTCAATGCAATTCCAGTTAAAATCCCAATGTCTTTCCTCATGGAAATAGAGAAAGCACTTATTAAATTCATTTGGAAAAATAAGAGACCCAGAACAGCCAAAGCAATCCTTAGCAAGAAGAGTGAAGCAGGAGGCATCACAACACCTAAACTATACTACAGAGCTATAGTAACAAAAACTGCATGGTATTGTTATCAAAATAGACAGGTAGATCAATGGTATAGAATAGAAGACACAGAGACAAACTCACATAAATACAGTTATCTTATACTAGACAAAAGTAAAAAACCTACACTGGAGAAATGATAGCCTCTTCAACAAATGGTGCTGGGAAAACTGGAAATCCATATACAGAAAAATGAAATTTAATCCCTATCTCTCACCCTGCTCAAAACTCAACTCAAAATGGATCAAGGACTTAGGAATTAGACCAGAGACCCTGCACCTAACAGATGAAAAAGCAGGCCCAAATTTTCATCATGTTGGCTTAGGACCAGACTTCCTTAACATGACTCCTAAAGCACAAGAAGTAAAATTAAGAATCAACAAATGGGATGGATTCAAACTAAAAAGTTTCTTCTCAGCAAAGTAAACAACCAATAACGTGAAGAGAGAGCATACAGAGTGGGAGAAAATCTTTACCACATGTACATCAGACAGAGCCCTAATCTACAGGATATAAAAGGAACTAAAAAACTTAACACCAAAACCCCCCAAATAACCTAGTCAGTGAATGGGCTAAAGAACTGAGCAGACACCTCACAGAAGAAGAAATATAATTGATCAACAAATATATGAAAAAATGTTCACTATCTCTAGTAATTAGAGAAATGTAAATCAACACCATTCTAAGATATATTCCACTCCAGTCAGAATGGCAATTATCAAGACTATAAACAACAATAAGTGTTGGCGAGTATATCGGGAAAAAGGTACACTCATACATTGCTGGTGGGACTGCAGATTAGTGCAATCACTCTGGAAAACAGTATGGAGATTCCTTAGAAAACTTGGAATGGAACCACCATTTGACTCAGCTATCCCACTCCTTGGTCTGTACCCCAAAGACTTAAAATCAGCATACTACAGTGATGCAGCCTCATCAATGTTTATAGCAGCTCAATTCACAATGACTAAGTTATGGAACCAACCTAGATGCCCTTCGATAGATGAATGGATCAGGAAACTGGCATACATACACAATGGAATATTACTCAGTCTTAAAGGAGAATAAAATTATGGCATTTGCAGGTAAATGGATGGAGTTGGAGAATATCATGCTGAGCAAAATAAGCCAAGCCTCCCAAACCAAAGGGCAAACATTTTCTTTGACATGTGGATGCTGATCCATAATGGGGGGAAGGGAAGGGATGAATGGAAGAACTTTGGATTAGGCAGAGGGGAGTGAGGGGAGGGAAGGGGGCAGGGAAGTGGGGAAAGATGGTGGAATGAGATTGATATCATTAACCTAGGTACTTGCATGATCACATGAATGGTGTGACTCTACATCATATACAATCAGAGAAATGAATGTAGTTTTGCTACATTCATGTACACTGAATCAAAACGCATTCTATTGTCATGTATAACTAATTAGAAAAAATTTTTAAAAGTCACATAGTAGAAGGTGGAACTGGCATTTCTGAAAGATGATCATGCAAACCTTGAATTATAACTTGCAGTGATAGGTAAATCATTCTGTGATTTAAAAACAAAAGTTTTCTTAGGACATTTAAAAATACTAAATAGAAATGTGTAGTTTTCAGCTCATATGTGGAAAGAGCTAATTCTTCTTTATGACAGCACTATTAATATTGTTAATTTTTCAATTGAGTTTTTTTTTTAATTTAAATTTCATTTTATTTTTTTGTACCACGGATTGAACTCAAGGACTCTTAACCACTGAGCCACATCCCCAGTCCTTTTTATATTTTATTTTGAGACTAAGTTGCTTAAGTCCTCACAAAGTTGATAAGGCTGGCTTTAAATTTGCAATCCTCCTGCCTTAGCCTCCTGAGCCCCTGGGATTACAGACGTGCACCACTGCACCTGGTGAGTTAATTTTTTTAAGAATAAACATCTTCAGTTCTTTCTTTTGTTCTTCATGTTCCTCAGTCTCAGATCTCATACTCTCTGGGTTGCTCTTCTCTGGGCAAGCTCCCATTGTTTCTGTTAATGTTCCTCTTAAAAGTTGAAGCTGAGCTGAATGCAATATCCTTGGTGTTTTCTAACTGGTACAGACTGCAATGAGACCATCACCTCCTTTGTCCAGACACTTTGGTCTGGTAATGTAGTCTGAATTTGCATTGGGTTTCTTGGCAACTAAGCACTTTATACTTGTCAACTAAAATCCCAATTCTTATTTTTTCTATTTGAATTATAAGTGTTATTAAATTTATGAATTTGAAAGCAATTTATAGGCTCTAAACTACTATACTAATATAATTTATGAAGAGTAACATATATGGCAGGTTTGATCCCTATTTAATGAAAAAATAAGCACAGGATAAATTTTAATTGGTTCATATTCTTACTTCCTTTAAAAATCTCTGTATAATAAAAAAAATGGTTAAGCCAATTTGCCTACAAATAATAGAGGCAAATCTTTAGGAGTTTTATCACCCTTGGACTCTAATTTCTAAAACACTCCAGTGCTTGATTTTAATCTAGACACCAGACGACACAATTTTTCTTATGCAGGCTGCTGTGGACAACCACCATCAGGTCAGAATGTTTATATGTAGAGCAGAGTCTCTTCATCAAATCCGTGGATGGAAATTACAGCATTGGATAAAATAGCCATTGTGGGAAAGCAGAAAGTGCTCTGCCTAAGAAATGGAGTTACCTGTTCCTTTTACTTCAGAAACTTTTACTAATCACTAAGTAAGTGTTGAACATTATATAGGTTCTTTGATGGCTTGTAAAAATGATTGGATTCCTGCCTTCATTCTCTGGTAGGAGACACATATTTAGATACATAAAGAGAAGTATTCATGTTCTCTAAAGCCACCATGAAAGAGCCCGCTTTCATATTCATTCAATACTTTAAGGAATAATAAAGATCACTTAGGAACAACTTTATTATCTTTAAGTTATCTGGAGTTTTCAGTTGATCCAGGAAAGCCCAAGATTTTCATACACTCAATTATAGCATGGAGGGACCTATACTGATAAGTTTGCTCATTAATTTAGTCAAACAACGGATCAAATTTGGGAAACTCTAGTAAATGGGTCTGGCTAGAACTGAGGTGGTCACTGGAAAGGAGAGCTGATTAGGCTACAATGATAGGCAGAGGACAGATGGAAGGGGCTTCCTGTATGGAACTGGAACACGAGTTGTTTCTTCTCTACATTCTCCTGGTAACACAACTTTCTTTCCCAGGAAAGAACTCTTTTCCTGTGGTTGAAGGAGGCAGAACGACTCTTCTCCTCTCACCCCTGCACGTAGACATAGGGTGGACACATCACCTAGGCACGGGCAATCAGAGGACCCTACCCCTCAGGCTGCAGTGGTTGCTATGGGTCCGCAGTGATCGCAGCCAGATTAATCAGGGTCCTGCCCTGGGCTTTTCTGCTAGAGTGACTGAGAAAGAATGATGCTTTTCAGGGTGGTTGCTGAACTGTCACAAAGGGAGCGTGGGGAGTGGTGCGGAGAGGCTGCTAAATAGAGATGACCTAAAAAAGAAGCCAAAATAGAGCTCAGATGATATTGTTTGGCACTGAATGAAGCCAGGTGTGCCCGGCTCCCCACCTGAACTTTCTGGTTATGTTAGCTAGTAAAGCTCATTCATTGTTTAGGTTGGTCTGAACTGGTTTTGTGGTTCACAGTCAATTTGGTTCTAACTAAAATTTGTCATCATGTAGGATTTGGTATCATGACATAAATCTTTACTATATTTCTAAGTATTATATGTTCATATCTGGAATGTGGATGTATATATATATATATATATAAATTATATGTGTATATACTATAGTATGTGTGTATCCATTTATCTATCATCTATTTATCCCATACAGGCTAAAATACTGTGTCCTACATCCTGATCTAAATTTCATTGTAATTTTAACCTCACTTCAGCAAAGCATATTATTTTTCTCTATAGTCCATGCAAAATGGGTTTTTATTGGCACTCCTACTTATGAACATACTTTGAGAATTAAGGAGCTAAATTATCTGAGTTAGGGAATTTTGATAGAGCCTGTTTACGTTGAGTGATTATTTAGCATGTACCTGATGAGAACAGGCTTATGAGACCTCCACATACCCATAGCTTCAATAGTAGCAAACTCCAGTGCTTCTTTAGCTTCTAAATTTGGAGCAATATAAAGATTATGAAATTTACTATCCAGGGCTCTAGTCACAGGGAGACGGTTGCAATCGTAAGCCTTGCTTCATAGTTGATCTTCATAATTTTATGATGTATCAAAATAAGTCATGTCTGAAGTAAGTGTTCTAATTTTAGATGGTGCTGCTTTTCCTATCAAAACTGCTTTAATGTATACTCATCTCCAGTACACTTACTGGTAAAGACATAGTCTAAGAGAAGGAAGTAATTTTCGTGTTTTTTTTTCTCTCTAACTGAATGAGGCCTCTAAAAACAAATACTCATCTATAATACGTGGGGTTTATTTTAAAGCAAAAATTATATCACAATTTGCCATGAGTAAATAATTACATTCTCTACTTTCATCCTCCTTTCCTTCAGATCCAGTAATGTTTGCATCAATCCACAGGAAAATAACACTAAATTTTCCCAATAATTTAATCAAATATAATAATGAACTGATATTATAGTTGGGTTACACATGCAAACCAGGACACCTACAACAATTTGACCTGTTAAATAGGAATGATTTCTTATTTTTTAAAAAAGGAATCAAATCCAGTTTCATTATTTTCTGATCAATTGATCAAACTGGGCTTTGGAGGTAGTGCCTAAAACAAGTCAAAGGCATCAGAAAAGATGCAAGCTTTGCCCATGAGACCTGTACTAATACTTCATTGCTGAATGTACTCAGAGACCTGACTGGCCCTTAGATGTTGGGCAAAGTTGAAATTTAGCCATGTGAGGATACTTGATACCCATAGTAAATAGGTACCAGGATTCAAATATTTGCTTTGTTTCAGTACTTTAGCAAATAGGGCTAGACAAACTTCATATAGAACTGAGTCAATTCAAACTCAGGAGGTTCGTTAATGTTTTCCTTGTACAAATCAAGACAGTATACACTTTCAAATGTCAAACATTCAATAAGTGCTTTGTTTTTGTAATGCCAAATGTCTATGTCTATATTTTTAAAATAGTAAAAAAAGAAGTAAGTGCAAACTAGAAATTATCTTGTCTTTTGATGCCTAAAGTAGGAATTCACAGACCTGGCTAAAAATTAAAATCAGATGAAAAACTTGAAAAAAGAAATACCCATGACTCGATGGATTCACCTCAAGAATTTCTGATTAATGTAGCTGAGGATGGGGCTCACACATTTTTAAAGGTTTCCAGGTGATTCTAATATGCAGCTAAATTTGAGAATGATTGATCTAAACTTTTCTAATCCTTAAAGTATTATTTGCAGAGCCAAGTAATAAAGAACATAAGAGTCTATTGTTACATGAACAATTGTGCAAATAACCTTATTTCCCAGAGTTTTGGCTTCCTTATCTCTGGAATGTGAATAATGGTATACATGTCTTGGGATATTTTCAAGGATTACCAGGATAAAAGATGTGAACCAGGATAATATTTGTGTTATCAGGGATTGGACACTCAAAGGCCTTTAAGGAATTAGGTAGGTAACCAGCCTGGGTATAAGAGGGACTAGTGGGGGACTATGGAAAAGTAGTCAAAAGGGGCATCAATTGCTTAGTTCCTGTCAACTGTCATGTAAAATATAGGTCAGTTCTCTAAAAGCATCCAATTTTTTTAAGAAAATCCAGAAATCTAGATATTTTAAGTATGAAATGTTTTTACTTTTTAAAATAGTCAAACAAAACTTATGTGTATGTTACCAATTTTTATGAGGGAAGGTTTAAATCCCTTTTGTCATATAAACACACCCATGTTATATGGTTGTGGATGGAGTCATGATTAGTTCTTGTTTTAATTAAATAATTAAATATTTACTTGGCTACTCTGCCAAGTATTTCTTCCTAAGTGGATCAATAATTTTTAGCTATGACCTGACATTAATGGATCTATTCTAATATAAACATATAATGAATCTATTACACTTCAGATCTCATGCAGTTAAAACAAAAGGTGTCCATCATGCACTTTTGCCCATTACAATTTTATCTTCCTCTATTCATATCTCCCTTCCCCTATTAACAATAAACCTGATGCATGCACCTAGAATTCTTGCTTAGCTTCAGTTCCCAGTGATCATTATAGTCATCACTTAGTACTTTAAAATTTTCTGTTTTGGATATGATGAATGTTATCTATGGCCATTTGAATTGTAGCAATAAAATTTAGTTTCTTCTAAAGAACACCATGTTTTCTTATTCTACTGTATCCACTAATGCCAGCTAGCTTAATTATTGAGAATATACATGTACATGCATATGCATACACATATATGTATTTATATATATAAATACATGAAATGAAAATAGCCTTTCCATTTTTCTTAGAAATCTAAAATTCCTGTAACAATACTCCTTGCTTCCATGAGGTAGATGTGAAGCATGTTGAATCCTTCCAACAAGACCATTGAGAGTTCTCATTTCCCACTGTAGCAGCTAAAAATAGAGGTCATGTATTTACAAATGAACTTGTTGAGAATCTCTGTCATCATTATAAGCCACAAAGAAAATAGCAAAAAACTTCCCTTTATGAATTATGGGTAAAAAATAGTGTTTGAAGTTTTAAAAATTTAGCATTTAATCAAGGCCTACAATCACTGTACAGAAGTTTGCGGGGGGGGGGGGGGAGAGGAGCGGTACCAAGATAGGCAAGAGTACACAAGATGAACTGAGAGCTGAAGATGGGACTTACCCATGACAGGTAGCTTCTGCTGAGTATGCCCCAGCAGTTGTAAGGTTAGTTAAGGTTTTGACCTGAATTAAGGTCTCTTGAAAACAATAAATTGATCTTGAAGACCTCCTTGTATGAATGCAAATACTTAGACTCCATCCAAATGCTTAGAGATGATAATTAAGTGATAAAATTTGAGTTGATAATGACATACGATAGTTATAAATAAAGATTGATTCATGACCGATTTATAAAATGGACTCCCACTGATAGAACATAAGAAATATTTAATTAAGTTAGGACTCCAGCATTTGCAGAACTCCTCATTTCACTTAGAGAAAGGATGTGATAATTTTTATGGGGAATGCACACTTGTCTCAGGGCAACATTTTCCTTTTTCTTCTATGACTGAAACAAAATCCTAGAATTTATAGAGCTCAACAATATGATTACTTGTGAATGTGCACACAGGTATAGCTTTCTTGCTTCCTTTCCCTCTTTCTCCTTCTTTCTTGGTAACAAAAAATAAGTAAGCATTCAGTGTTGCAATGCAATCAACTCCTGAGAGAGAGTAACTATTAGTAATTACCATTCCTGAAGTTTTGCTTGAAGGTATTATTGAAAAACATGACAACTTTGTTTCTTTGCAGGGAAGAAGGGTTCAGGAATTCTGGGCTATACAAATGTTTCATGTATTGTATTTAAAGTAAAGCCCTGATGAAATATTCTGCACAGAATAATAGAGAGCTGGAAGCAACCTAAGATAGTATCTAGATTAAATTCTTCATTTTGCAAAGTGTAAGGTCCTTACTAAGCTATGCATCTTCCACAACAACCAGGATTTAAATCCAGATCTTCTTACTCCTAGTCAGCAACTCTTTCAGATCTACCAAATAACTAACTTAAAAACCAAACCAAACAGTAAGTCTGTAGTTCTTAGCATATTTAATTAAAATTTTAATTAATTTTAATTTTAAAATTAAAAATAACCTTTCCATTTGGTGAAAAACCAACCAAGTTAGTAATATACATATAAATAAATTGTATATATATATTTTTGTTCATTTGCTTAAATTTTCTATCAGTAGTTTTGATACAGTATACATCATTTAACCCTTAACTTTCACCATAATAAGGTAAAAGAATGGCACTGGAGAAATTTTGTTCTGGCTCAAAATGATTAATTATAATCATCTAAGTTCTGATATTCATGCTCATTGCCAAAAAAATAGATTAGACTGGGATATTGAATGCTGTATTATAATGAACGTGCTGTGAATAGAACACATATTTGGCATTGGAAGCTCTGAGGTCCATTTTGACCCAGTTATTTCACAACTGGGTCACCTTGGGAGAACTAGGTAGCTCAGTGGTTTAGCATTTGCCTAGCATGCAGGAGACCATGGGTTCCATCCCGAGCAATACGAAAGGGAAAAACTAAGGACATTAAGACATCAACTGGCTCACCTTGAGAAACAAACTCTCTGAGTCCTGGTTTCCTTATCTAAAAATTGAGTATATTAGCACATGCCTTAGAGGATTCCTCTGAGGACAAAATAAGAGGATATATGTAAAGTTTCAGCACCTATGCTTACTAAGGTAAATAAAGGAGTAGATGAACTTTCTAGGGTTATGTTTGGTTGGTTTTGGAGATGTCTGAAACTATTTGGAAGATTGAACATAAAATACATCTTTTTTTGCTTTAAATAAGTCAATCGGTTCTGGCCATTTAAAATCTTTTTTTTTTTTTTTTTTTTTTTTTTGGTATCCCTTGATGGGATAGTTTTCACGGTGAACTTTACATCCCTTCGTTGCCTGGTTTAGTACATACAGTGCTCATGAAATGCTTGTTGAGCAAATGCCATTGAACTTCCGATTAGACATGTGCTTGTGCATGCATTCACACATAGGAGCATGTATGGATGTCATCCCAGGAGCTGGCAAAGGCTCATTTTGTTCATAACTATATCCTCAGTGCTTGTAACTGCATTTGGCACATGAGCGATCAAAAATTAATTGTCTAATAAATTAATAAAAGTGTGTGTGTAACATTCCATTCTAGACACTGTAGGATGCAAGCTATTAATTGTTACTGTTTTTTTTTTTAGCACTACTTATACCAGTGAACCCAAGGAAAACTTAAACAATAGAACCATTTAAAAAATTGTCTATACTTCTATCATTCAAATATTCAAGTTTGCACATTGTTTGCAACTATTACCATTTAAAAAGGAAAAATGGGATCATTTCCAAAACTAAACCAAAATTAAAAATCCTGATCTTAAAGACTTCTTTGAAAGAAATGATACCAGGTGGCCTTATTGTCGTTTCAAAATGATAGTTTTGCATGTTTGTGAACTTCTTAAAGTTCATGAACAGTAAAAAAAATAAATGTTACTCAAGTTTTTGTGTGGTTTACCTGTCTCCTCTGATCTGTAAGTTTGTTGAGATTAGGGACTATGATTAGTTCACATCTGCATCTTTAGTACCTGACACTGACTTTTCAGGTACTCCAATATCTGAAGGAAGAAAGTAATGTTTGTTCAAATGAAATTTACTTAATTACTAAAATTCATATCCATGAACCCAATCTAAATGCTTCTACCCATTTTCTTTTCATGGCCATTAGAGTCAAGATTATTCTTTTTGTAAAAAATACATACATATTTTGGGGCAGCATTTGGTCATTTTATAGCAACAGAAACAGATAGTTGTATATAGACAACATCTATAAAATGAACAGGATTCATTTGAGTGACCAGAGTGTCACGTTGCCATCAAGTGTACAGTGGAAAGGACTAGCAGTCTCCCTTTCCAGTTCTTCTCTTATTCAGTGCCAACTGGGCCCTCGGTCTTATTGGTATCCAATAATCAGCCCGATTACAGCTAGCCCTGGGAGACATGACAGAAAGAGAGTCCTCATCTTGCATTAATTGCTCCTATTGAAACTATGCCACATCTCTCCAAGCTAGATGTTGCTTAGTATCCCTTTGATATGATAATGACATGCTTCTTAGCAGATGAATATGCAAATTAAAAGCAGTAATTTGGTGGCATGCACCTGCTGACACTGCACGGCTATGCTTATGTGCTCTGCTGTAACACTGCAGCCACACAAAAGCATCACAGAGGTAAAATTAAATTCTAATGTCGTATATATTAAACAGATGCTTCCACTTTTCTTTGTATATCTACTTTTACAGATTTTGCCATTGGAATCTCGGTTCTCTCTTCATGCAATTAATGGACATTGATGTGTCACACACAGAAGCATACTCAGTGCCATTTAAGGGGGCTGATTTTAAAGAGGTGGCTTACATATATGCACATTAGAAGATGAACATTTCTTCTTCATAGCATAGAAGCTGATGACTTTACTTCTGTGGCACAAAGGCTCCTATTCACACATGGAATGCATCCTTGGGCTGCAAAGCCGAAAATCACATTTCTATAGCAAAGATGTGTACTAAAATATAGAGATACTTCATATTGCCTGAAAAAGGATTCCAAAATGACTTGAAGAGACTAGCAGAATACTCAGAATCAATAAAGTAAATTTCTCTGCTTTTCGAAATGAATGAGAAAGCTTAACTGATGATCACTTAGGTGTGACCTATAATTACCCTGAGAACCTAAAAGTCTTTATCAATGTGTCATGTAGTTCAACCAGACAAAATTAAGCATTCTGAAGACAAGATTTTATAAAGGATGCTACTTATCTGTTTTTTCCCACTCTTAATCCCAGGTAGTATCACACACACAAGCACACACACACACACACACACACACACACAGAGGCATATTCTTAAATATATGTGATAACAGCTGAATTGAGATTAAATTGTTTAATAAAATGCATGCTTTAAACATATTTCTATACAGTGAGAATTTTATGCTATTCATTTAATGATTACATATAATTATTTTAAGTGAATAGACTCCAATTTAAATATACCACTATTGTTGAACATCTAGGTTTCTTCCAGTTCTATGATTATATACATAATACTACAATGAACATCTTCTCGTATATAAAATTTTCATTCTTTTTGTTTTTTTCTCTAGAGTAATCTTCCAGAAGTGGGATTACTAGGTCAAATGATAAGGCAATTTTTAAGAAGGAAAAGAGTCTCCAGCAAACTATCTGCCTTATTTCATAAAGTTGTGCTTTTTAGAAGCTTGACAAAAAGAACTCTTTTATGGTTTTATGGTTGAAGTCCCAATTTTACCTATCTTGTACAGGCATAAGTTTCCATTAATGCTGGTTTAAAAATACATTGTATATTTTTATGGAAATCTTCTAGTAATTACTCTATAATTAACTGGAAATTTCTTTGAATTCACTTTATTTTATAATCTCTGGACATTCTAAAATGAGTTCTTTAATTCTAGTTAGTTATGAAGTGGTTTGTAAAATTTAATTTAATTTAATTTTTTGCAATACTGGAGATTGATCATGCTAGGCAAGTGCTCTATCACTGAGCTACGTCCCCAATTCTAGTTAAGAAATTTTACAGAACTAAAAGAAGAACTATGAAATTTGAGCTAATAAAAGTGAATTTCAGTTTCCTTCTTGTAGGCAAAATTTCTCACTTGTTTATGTATGTGAAGAAAGGCTTCCTTTTTTTTTACATGATGTGAAAGTTTAATAAGATAGAGGGGAAGTTTTATGTATAGACAGAGACATTCATTGCTAGTTAATAAAGCCACTAACCATCCAAGAGCAAATACCAGAGAGAAATACAACTCTTCTCTTAACCTTTCAGTCTTGAACTGTATCTAGTTTATATTAAACCGAGGAATAAGAGACTCGAGGTTATTTCTAATTGCATAAAAAGTTCCATTACTGGTGAACTTTCTGGAAGTATGTAGCAGTACATTTATACATAATTTAACATTTTACCTGAAATCATGTTTGCATGTTTTCAATTGTCAGTAGTCCTTGGAAAATCAGAGAGAGTATGTGCTACAACAAGAAGGTCAAGATGTGTGGTAATTTTTCAAACATTTCTCTTTTATTTATATTGTTCAACAAATGACTAGTTTTTAGATCATTTATAGACTTTTCTGAACTTTGAGGTTTTCATTATCTAACAGCCATATTATCAACAAATTTAACTTTTCACCAGAGTAAGAAGTGTTTTCAGTGATTTAGGAAGATGTCAGATAATTGGAAAGAAGTGGGACATGTTCCATCTTTTCCTGCCTCATTCCAACCTTTGAAAACAACTGTAACTTTTAAAGTACTGCTTTGAGAGCAAGATGCAAATTCTGAAACCTAGGTTACCCTCATACTGGAATGTTCTTTGTACTGGGAACCAGGAGACCCAGGTTTTAGATCCAACACTGACATCATGAACTGGGCAAGCAATTTATTTAGCTTCTCTGGGTCTCACATTTTCACCAGATATTAGTTATCCACTTAAGTATTGAGCGAATGACTACCATGTGCTAGGTACTGTTTGAGGAAATGGAGACTCTGGAGGGAATAAAACAAGGGCCCTCTCTGTGGAGTTCATATGTCTATGAGCAATCTATCTATCTAGTATGTGAGAGAGATGTAATAACAAAAATAACAAACGAATAAATTTATCTAAGGTGACTGTGGGTCAGTCCTACAGTGACACCCCACTCCTTCACCTTTTCTTCTTCTCCTTTTTTTTTGGTGGTGCTGGGGATTGAACCCAGGGCCTTGTACATGCTAGGCAAGCACTCTACCACCTGAGCTATTTCCCCAGCCTCACCTTTTCTTCTTATTAATAGTTATACTAACCGTAGATGTCATGTATTAGATACTCACTATATTCTAGGAGTTTTTTTTTTTTTTTTTTTTTGAGATGTGGTCTCACCGTGTTGCTGAGACTAACCTCACTGATCATTCTTCCACTTAGCCTCCCAAGTAGCTAGGATCACAGGTATGTGGCATTATGCCTGATTTCTATGCACTATTTTAAGTGCGTTAAGCAAATGTAGACATTTAAGTCTTACAGAAAAAACAAGAAATAGGAGTCATTATAATCCTCACATAACCGATGGTGATAGAAACAGAGAGGTATAGTGACTTTTTCAACGTCATGGAAAAAATAAATGTCAGAGCTGGATCTGAACCTAGTAGAAGGTCTTCAGAGACTGTATCTCAGCCATTGTGCTTTGCTGATTTGCTGGCAGCACTGGACGCAGTCTGTTGCTCCTTTCCCTTGGAAACACTTCCTTCCCTTGGCTTTTTTAAGGCATCACTCTTCCCTCGGATTTTCCTATTGTCCTGGCTGCTCCTTTTCAGTCTCCTTGCCTGTTTCTAATTCTTAACACAGGAGTGCCCCAGAGCCTAGAAGCACTTCTCTTTTCTGATGACTTTCTTGGTGATTCCACCACAACTCTCATGACTTCAAGTAGCATGTGGATTCTGACAATGGCCCAGTTTTTCATCTTCAAACCAACCTCTCTGTGAAATCCAAACTTGAACTTTCAAATGTCCACCTGCCATCTCCACTGTGAGACCTGGGCATCTCAAACGTAACAAAACCTAACTAAACCCCAGGTCTCTCCCCAGCTCCACTCCAAGCCAGTCCCCCTTCTCAGTTAAGGGCAAATCCATTCTTAAGAGTCCCTTAGGCTCAAGCCTTTGGAAACTTGCTTGATTTCTCTTCCTCTGACACCTCATATCTTGTGCATCAGCAAAACTTACTGACTCTACCTTCAAATCTATCCAGAATTCAACTGTTTTTCACCAGCCCCATTGCCATGTTCTAGTCTAAGACACTGTTGATTCTCCCTGGCCTAGTGTGTTAAACCTCATGAAACTCTTAACTTTTAACTCCCTACTTCTGCCCTTGTCCCTTGTCAGTGTAGGCGATCCAGCAACCAGAATATCTGGAAACTAAGACCATGTCACCACTGGAAACCCTCCAGTGACTTCTCATTTCACTCAGCAAAATATCAAAACCTTTATAATGGTCTATAAGGCCCCTTATGATTTGGCCCCCTATCTCTCCCTGACCTGTCTCCTGTTATTCTACTTCCTGTTCATTCTGATCCACAGCTTTGCTTGCTCTTCCGGGGCATACTCTGTACTATGTATGTGCAACAGTTTTTTCCTCCTCCTGGAATCTTTTCCTCTTAAATGTCAACAGGGCTTTCTTCTCTCTCCTTCAAGAATACACTCGAAAGTGTATCTTCGGGAGGCTTTCCATGACTATTCAATTCAAACTGCACCTCAAACATCGAGAGATTCTATCCATAACAGAGGCACTGTTTTACTACTTTCTTCATATTTAAAAGATTTTAAAAACTTTCTCTAAGTAGGTACATTATTCTACCTATCAGTTCATTAATTTCTGATTTAGTTAAATTGAAGGTGGAGCATGCCTGTGTAGTTTCTATTTTTTTTCCCTGGAATTTATTGAGATTATTTTCTGAGACATTATCGTAATAAATTAAAAAGATAATTAATGCATTTGTGTGTGATAAATGTGTAATCTCTGCTGGGTATGTGTGTATGTACACATATTGTTTATTATTAAAATTCTGTCTATACATATATTATTTTTAGCTACTTTGATCATCAGTTTCTAGAAGAAGTACCCTGAATTATTCCAATGATTATGGATTTAACAATGTCCACTTGCATTTCTAATAGTTTTTGTTTAATATTTGTCAAAGTTTCATAGTTAAATGTATAAGTTTTGTGATTTTTATATCTTGATGGATTTTTCTGTTTATGATGTGAAATCTTCATTGACCAGTTTTGGTCCCCAAACCTAACTTATGGTATATTAATTTGTTTCCTTAACTGATATTTCTCTGTGCATCTTTCTGAAATACTTCTGTCCATCTTTCTACTTTATTTTACTTTTTTGCAGTGCTGGATATTGAACCCTAACCCTCACATGAACAAGGCACGTGCTCTATCACTGAGCTACATCCCCAGCTCCATCTCTTTACTTTAAAAGTCTTGCTGTAACTGTATCATGTTGTTTTGAAAGTATCTCAAAAAGAGTTAAGTAGTTCAATTTTTAAAATATTTTTGCTTTTAATAGGAAAACTAACTTTTGCATTTAAATTATTAATATATTAATATTTATAGTGATTAGTATCACTATAAAATATTTTATACTTACATTTTTAAAGTAACTTCTAATTTTCAACCTATATTTTTGGGTGGTTGAGTATTCTCCACTTTTTCCTTCCTTCCCAAAGATTTAAAAATTATATGTTGTTTTTATTCCTGTATCACTTAACTTTGAATTTTCAAACTCATGTTTAAAAGTACTTACTATCCTCTAATAAAAGAACGAACCCCAAAATGCTATCATTTTCTTTCTCCATTGGTTTCACCTTCAAATCACATGTTGAACTCATTTGGAGTTTTATTCCAGATTATTAATATTTTTTAAAAATTACATAACTCTAAGCATTTATACTTAGTCATAAGTTTTACTGGCTGCTTCTCTTTCTCCTCCTCATCCTCCTTCTTCCCTCTCTCTCTCTCTCTCTCTCTTCCACTTTTGGAATTTAATGTCTTTCTCCTGAAATCTTGTTTTTGCTTTCTTTGAGTACTTTGCTGAACATTTCTTTCTGAATATATTTCCTGAAAGGCTTTCATTTGATCTTCACATTTGCATGCTCGTTTGGCTAGATTTAGAATCATACGTGGTTCAACTGAGGTGACCTCTGAGTCAAGACTTGAAGACAAGGAAGGCAGTTATGTGGGTACCTGGGGGAAGAGCAGTCTATGCAAAGACTTCAGCAAGTAAGAATGTCCCCAGAGCAGGAGCATACCTGCTGTGCTCCTGGAATATATAAAAATGTGATAGTTTATTTAATGTCTGTCTTCCCACTAGCCTGCAAACTGTATGACATCTGTTTTATTTTCAACTCAACTGAGGACTCAGCACCTCTCACAGCATTTAGCATATAGCATGCGTTTGGTGTGGGTTGAGTGAATGAATGACCCAGGATTTAGCACTAAAGTCCTAGTTCATGCCATCTGAGTTCACTAATTTATTTTACTAACAATAAGTAATAATCGAGGGGACATAACCACCTCCCAACGTGGTGTGCAGACAAAGCACTGAACCAGAAAAGTATTTCTACTACTTATTTCTTTGTTGTGCATTCTTGAATATGTCACTTACCCTTTCTGAATTATAGAACAGAGGCAATAATTCTCACCCTGCTGCCTAAGTCACAGAACTATTATCAAGAAAAAAAATCATAAAATAATTACAAAATAACTTATGAAGGATCATTATTCAAATGTCAAGCATTAGCTGTATTTGTCAATGAATAGCACTATAAAATACGTTTTTAGAAATATACAATGTATAAAGATGTATTTTCATAAAATAGAAAAATTAAAATAGGTTTTTGAGAAATTTGATTATAATTTTCTTTTTAGAATTGAATTGTAGCATTTTGGACATAACATGTTCTCAGTAAAATTTGTTTAAGTAGGTATCCAGTAAAATTTATTGAAAGAATGCTAGAGAATATTCTCATCATGGTAAAATATGTAACTTGCTCTGTTTTCCCAATTTTTAGGTTGACTTTTATACGATCACATGCAGATTTCCTCACATTTATTCAGTTTAATTGCATTTTATTTCCAAAGTAACTTGACTTTTTTTTTAATTGAATCTTGAAAGGAATAAATTCTCTGATGCTCAACTGCCAACACATACACTCACACATCTACACACACAGACCAGAAACTGTTCCTCGAAAAAAGAATCTCTTTCCAAAAACCTATTTTTTCCACTCTATTGACTCCTTTTTACTGAAGATTATATTTGCTGTTTATAAACTATACTTTGCTTCCCTTTAATCCATTCATGAACTTCCATATAAATAAAAAAGACCTAACAACATCTACAAGGAAATTGAGAGACAATGTTGCTGTAGAAATTACTTTGCCAGACCATTTTAGAAGGTACAATGCTCTGTAATGAAACAACACTCCTCAGGGTTTGGTTTCATATCTTGGAAGATCTGAATGGAGAGCTCTGTGTCCCAAATGAAAACCATTGCAGGGACTTGAACCTGGCTTCTTATAGACACAACTGGTAAAACAAAGCAAACAAATTCAAAAGAAAATATGAAGAATTGACAAATCATCAATATTATTTCTACAACCTATTTCAAAATATTTATGATTCATCTCTTGAATCTCTAGTTTATATTTTCCAAAGTGCAGTTTGCTGGTACTTCACATAGCTTATAATTTTAAGGACCATAAAATTCTCAGGGAGCATTTCCACTAACTGTATGGCTCCACAAAAAGTAGTTTCTGCCTCATTGACTTCATATCTGACCACTAATATCACCAGGTAGATATCTCTGTTCCAATGGGTACTGTTTTCTCCATGTCTATCCTCTGTTTTCTTCTTGGAAACCAAAAGAACCATCCATAGATTGTGTAATTGCTAAATTTCAATGAAAGAAGCAGGGTTCAATCTATAAAGGCAGTTTTGGTAAGGGATAAATTTATGGAGAAAAAGGACATTTTAAAGTGATAAAACATTAAAGAGTTTACCACCCCATTCCAAACTTTGAAAACCAGTACTGATTTATAGATGGACATCTTTAAGAAGACTTCATTTGTAACTACTTCTCTTTTGATGTGGGACGTGGGTATATGCTATGGTATGGATGTGAGGTGTCCCCCTAAAGCTCATATGTGAGACAATGCATGAAGGAGAAATGACTGGGTTGAAAGAGTCTTAACTCAATCAGTGAATTAATCCCCTGATAGGGATTAACTGAGTGGTAACTGAAGTGGTAGGGTGTGGCTGGAGGAGGTGGGAATTGGGGTGTGGCTTTGGGTATATATTTGAACGTGGCTAGTGGAGCCTCTCTCTGCCTCCTGATCAGCCTGTGAGCTGCTTCCCTCTGCCACACTCTTCTGCCATGATGTTCTGTCTCACCTCAAGCTCTGAGAATTGGGGCTGGCCTTTTACGGACTAACACCTCTGAAACCTGAGCCCTCAAATAAACTCTTTCTCTGCTATAATTGGTGCTGGTGGAGTCCTTTAGTCAAAGCAGCAAAAATGCTGACTAAAACAGCATAGGTTTGTTTTGTTTTGTTTGTTTGTTTGTCTTTTTCTGCTGGGGTGCTAAACCAATAAGCCATATCCCCAGCCCTTTTTATTTTTTATTTTGATACACTGTCTCTCTGAGTTGCTTAGGGTCTTGCTAAATTACTAAGACTGGCTTTGAACTTGTAATCATTCTGCCTCAGCCTTGGGAGTTTCTGGGATTACAGGCATGTGACACATGGCTAAAATTACTCAAGTTTTCTTTTCTTTTCTCTTTTTGAAGGGGTAGGGCTTAGGAGGCAATTTGAACCCCTGCAGTCTCAACTCATAGCACCTAAAGTGGGCAGAGGAGGTGCCTCATAAAAAGAGGAAATGAACTCAAAACTGGAAGGGCTGGAGAGAGTCTCACAGAGGCAGGGGCCCTGGTTGGTATAAGCAAAGCCCACCCTCTGGTCTATCTTCACTTGAAGCCACAGATACAAGAAATATTTCACTTTTGTTTTCACTTTGATTTTAAAAGCAATAGTGAGATCACAATTCAGTGACAACCTGCATTCAGCCTCAGGGGAGAGAATGGATGCAGCAAAACCCTGAACACCCCCACTGCCTTGCAGAGTCACCAGACTATTATGAGGGACTGTGGACCCTGAGGCTTGGTCTTGCAATTAAAAAAACAAAACAAAACAAAACAACCTGGAAATTCATAATTTTATTAAAAAATGTAAACTATCTTGTTAAAACCTCTTTAAAAATGTAAATGTTCTACAGGTCAATCATGAATGTGCCAACCACATGTATTTTTGGACCAGATCCTATACTTGGGTCTCAATCTCTTTATGGTCTGCAACTCTGTCTTCATCTGAGCTTAGGTGAGGATCAGTTTTCTCCAACAACAAAACTATAACTAGACACCACCTCCTCCTTTTTCCATTAACCAATGCCTCCAGATGTAAACAGAAGACAGGAAAAGACTTGAGACAACAGGCTTCTAGTTCGAATAGAAGGAAGAAAGCCTGGACTTACTGGGTAGAGCTACATCTAGGTCTAGTACAAGGATCTCATCTCTAAATATTGTTTTAGGAACATAAATTTCTTTGCTTACATGGCAAACGTGGCCCATATTATTTTCGAAGTGCTCAGATTTGTCAGAGAGGGATCATCACACATGGCGAGATTACTTCCTTCCCCTGCTTTGTCAGCTCAGTTGTTACTCTCATTATGAAACTCTTGTATTTACATCTTAAATTTCTCGTTGTAGCGAAAACAACACAAAATTCCAAACAAACGAACAAGATGACCTTATTTAATGCAAGTATAAAATCACAAAAACCAATTGATTTGGAAAGTAGGATTTAGTGGTGGACCGTTTAATGATTCCTAGTTACAAGAAAATATTTTAAAACAGGAAACATGAACTACTATACTGACACTATCAAACATCAAGTAAATTTTAGTCAGGGAGCATTGATTGGTGCACAATTAGCAATTTACTTATGGGGTGAGCTGTAAACCTGTAATCCCTGTGCCTATTGCTTGCTGGAAACACTGAAGCACTCAACCGAGAGGAGCACGTTCATTCAACACTATATCAAATTCCGTTTTTCATCTTTGTTGTCCCCTCTGAACCCTTTCCTTTTCCCCACCTGCAAGGGCTTCGATTGACAGGTCTCAGCCTTGTGAATCACTGTCAATTTCCTTAGCTTTAATTTCCCCCCCTTTTACCTCCTTTTAAGGGATACGGTGATGCAGGGGCTGGGTGGACAAGGAGACAGCGTGCTTCTTGATTTAGCCCATCCCAACCTCACAGAGCCAACGATTTTTCAGCATGTGGCTTCCTGTGCACCGGCTCCACCTGACTGCCTTCTTACCTGGTGCGTGACCTTCAGTTGAAAATTCCAGCAGCGTGCAACTTGTCTTTGGCAAATGAATTGTAAGTATGCCAGCTGCCAGATGTCTTCATTTTTAAAACACCTTCAAAACTGCTTCTGGCACAGTTCCATAAGCAAAACAGGCTAAGCTGTAACTGTAGTTTCCACGCTGTGAGGAAAAAAAGAGGGGGTGCGGGGAGCAGATGTAGGCAAGAGAAAAACGTATTGCCTTCCCATCTTGCAAAAGAGTACGAAGGTGAGAACGGACTCTGGTTACCCTCATCAGTAAATATTTGGGTGAAAAATTATCTGTGACCTATGATGTGTTCAATTTGCACAAGAATCATCATCTTAAACAATACAGTAATTTGGAATACTACAGTTTTTTTAAAAAATGTAATTAGCAAGTAATTATTATATACATTTATGGGATCAATGTGCTATTTTGATCTATATATCCTTTATAGGAAGAGTTAATCAAGCTAATTAGAATATCCATTACATCACAAGGTATCATTTTTTTTGGTAGGGAGAACATTAGCAATCTCTTAGCAAGTGAAAAATATTTCTTATTATTAACTATAGTCACCATCAATGCAATAGCTCACTAAAACCCCCCCAGTTCAGTTGAAACTCTGTACCCTCTGATCAACATCTTTCTTTTCTCCATTCCTCCCTCTCCCCACCCTCAGCCTCTGGTGACCACCTTTTTACTCTATTTCTATGAGATCCACCTTTTTTTTTTTTTTTTTTTTTTTAAGTTTCCACCTATAGGTAAGATCGTAGAGTAACATACTATAGTTTTCTAAGCCCAAGAGTAATAATGATGCTTTTTCCTAAAAATAAAAACTTCTGGCTCATAAGATAATAAATAAATGTGAGCCTATGGAAAGCTTTAGAAATTAAGACATCCTTTTAAACCTTCAGCAAAGCCCGATTTTTCTGCTTTTAGAGATTGAAGTGAGGATGTAATGGAGGAACTTTCAGATGCCAGGGTGTGTCCCTCAATTCCTGTTCTATTCAATATCTCCACCAAAAACATCAATGAATTAAATAATTAATTAATGTACTATTTGGAGACAAAATTAGGGGAAAGGGTGCTTATATAATTTAGGATGATTGGCATTCTGAATAATCTGTAATGTCCAAATTTCTATGGAAGTAACTGAAGCCTGAATAATGGATACAACTTAGATAAGACAATACAAGTCAACTAGAATTAGTGAGAAGCTAGAGATCTTGAATTTGAACCTGACAATGTCTATAAAATAAAAATAGATGTTAACATTGGAGTCTAGGGGAAAGTCAGAATATGGCATCTATGCTCATGCCAAATTCATTCAAAGAGAATCCTTTTAATCAGTGTCTTTCAACAGTTCTCATAACAGAAATGGATGCATCCTATATGAACTACAAGATGGTACAAAATAGAGTAAGGAAAAGAAAAAAGAAAGGACATGCCAATGATTTATATGATGCTTTTATTAAGCCCTGAATTGTGTTACCCATCTCATATTTATAATTAAAAAAAACCCAAAAAATGAATCTTTAAGAGTATAGAAGGCTATACTTCAAGAGAATATGGAAATCGAAGCAATGCCTAAAAAGTGACTGGAGACAAAGCTGTGGAGCTCAAGAAGGAAAATAAAAGCTTCATTTTTAAACCTACCAACAAATACAAAATTCTAAGACCTGCTACAGCCATTCTCAATCAAGGGTCCCCACAGGAAGGAAGTACTAAAATAAAGTGAGAAGCATTGGTCTTAGACATATGCCACTGACAAATGCATTAAAAAGGTGGTTTACTTTTCTAGTTTTCAGTTCTAGATTCTCCACGGACATCTTTCAGATCAATTACACCTTCCCTGTTCGTGCCACCTGTGTGGGTGGTAACAGGATTTTTCTCTCCAATTCTGTACCATTTATTCCTGTTTATTGGTTTCCTGTTCAGCCTCTAAGTTTTGGTTCAAGTGCAATTGTCTCTATAAAGTTTCCCAACCTCCTGTACATCCACTGCAGGCAGTCTCTTCCCGATGGAATTCCCATAGCATCAGGAGTTTCTTTTGCTTTCCATGCTCTTCTTTGTCTTCTTGGCATGTGAGCATCTTGAAGATGAAATTTTCATCTTATATATATGTCGGGGTCTTAAGCCCCCTTGCTCTTCTCAACCAGCGACAAGGGAAGGGGACACTCCCCAACAAGGTCAGACCAGGATAGGTAAGGCCGACTGACCGCCCGCTCCCAGCCCTCCAGGCGGAGGACAATCAGACTTGTCAGGGAGACCCATCACAGCAGGAACTCGTTTATTGAGGAAGTCACACAGCTTTTATGTAGGGTGGGGGCTAGGCGGGAACCAATCAGCTTAAAGGTCAGCAAGGCAGGGGTTCATGCAGGCGAGAGTCCCATTGGACTATATGGCAAGCACGAGCTGATCACGTTCGCAGAACTGTTGTTAACCAATCCCTGACGGTGGTCCAGTTTATTGTCATTAACTATTGAAACTGCCTTTGAGGCCTTGATCCTGCTCACTCACCAAGAAGTAAGGAGTCAGCCTGAGTTAGTTAACGTGTCATTAGTCCCAACATATATACTTAAAATGACAGAACACCCTGAATGCTACGCACGTTCCTCCTCCTCCTAGTAAAAGCTCAGGTAGCTCTGAATGCCTTCTAACCTCCATCAGTCAGCAAGACCCTTGTCCTCTCCTCTCCCTACAACAAAACACACAGTGGGCTTTTTTATTCCTTATGCCTGACTCCAAACAGATTCCATTTTTGTTCCTTTTGTTCTATCTGGTTCACTATTAATATGTGGGCAAACAATCATTATAACAAATAATACAAAATGTGACTTCCAGGCAACATAAAATGAATTTTTAAAGATCTTAATTTAAACAATGCTGGACTAGGTTAGAAGGATCATTTTCTGGGTCTTACCACTCTCATTCATAACACAGAATGACTACAAATAGAACTATATGGAGACAAATATTGACAGCAGAGGAGAGAATAATAAATTATAAACAAACCACAAAGAAACTAAAACAACAAAACAACTTGAAAACCAAGAAGTAGTAAAAGTCCAATTCCTGAAAGTTTCCCCCATGCTGAGAAATACGAATGGCTTCTTCCCATTGGTGACCCCTTTTTAACAGTTACATCATATTTTAGTATAACTTTCTGAGAAGAACTTGAACACATTATTCTTAAGCCTCACAAAAATTGCCCAAGCGTGTCTGGTCGAGCTTTGTGAATGCTGCTCTAACTGAAGGAGCACCCCAGCAGCCAGCAGAAAAGACACCCAGAAATTAAAATTGAAGGTATAGTACTTACAGACCCAGACCTGACAAAGAAGAGCGAGCTCTCAATACAAGTTCAACGTGATAGTGCCAACCTACACCTAAGCCAGTTCTGGGGACTGGAGAAGGAAGGGGGAGACTTATAGTGATCATGTCCTTATAGCTCTTTGGGAGTCTTGAGGGGTAGTGAGAGTATGTCTTTATCTATGGTTGATGACAGAAAATACATGAAGAATGATCTTTCTCATGTCGAAGTGGACCTCTATTTTTTCAAATGAACAGAAGCCTGACAATTTTATTCTCCTAGATTTTAGGTATGCTCTATGCTCAGAATGTTGGTTCATGTGACTAGCAGATAAGCAATATTTGTCACACAAACCCTCATCAGACAGCTGTCTGATCTGGGTTGACTCACTTTTTCTCCTTTCTGTGCCTTTCTTCATCTACACAATGAAGATAATGGCACCTGCTTTATGTTGCTGCTCTGCAACCCTGTACCTTTTTTATCAATATTTTACAGCCTATAAAATATGGCATGGTGACAGGTATATTTGATAGGTAACTTCAGCTCTCTGTACATATATTATTGGTTTGACTTATTTCTAAAAATAAAAAACTTAGAACATAATATTCTGGATTTTATTCTGTTCACAAAATGAAGAACTAATATGATGTGTCATGGAGCAAAGTGACCCAAGAAATGTTGTACTTGAATAGAACTTTTGCAATGACATCTGCACTGAGGACTAGCAACACTGTATGATCTGGGAGCTTGTTGGAGATTCAGAATCTCAGGTCCTACCCAGAACTACAGAATCAGAATCTGCATCTTAACAAGATCACCTGGTGATTTGTGTGTACCTTAACCTTTGAGAAACACTGTTTAGAATTCAGAAAAATGGATTTTTATAAAAGTTAAGATACAAAGTCTAGATTGTTCTATGGAACCAGATCGTAATAGAGAAGATTGATTAAAAAAAAAAAAAAAAAAAACCCAAAAAAGGAAGGAAGGAAGGAAATCCTTAAAGATAAGAAAGTTATCTCTCCTTGGAAGAGAAGTCAGCATTTAAAATGAGAAGTAGATGTCTAGGCTCTCTAATAAGTTCATATTTTAAAACAAAATTATAGAAAATGGAGAGAAGGTGTGACAGATGAAAAATGCCCATGATTATTCTTCCTTTTTTTTTTTTAACATGCATCTTCTTTAATCAATCTTTTTTCCCCCCATGATTCTTTTCTACTCTATTAAGAGATGGAATCCAGACCTCTCCCCTTGGGTATGGACTGGAGACAGTCTTTACATCTACTTGACCTGTTTTCTAAATATTCTTTAATTTTGCTCTTCCATTCTCCTCTCTGAGTGCTGACATAGCTCAGCCTCTCAATATTCTCAACTGCTCTAGACAAAAAGATTCCTAACTGGCTCTCCATGTGCCATCTTGCTACCGCCAAGAAACTGTCCCCTCGAGAGAAAATCATCTGAATACATGCAGAATGAATGGATAGCGAGTTACAAATGGAGCACACTGCTTTGTGACCTTGTGACTTTCATGTCATTGGACATGTTGAAACTTGGATGACTGTACATTTCCCTACATTTAAAAAAAGCAACCATTTTGAAGGTCTTACTTGATTTGATTCTTTTGTCACATCACTAGCCCCCTCTTATTCCAAAATGATTTAAGTGAGCACACTGAAATTGTGCTTAAATTCTGAAACGTCTACCTAAAATTGTACATATTGAGCACAACATCCCTTTTCCACACTCTAGGTGAGGATAACCAAGGTTTTGTGCAGAACAAACAGAAAATATTATGGGAATGGAAAATATTTATAAACCCTTTTGTTTTGTAATTTTTGTTTATTTTGTTATTGTTACCAATCAAATAAAATATTTTAGATATTGTGAAGATGAAGGGGAAAGCCTGCATGTTCCTGTGCCGATACGGAGTGCACCTCGTATGTTGTGAGAGTGCTTCCCTTCCAGGACGTATCAGACACAGACATTGTATCAGTCCAGCGTGGCCTGCTTTCACGTCTTTCTCCAACAGGCAGGTCAGACCATCTGTTAAGTCGTGACAGTTTGGATAATCATCCTCTACTTGACCTGCCACAATTTTACTCACATTCCTCATTTTAGGCTGCTTCCAATTTTTTAAGTTAAAAATAAAGTTGTTGGGAACATCCCAGTGAGTATAGCAACTTCCATCTTCTGAACGAGTTCTCAGGCTAAATTCCTAGAAGTAGAATTATTGGGACAAAATGTTTCAATTTTTAAGTCTTTGAAACTGTGCTCTCACTGCCGTCCCCCACAATGAGGACCCATTTCAATTGACTCTCAATAGCATTAAATATTATTATGAAAAAATACACTTGGATAACTTCTTGGGCAGCAAAATGGTACCTCATGATGTTTTTGTTTCTAACATGGAAGTTGTCTTTCCTACAAACCTATGAATGGTGGATGTTTTTACTTTTGGGATTGGTTACAGTTATTACCAGTCAAGACCTGTCTTGTTCTATAGGGCACTACCCTTGACTTCTGACCCTTTCTAATTCCTGTCTGTGACAAAAGAATACATATGTATTTGGTCTCTGCTCTGAGTTCCTGGCACAGAGTTTCTACAACATGTGTGATTTCTTGAGTGATAAGGGTGCTAAGAGCATCTTTTGTTCTAACATTCAGTCTTGATATCTGTTCCTGACACAGATCTCCTAAAGCCCTTGAAAATTCCTGGGTGAATGATAGGGGCATTTTTTGTGTCTCTTGATAAACTTCTGGGTAGCTTTGGGATGGGGACTGTCATCAGAAAAACCAAATCATGGTTAAAAAAAAACAAAAAATTTTCAGCCTCACACATTATCCTTTAGAGAGGGAAGAGAGGTTGGAGAATGAGTTACTAATTGACTATGCCTATTAAAATCTCTAAAGATGGGGGATAGAGCTTTCTGGTTGGTGAACATGTCTATGTGCCCATACGGTGGTGCCTTCCAACACCCTGGGGACAGAAGCCTCCAAGCTCAGTACCTATGTAGGTCTTCATGTGGCCATTCATCTGTATCCTTCATGATATCTTTCATGATAAACTATTAAACACAAATAAATGTTACCATGAGTTCTGTCAGCCCTTACAGGAAATTATCAAACCTGAGGAGGGATTTGTGGGAACCACCAATTTATAGTTGGTGGGTCAGAAGTACAGCTGACAAACTGCGACTTGGGATTGGCAACTGAGGCAGGATGCAGACTTGTAAGACTGAGCCCTTAATGTGTGGGATCTGTGCTAATTCCAAGTTGTTAGTGTCGTAATTGAATTGTAGGCCACTCTGCTGGCGTGGAGAGTTGGAGTTTGCTTCATGCAAAGAAAAAACTCACACATTTGGTGTCAGAAGTGTTGCATGAGAGCAGAGAAACACAGGTTTTCATTGACCATCATAAAAGAATAGATGCCAGGCCACTGATCCACTTTCCTAAGGTTTAACCCTGGTTACTCTCTTATTCTCTCTGGCCCTCAATCATATTGAATGGAGCCGTCCTCTGGTGAAAAGTAACCTGGGATATGAAACCTACAGAGCCACACTTTTGATAAAGTTCTAACAAAACAACACAAGGCAGACACAGCAAGAAAGAGAGACAGCAATATAGGGACTGAATGAGATGAGATGGAAGCCTAGAGGAAACGGATGTGTTTAATTATCCAACTCTTTTTAAATATCTCACAGCTAGTGCAGAATTTCTCTGTTAGATTTATGTAACTTAACTTCCTTGGGCCCCAGGGTTTGGAGTCGATATTTTCTGCATTCCTTTTCTGATTTAATATTCTTCATCTTATATGATACAAGGTAAGAGGTTGCATCCCTAAGAAATGATCTTCTAGGTTAATAGCAAATTTCTGGCAGCAGAATTTGTGGAGAAACTGTACATGATTCCAAAATTTGTTAAGACATAATCCAGTTGCCTTTGCAGAAGTTTGCACCAATTTGCACCCCCACTACCAGTATCCGAGATATCTTGCTTCTTGACGTGCTTTCGGACCTAGACTGTTAGAGAGCCTCTTAATCTGTATGAGTAACACCACTACTATAAAGTTATCTCATTGATATTCTTGCAAAGTTATATCAAGACAAATGCATAAGGATGTTTATAAAAGCATTGTTTATAACAGCAAGAAAATAGAAACAGCCTAAGTGTCCTGACAGAACACTTGGTAGCTCACACTAGTCAGGTTCAATAAGTTATGGTGAAGTGATAAAAAAGGGTGTAATGTGCTTGTTAAAAAGAATGAAATAAATCTGATTATGCCAATATGATAAGAGGTCTGACATTAAGTAAAAAATGACCAGGTTCAGGTCATAGGGTGTATGGTATGATCCTATCTTGGAAATAACAAAAAGGATACATAGATCTGCTGTATGATAAACTATTCCCCACCCCCCGAAAGGATAAATACAAGACACTGTTAACCATAGTTATGGTGATGGCACTGCTTACTGGGGATGGGGATTTGAACAGGGAGATTTCATTTCTAATTTCTTTCTTTTTTGTTTTTTACTAGTTGAGCATTTTTTTTCTGCCCACACATTTTATCAAATGCATGACTCACTTTATTTTATAATAGACTATGAATATATTTAATATTTGTATTTTATAATATCTAACTGATAATCAAATATTGATTTTATTATATTTGATTTGATATACATATACATTATGTAATGATTACTATAATCAAATTAATCAATACCTTCCTCACCACCCATCCTGTAGATCAGATCCCCAGAACTTGTTCATCTTATAACCAAAGATTTTTACTTTTTGACCAACATCTTCCCATCTCCCACCTCTACTCTCTGTAAATACAATTTTAAAATGCAATGATGGTGAATTCTGTCAAATAAATACTTTGTTTCAAATGCAAGTTTTGCCAAATAATAGTTCAGTATAAACTAGACAAATCCTTCATTTGCGTTTCTTTGGGGAAAAATAGGGGAAAGAAATGAAACTGTGGAAGGAACATTCTCTTTTATTTAAAGATTTAGCTTCGCCTTTCTTACTGATCATGAAGAGGACATTAACCCTGCAAGAGTAAGATTCTGTTAGCCCGATGTTTGGGTCATTATCTCTACAAATCCCACGTTTGGTTTATAAAAATTGGGATTACTCACACTCATGAATTAGGGAGGAATTTTTTATTTTTCAATAGGATTTTTAGATGTAAAACATAATTTATACCAGTTTGCCTTTAAATAGTAATTTTCTGTAATAAAGAGTTTTTGATTTGTGAAAAATGTGTTTATATAAAAAACCCAGTTGTGAAAATCATGTGTAGTACTTGTGACTATTGCCTGAGAATGCATCCTAATTAAACAATGTGCTGAAACCTTGCTAACTAACTGTACCCAGATGTTTGAGAAAGCAGTTCATGCATTTGAATTCTTTTTTAACACCAGGCCCTGGTGTCATTGTTGAGTTTATGGTGATTGTATATTAAAAATTGTGAAAGGTGTATTGGGAAACTTTGAGTCTTATTCCCATGGAATTTTGGAAATCTGAAGTAATATATTTAATATATTCACTGTTCTAAAAGTAAATTTAGATATGATGCCATCTTTGTAAAAATATATATATTTATATTATATGTATTATTGCATATTATATTATTGCATATTATATATATTTATTTCCCTATACATCATTTGCACACACACATATGCACATACATAACATGGGAAAAATATGAAAAGAAATGCAGAAATGCTTCTGGGAAATAGGACTGACATGATAGAAATAGGAAGTTCCTTTTGCTTTTCACTGTGTATTATATATGCTTTTGTTTGACTTGCACATTCTTAAAGTACAAATTTGCTTAATAATTACAAAAATAAAAACACTGGGGAGTGATAGTGGCCAAATTATATTGCTATATTGTGTGCATGTATGAATATGTAATGACAAATCCCACCATTATGTACAACTATAACACATCAATTAAAAATAGAAAAAAAAAAGACAAACAGAAAAACAGTACAAGACAGAGACCGAGATGATGACAGTGAGTTATTTACCCAAATGTATAACAGAATAGAGGAACTGGTTGAATTTATGCCTTCGAGAGGAGTAGAAACTTTTAAGTTACATTTCCTTTAACTAAGTAAGGGCTGACTCCAGAAACTCAGATGTCTCTAACATAGGTCAGGGCTCCCAAGAGCTGGTGTTAAGGACGTGGAAAATCTTCCAGCGGCCCTAAAGCATCAGTGCTTCAAAAAAAGATAATAATGCACCACCAGCAAATTCCACCAACTATTGATTGCATTTTAATATGCAAAAAGTAAATATGTCATTATCATATCCACTTTTTCTAAAGGTATTCTCCAGGATGGCATTTGAACATACATACATATACTTACACACACACACACACTTTACATATAAAGAATATAAATAAATGTTAATGTTATATATATGGAATACAGATGAATACATTTATATATTATTACACAATATTATTTTAAGTATATATTTACTCTTAGGTTGTATAGAATGTGCTGGCTTAACAATATCCAACAAGTTTCTTTGCAGCAGGACCTCTCTAATGTTGCAAGAGCAGGGACATGGAGTCTGTAGAGTCTCCCAGCTATCTGACAACAGTCACGTATCCAAGGCCCACACAGAGGCTGCATGTTGTGAACCTCAGCTAACATTTGATGAGTGAAGAAAGGGTTGGGGGAAAGTCAAGGAACAGATGGGGCTAGAGGAGAATAGAAATGGAGTAGATTTCCTACTTCTCTGAAGCTTTGTATTCTCTGTCTGGAATCTTTACAATGAGTTGACTTCAGAATCTAAATTTTGGGCAAATGGAATTCATTTCTACCACAAATAACCTGATGAGTTTGCTAACAAAAAGAGACATTCCCCAGGCCTTGACCTCAGTAAGTTTGATTTAGATGATATAAAATGGGATCCAGGAAGTCTATTTTTAATAAGCAGGAAATTCAAATCATTGCAATTTAAGGATCAATTTTGAGAAATGCTGATTTGTAAAAATAAAATTTGGATATTTTATCTATAGGCTGAGAGTGAAATGGAATAAATTAATGTACCTCCAAAGATCAAGATTTTCAAAGTGGGACACATACATAGAGGAATCTGTTCAGAACAGTTTAAACAAGCTCATGATATAATTTCGAAAGAAAAATCAAATCTCATGAAGGTTTGTAGCAAAATTTTGTTTGTAGCAAAATTTCTCATTCTAATCTCATATTTCCCACAACCCAGCCTAATGCCAAAGCTTTTGTCTATGATGTTCTTTTCTCTTAGTCTGGGATTGTAATTCTTACATCTGTGAATCCAGAGCATTTTAAAGACAGTTTAAACATGCTCTCACTTGAACTGAGGCGGTCAACGATAGTTAAGCATCTAATTTAGACGTGCTTCCTGGTTCTGCCAATTACTAGCTCTATGATTCTCATAGGATTACTAAATTTGTCCAGTACTGTTTTCTCATCTGTAAAATGGAGTATTGTTTTTATTTCTATCAAACACTTGCTGTGAGGATTAATTAATTAAATGAGGCAATTTATTCAAAGTGCAAGGTAGTAGTTATTAGTTATTACATATGCATTGATTTAATACACTGTATGTGTGGGATTTTTTTAAAGTGATTTTAGTGTTTGTCAAAAATTCTAATGAATAAATTTCTTTGTCCGGGATATACAATGTAGTTAAGAAATTTGGTATTATTGCACAATATTTTTTATTTATCATATCGGCATTTATTTGTTAATAAATGTTTTCCATTATTTACATCATTACCAGGAATCTAACAAATGACTTTGGAGTAGAGACAGTTTTAATTTCAAATGATCCACTTGTTGCTCCCCCCATCTATGAAAATGTACTGTGCAATCCAGATGTATTATGTATGCACCATTTGCCACATTTCTTCAGCCAGTTTCAGAATTTGGGGTTACATTGAGCACCATTGATTTACAGCTCAAACAGTATGTGAGGTGTTGAATAGAAGAAATTCACCAAAGAAAGTGTTTTTTAACTTATAAATACAACAAATTCAAGATTAATCTACAGACAAATAATTTAAATCAATCATACTTGAACTTGATACTTACAGGGCAGGTGGTCTTTGTCCTGTTCTTTTGATTACAGTATTCCCAAAATTAATCTAAACTAAAAAATATTGTCATTAAAATATGCATTCTTTTAATGCACCTGCTTCTCAACAAAATTTTGAAGTCAGTTTGGTGAAATGGAGGCATTTTTCATTCACTGTTGTACCGTTGCCATATGTCAGTAGGCTCTTTAAATCAAAAGGAGGCATCAAAAGGAGGTTGTCAGCCTCGATTGCACATTGGAATCATCTGAGGAATTTTGAAAAACCAACTGATACTTTGTGACTCAGCCCCAGAAATTTGATGTAGTTGGTCTGGGACATTAGGATTTAAAAAACAAAACAAAAGTTCCCAGCCAAGGTGAGAACCATTGATTTCAGCATTGTTTGATTCCTGGGAAGATGGAAAATAGTCTCCAGTGTTCTTCCTTGAGAGTCTCAGGGTGTGATAGACTGAATAAGGGCCCAATAATGTCCATACCTTACTATTCAGAATTTGTGAATGTTATCTTGGATGACAAAGGGACTTTGCAGAAGTGAGCAAGTTAAAGATCTCTAGAGAGGGAGTTTACTCTGTACTAACCAGGTGACCTGATGTCATCACTAGGGTCTTTATGGGAAGGATGCAGGAGAAGACAGAATGAGGCAGGAGGTCACAGAAGCCAAGTGACAGAAAGAAATTTGAGGATGGTATGCTGCTTGGTGCTTGGAAGACAGAAAATGACCACAACCCAAAGATGTATGGAGTTTCTGAAAGCTGGAAAGGTCAAGGAAACAGATCTCCCCACGGGTCTCCAGAAGGAACGTAGCCCTGAGGACATGTTTCAGACATCTGACTTGCAGAAGTGGAAGATAATAAATTAGGTTGTTTTAATCCACTAGGTTTGTGGAAGTTTATTACAGCAGCAATGTGAAAATAATATAGGGGAGGATGAATTCTGTCTAGGAGCAACTTAAAACGGTCTGATGGGACACTCTGTGTCACTTAAATATTCAAATACCAGAAAATTCAACAAGAAAAGCCAAGACAAAATTGCTGTGATCTACATTTTTATTAAATTTGAAATTAATTTCTTTAAACTTTAAAAAAATTGCAGGTGTTGGGGGCCGAACCCAGGACCCTTGGGCATGCTAAGCACAGGCTCTACCACTGAGCTACAGCCTCAATTCCTCTTAAACATTTTCTAAACCTTATTTTCTTCATATGCAATAATACTTTTGTGTGTAGGATCTTCTTAAACACAAACTGTCACATGTTATCACAGCCCTCCAAAACCTCAGATTAAAGCAAGTGAATGATGATCTGGCCAAATATTTCTGAGAAGCTGCCCAATCCTGAGGGATTGACTGCTTTTTCATATTTTCAGGTCCTGGGTTCACCATGGCAACTTCAAAATTCTTGCTGGTAGATTTTAAGAGTATGAACATTTGCTGTTATGACAATTCCCTTTGAAGGATGAATATTTTGCAGGTATGGTCTATGTTACTTTACCAGTCACTTGTGATAAACAAATGGGGAGGCACTAAATGACAAGCACCAGTCATATTTTGATCTTAGAGGCCTTGATTGGACTATCTTCTGACCATCTCTGATTTAGCTTAGAGAACTTTCTAAAGTTGAAAAGTAACAGAAACAACTTTTGCCTTAATGTTCCATGGTGATTCTCTTTTGTGAAATTAGATTATTAGTCTTAAAATTAATTTAGATCACTTATGTAACGTACGAAGGGAGATGGTCTGTTTATAATAGTTGTTTAATAAATCTTAACTCTCTTTATTATAGGTTTATAAGTAAAAGAATTAAGAGATAGAAAGGCTTGAATTAGGAGCCAAATTAAGGTATTACTATTTGTGTGTCCATGGACAACTTCTTTAATTTCCTGGAGTTTTGTGCAATTAAAAAATATGTGCAAAACATAAAAATATGTTCCTACACTTTCTTATAGCATGCATATTTTCTAATATTACAAGTATTAGTAGCATTACTATGAAAGGTCAATCTGGACCTGTCAGTAAATTCCAATGGAGGCACAATCTCCATTAATGAGCACATTCCTATCAGAACAATCACCAGTCAATACCAGAAAAATGTTATGCAGTATATTCCTCTAGGAAAATATACATACTGTTTTACCAAATAATCTTCCTATGGAGTAGCATTTTATTTCATAATATTCACACTCTGTTGAGTAAAAATGAAAAAATGTTAAAGTCTCCTTCTAACATTCCTAAACTACACCTTCCAGTTAAGTATTGTGTCTGTCAAGAAAAACGAGTCAGAGACTTGGTGTGCAGAGTCAGGGATAGTTACAGAGTTGGGGGCAGTCAGCAGTCCATGGTGCTCAGGAAGGCAATCAGGATGAACTGATGAACCAGATGTACTGTGGCAACTTTTGACTTGCCATGACCTCAAGGGTAGTACAAAATTATACAAAACAACAAAGGACAAAAACCCAGCAAAGTGCATTTATTTATTTGTTTCTACATACATTCATAGATAAATCTCAAAATTCTGTAAAAGGGTATGATGAAAATTTTACAATTTCAATCTCTAATCTGGATAGATAATTTGAACAAAAATAAGATCACAAGCATCCTTCTAAAGGAGATACTCCCATCCCACCCCCATCTTGAAAAGTTTAGCATCTCAAGACTTACCCAATCTCACCAGGGAAAGTTAGCAGCAAACATTTTGTGTGATAACTTGCTTTCTAAAGCAATATGGGAACTTGGATTGTTTGGCTACTTACTATTCCCATGCCTGTACAACTAGAACAACTTTATCTCACCAGAGAGAAATTTTAGCCCGATAAACCTTTCTTTTTTATTGTTAAGTGATATATTTTCTTCGCAGACAAGTTTTACCCCCAAAACACCAAGATCTAGTTACATCAGATTTTTAGATGCTATTATGTCATTTGTATACAAAACAAATCCAAGAGATTATTTTCACCATTAATCTTTGTAACGAAGAAAGATGAATATATAAACCAGTTTCCTTAAACCAGAGGTGAGCATTTCACCGGTAATGCTTTTTCATAGCTCTTGATGAAGATGATCAACTAAAGCAAAACTTATGCATGATCTATTAATAGAGAATGAGGATTAATGAAGGATTATGTCATAATGAGTCTGCCTGCAGAGTAGCTTCAGTTCTGGTCCTTTGCTGCCAAAATACAGTTCTCATTTCCAACAAACAAAGTCTATCTGAGAGAAAGCACAGAGCCCCTTTAGAACTGGAAAGTCCTGTGCATAATAATGAATGTCTAACTCTTCTTTTGCCAAAGAGCTTCAGCACTTTCAATGTCATAGGTCAATGCAGTGATTCAGAGGGGGCCTGATCCTTATCTAAGCTTTTGCAACAAAATTAGAATGTGCTGTAGTCTTATTAAAGAAATGTTTGTTCCTCCATCAATGAGCTGAAAAGAAAGCAGCTCAATGTACTTTTGCAAATTACAGCAATAAACTGCTTGAATTAACTGCTTTATTACAAATATTTAATTATTCTGAGGGTTAAATATCCAACATTTTGGAAAGGCAAAAATTAGCAGTCCACTTGATAACCTACTTCATTTAAAATCTGTTACAATGGTGTATTTTTGTTTTTATTTTTAAACAATTCCAACTTCAGGTTATCTTCGTCTTGAATTCAGCCAGTTTTCTTTCCATTTGGAATTATAAAGGAATTATACAGCCCTTAATTTTGAAGTAAGTTGTCAAGAAAATAAAACTTGTAACTCATGAACAACAAAAAAACAGAGCTGGTTTTCATTCTCTGAGAACATGAATAGTTATAGAAACAAAATATGACTCAAAACACCAAATTAAGGTCAATCGCATTTTAAGTAAGACTCATTTCAAGATTTAGAAAAATAATGATATTATTCTTATTATTTTTAAAATGGTTGCTATTTAAATGTTGTTTAAAGTGTACCCCCCCTTTAAAATAGAAAGGACATGAATAAAACTTTAAAAGAAAACTTGACAAATACGTATGGAACAAAGCAAACGTTCTCAAAGGGGAGATTTTTATTCCCCAAATATAAAATTCATCAATCCAAATCTGTTTTTCATTTATTAAGTGGTACCAAAGCAGATGAAAAATTTTAAAATGGATCTTTTTTTTCTGGGTTATATTCTTAAAATATAACAAAGTAGAGAGCATTTTGCCACAGAGCAAAGAAAAATATGACAATAACAGAAAATGGATCAATCAGGATATGCTTCAACAGAGGGACATATCAAAGCAGTATTATCGTCTCCTTCCACTTACTGTTTGGATTCACTAATCTACATCACTAAATTGACCATTCAGTACCAGAAAATCTGCCATGTAGGTCTCGACTTCATAGCAGCTCTTAAATGTGTATTCGGAAACTACAAAGTGCTGAATATATTTTCAGCCTTTTTATACTACGATTTACAACTAATGACCTTAAGCAATGTCATGCATGTAAAACAAAATTATGAGACCACCCTGGTTTAGAGCAGAATAAAGGTACAGAATCAAACTTCATTATCATTCAAATTTAATAGGGGAGACGAACAACAATAAAAAAAAATCCATAGTAATATAGATAAATCTATTTTATAGTTTTACTTTGTAAAAATAGCCTCCTTCACTTGCATTTTGCTATTACCGGCTCAGGGTAAGTAGACAATTATCTAAGCTTAATGCCAAAAGTAATAATGTACTGTACACATTCAAAATCCTTGTGCCACATCAGCCAGCTCCTGCAGGGATAAAACATTTATCAGTTGCTCCTTAGCAATAACGGGTTGCAAAATTTGGCTGCCCAGGCTGACATTTAGTAAAATCATAGTTTTAGCTTGATTCAGAACCTGATACTGAAGACCCTGATACTGGGATGACTCCCCTGGCAGAGTGCCTCCTGATACCCACAAGAACTGCCAGCTCCTCTCTGTCCCACTACTTCCTATGAAAGGAGTCCTTTTACTTCCCTGCTACAGTTGGCACACTGCCCTTTTCACGGACCCAACGAACCGTCATCTTGGATGTAACAAATTAGTACATTCTCAGAATAATAATAAGTGCTGCATGAAAACACTATTGTTTTTATTTGGAAATGAAGTAACTCATTTTAGCTGAGTGACTTTTTCAGTGTAGCACCACAGGCAAAAAAAAAAAAAAATCTGAAAAGAATGGTCAGTTTCAGAAGAGATATGACACATCATTTGCTGTAAAAATCAGAGAAAGGAGAAAGAAGAAATTGGTGTTTCTCAAGGAGTTAAACCGAAAATTGGGAGTCTGAGGGAAATGCAAATATAAAACAAATGATGTATCCATGTCAAGGTACAATTAGAGAAAGAAGATTGGAAATGAGTACAATATGGAGTTGATTTTTTATGCCAGTTAAGATTTATTAACTGATATTTTTGCTTGTAATTGCAAAAAATATTTGTGAATCTTTAAAGATGAGCAGGTATATTAGGAAAATGACTGTAGAGAATGTAAAAGATGAGAGAATAACAAAAACATGATATGTTAATCAAGTCAAAATTTACTTTCAGTTTTCAAAAAGATGCCCTTACACCACTGTGCATGTTTGTGTTTGTGAGTGCATTTCCACCCTCAGGATTTTTTTTTTACTATGTTAATAAGATTATTAATTTGTAAACATTTGCAATATTTACAAATTAGCATGTAAGTCAAATCTACTTCAAAGCAGAGCCATAGAATTCATAGGAAACACTTTTCCTCATTTTTCCAGAAGGGCCATCAGCACATTTCAGTGTCAAGAACTATGAAAGATACAACTATAAGAACTATTGTCACAAAGTCTTTATGACAGCTGAAGCTGAAATTTAACTGAGATTTGAATAGCAAGTATACTTTAAAGCAGAGAGCTGAAATTAGAACTCCCTAAAAGTATGAAATAACAAAGTAAATTTATTTTTAATAGTCTAGATATTGTCCAATGTAGATGTCAGCTCAAAACTATAATCTGAAAATGAAAACAATCATGAAGCTATGCCATCTTCACTCTAGCCCAGATCTTTTATGCAAATCATGATATTTTATATAAAATGTACCACAAATTTACTAAACTTTCTGGTTCAAATGAGTTCAAGAATATCTCATTATAAATGGAGACAGTCCTGAACAGGCAGCCAAGCATGACTAAAAAGATCACTCTTTTACACAAAAAAATAGCCTTCTTATTTTACCCTTTGTTGAAAAGACATTTGGCCAGCCACAGGGGAAATACATAATCTACTTTTATATTCAAATAATTTATATGAAAACTCTATGGCTACAATGACCCTAAAGCAATTCTGGGTTGAATATACATATTACATGGGTTTATGTGATCTTAATCATTGACTTGTTTTCATGTGTTAGCAATGATTTTGGCAAGTTTCTTAAAGGAGAAAAAACACTCAAATACTTTAATAAAGATTTGCCATGAAGTAAAATTATATCTGAGATGAAATAGCATTAACATGGTGTATTTCTGTAAATAATCTTATGCATAAACTCAAGTTGGAATACTGCAGCTCTTTCCAGGTAACGATCTATCAATCTGATCTAATATACATCCCAACAGGCACTCTATCTGGTAATAACATGTCAAAAATTATGCCATCATAATTTGCCTTTTCATAAAGACAAGCAGCGATACTTGAACATCTCAAGATTTAAAAATCCTCCCTCCACATAGATTTGCTGCTTTCTGTTCTGTGAGTTTTCTTTTCAATGTTTTGATCCTAAGGTTGATTTTATGAACTCTAAGTGAAGGTGAACTTCACCATGAAATATCTTGCCCCCCTCCCACCTCAGGGCCCAAGAAAATGCCAGCCGTAAATGATGTTTGTCCATTTACTTTAAGTAAGACACTGCTTCTTCATTCAGGGGCTCACTATCCTTGATCATGGAGCAGCAGAGACCCGCATACACTGGGGAGGAAAAGCTTAAAGCAATTAGTTTCCTCCTAAGAACCTTAACCCTCCTTATTTAGGATTTTAAACAACAGACAATCATACAAAGAACTTCAAGCAGCCCATACAAAGCATTTTAAAAAACTGTTTCTACAATCTTAATTTCCTTTCTCTGCTACAACATAGAAAGATAGAACTAGCTATCATATTCATGCCCTAAAACTGATCACTCAGATAGTCTAGAAAGTTTTCTGTGCTTTCCATCTGTGTTTTTTATCTGACGTTTCAAGGTATAAAGGAGATCTTTCCAGTTCTGATACAGAAGACCAAAATGTAAAATGTCGACTTGTCTTGCACAGTCCGGGTGCCTCCCCAGACTCTGTCACTCTCCCAGCAAAGCAGAATGAGTATCCAGGCTAACCACACATTTCAGGACAAAGGAACTAATTCATGGGGGAGGGGAGACCACACACCATTTATAAGGTTTGTTCAGTTTACAAGAAAACTATTGTCAATGCTTTGTTGATTCATTATGAATGACCCCGCGTGACAAATAGCAAGTGGCCACCTCCTTGCTGGGCTTCCCCGGCATACTTCCTGTGTGCAAGAGCAGCTCAGCATCTACTGGGCTAATTGCTGTCTAAGGCAACTGGAACTACGAGTACCTGAGATGGCTCTGATCAGAGATATAGCCATCAGGTTGAAGATTTGATGACACTGTAGCTCTGGGACCCAGAAGATCGCACAATAGGACAGTGTTTGTTATTACCATACAAAACTGATCTGAAGAACCAGATTCCACTAGAGGGAGTGAAAAAGCCCAGAAAGGATCATAGAAATGCTGACTCTATGCAGGGTCCCACCACTAGGACATTTTAGTCACTGCAAAATCTTCTTGTCTCCCCACCTACAAAATGGGACTAAAGTATTTTTTTAAAGGAAAATCACCTTAAAATCCTTTGTTGGAAAATGCTATACAGTGCACAAGTATTATCTTCATCATCCATTGAACCTTTGTACTTTTTTCTCTGTCCTGAGGGAAATAATAAATTGACATATTTTCTATCATCAGAGATCCTTTTAAGACCACAATGTGATTGCACTTCAGCACATCTCACACTTATCCCCATTAAAAACACACAAAGGGGTGAGCGCAGGGAAAGAAATAGGTAGGCAGAAAGGGCAGCGTGGATACACTGTTGTACAACATGGGTGCTCCCTCCTAACCCGCCCCAGCCTCTAAGACGGCAGTGAACCTCCACACAAAGAAGGTGCAAACGGGCCCTGCATATATTCCAGTTGAAACTGGCTGCTCTGTGGGGGAAAGCACACAGATTGCTCTCCCGAGTGGCCATTTGATTGCACATCAGCTATGAGTTCCCCCACGGCTCCAACAACCCTTAATGGTGCCATGTATCTTTTTAAGTGGTTTGTTTAGTTGGAAACACGGGAAAGAAATTTATTCCTCTTTGTGGCACCTACATCATAGCATTGTAGGTTTTCCTTCCTTTTTCTTTCAGGAATAAAGATGCCTTAAAAATAAACGCAGACCTCCATGAAGATCCTTGGTGGTCAGAGGTTGAAAGAATTCTTCCTTGTTTCTTCTTCAATTCAGTCAGCTATGGGATTTCCCTAGGCCACCAAGTGGTTTTAAGAAGAGAATAGACAGCTTCAAGGTGGTAGGGAAATCAGCATTCTTAGAGATAGGTTACTGATGGAATGTTATTGGTAAACCTCTACGGAGGGCAATTTGACAATTTCTACCCAAGTCCAATTCTTAGGAATTTATCCTATGGCTTTGAGCCAACATGCATGACATGATATATGTATGAGGCTGTTTATTATATTGTTTGCTTTAGTAAAAGATTGGAAGCCCCCATATAGCCATCAGTAGGAGATGGTTATTAGGAAACAAGGAAATAATATATAACTTAAAAATGAAGGAAGAACTGATAAAAATGATTCTTAAGATTATGTTAAGAGAAAAGAAAAAGAATATAAGCTATGACTTCTTGTGCCAAATAAGGGAAAAAAAGATTTATATACATTGTGTGCATCCTCCATGAGAGCACAGCTCATGGGTGCTTTGATCCCTGTGTCCTTAGGGGCAGACATACTTTATTTCAGATGAGGAAAGGCCTAAAATAAAGTTGTAGTGAATTATGGCAGACAAGAGAGTCAAAGATAGATTTGAAAAATATCAAAAATCTGGAGTCAAAGTTATATTACAGAACTTGATAGATATTTCAGGAAAAAATACTAGAAAATGTTAACTGTGGGATCAAGAGTTTCTCCATTTCTTTATCTTTTATCTGCCTATCAATTTTTCTGTGAAGATGCATTTATTTAATAATTAACACCATAAAATACCACATTGGATTTACATAAAAAAATCAGCTGTAGTTGGGAACTTTTTGGATGTATGCTTTGGAAGAGGGAGGAATAAGGATAGTTGGAGAATTCCAACTTAGAAAACTAAGTGGATGATGTTGAAGTTAGCCAAGACAAAGAAGTGAGGAGCCGTTAAGGAGATGGGCAGTGGACTTCACTGTTCAGTGTTCTTCAGGGTTCAAGCTGGGTGCTGGTCTCAGGGTACCCTGAGAAACCTGCTCAAGCTCCAGTAACGACAGTATATAATTCTGTAAAGATGAATCAATTGCACTTCTCCCATAAAATCACCTGGGAGCTCCCCTGGGACAATCAGCCATATTTTCTAAGGAAACTTCCAAATCACGCAAAGCAGTATCAACTTTTGTTAATGCTGTTTCTATGACTTGCAAATAACTGCATTTGCATAGGAAAAAAATTCCTGCACACACTGATGGGCACAAACAGCTGAGGGTAAGTAAAGCAGTGCTCGGCAAAATTGGAACTCTCTCTTTGTCATCCTTAGGGTTCCCCTCCCTGTTGGTTCCCCAGGGTTACAAGGATATTAGTGACTTTTACTGACGTCCTTTGCAGTCTGAAGGCCATCCTACATGTGTCTGCCCGGCAGGTCTCCTCCTAGAGCCTTTCCACTCCCTGTTCTCCTACGGGGGACCCCCTTCTCCCTCCCCATCCTTCCCCAAGCCCAGCTTTGTTCTGTGCTGAGATTCAGTTCACTAAGATCTATCTGGCATTGATTCCAGGCCACACACTGTGTAAACCCTTGGGGACTCAAGGGTGAACAGGACATCACATCTTCCATGGGAGAAGAGACATTTTGGTGTGGCCCTGTGATGGGGTAAATACAGGGTTTAAGTGGCGTCTGATGTAGAACAGTTTTTCTGAAAAGGTGGTATCTGAAAGGCGAGACTGAAGGATGTGCAGAAGCTAACCAGGTGAGGAGGGATGAAAAGGTAGATAGGGAAGAACATTCCAGGAGACGGGAGGGGCTCAGTGTGGCTGCATACATGCCGTAAGTTTTCTAATAATAAGCCTGTGACTTCTTTAGTTGTGGGTTCATTTAGTTAATATCACGTATTGCTGGAATCAACTGCACTTTTCCTAAAGCTCTAGGTTTTGCTAGCACATGGGCTGTTATGAGAATCTGAAAAGGATAGAATAGACCATTTTCTCCTCTACTACAAAAATACAGAAGCATATTCTTTGCTAATAGAAGAAATTCCTACTTCTCTGAATAATTTAAGATCTACCCAGAATTTTGTTCCCCAGTTGAGTTTCCCAAAGAGTTCTCAGAACTTAATGGGTCTTCAGAAATATATAAATGTTCAAATGGGTTAGAAAAATTTACCTTCTATATTGCCCTTTTACAGTTTCATCAACAGTACTGGCTATTACAGGCTTGGATGAGCCCTACAATAAAAATCCTATTTATTGTTGTCTACACCAAAGTTTCCAACATTTATTTTGCTTTACTCCCCTCCTCCTGATTACAGAGATCCAATATTATTTAAAGGAACTACTGATTTGTGGAGTATAGTTTGATACTGGTCTAGTAACCAATTCCCTGAAAACCAACTTCCTCCCTATTATTATTACTGTTGCTATTGACTGAGCACTTGGAATATGCCAGTCACTCTGGTAAATGCTTTATAAGAATGTGTCATTTCCTCCTCATCATAACTCTATGATATAAGCACCACTGTAATCTTTATTTTATAGATGCAAAAAATGAGGTCTTGAGAAATGAGGAAACTTTTCTGAAGTTAAACCACCATCAGGTGGTAGGGTCAGGATTTGACTGTTTCTGTCTGACTCTGGAGATCTGCCATCTTCTACCTGCCTGGGATTTAAGAGAGTCCTTCTTGATCACCTGATCTTGAAGGGGTAGAACCCTTTGGGGTGGAAGCATCAGGGAAAAGGGAACATCAGGGACAGGGGATAACAGGGGCCACTTGCATGTCACTTCTTCCTACCTAAAATTCTCTACTTAGATATTCTATGTTCTCTATGTAGATAGTCTATGTTCTCTTAAAACAATTCTCAGTTTTCCTTATCTGAATAATGGGCATAGTGATACTTCTCAGGGTTACCTAATACTTGAAGTTAAGGTCTATTGTGTGCATATTAATGCAGTGCTTTAGCATGGCGATGTGAGGCTTTAGACACTAAATAACCATGATGCCATGACCTTGGTTAAATCTCTAAACCCTTCTCTAAACATCTCAGTTTCTTCACAGGTAAAATGGGAATAATGTTACCTACCCCATGGGGGGTCACTATGAATATTATATGACAAATTAACACTCAGAGCACATAGTAAGCCCTGTATGAATCTGCCATTTCTATTATTTCTGTACACATGGATAAGACGACAGAGCATTTTCAGAGAACACATCCAGAGTGCTGTCACTAGAATGAAAGTCACCCGCCTCTACAATTTCGAATTCTATCTGTAAGAAAACCTCACTCTATCCATACAATTCAAAAATATGCTTCAAAAATATAAGTGAATTTCAGGAGCTATTCTTGAGTAAAGCTCCCTAGACTTGTCCGTAAACCAATCAAGCAATGGCATTTTGTTATAGCTGCAAAAATAAACTAAGACAAAAACGAAAATCATTGACAACCATCCAACTTGCTATGAGAATCCTGTTAACTTTTCTGCTTTTTCAATACAGATATATAACCATCTACCTTTAAGCATATTTAAAAAAATTGGAATTTACTAAGTACACTGCTGGATGACCTGCCTTTAAAATATTAACATTATATCATGAACAATTTCCTGCAACTAAATATTTTCTAAAACATTTTAATGGCTAAATGATGCTCCATTATATGCATATGCGAAGATTTATTGCAAGAATGTCCTATTGTTGAACGTTGATGTTCACAAAATGTTAGCATCGTAAATAATTCTGTGATAAACTGTCTTGCACATATCTTCTAATGTCCATTTCTATTTACGAATTTAAATTTCAAGGAGTGGAATCATCAGTTTAAAAAGGAAACGTATATTATAAACACAGCTGGCCTTTTCTTGCCATGGTTTGCGTAATGAAAAGAAAAAAGTAGAAAAGTTAAAAAAAAAAAAAAAAAAAAAACTCAATTCCTTAACATCTAAGAATCTCCACAAACTAGACCTTAGGTCACCTTACCTTTTAGCCTTACGTCTAAACTATCTCCCTAGCCTTTCTCTCTGTTCTGTGTGTGTGTGTGTGTGTGTGTGTGTGTGTGTGTGTGTGTTTTATTGAGGACTGAACCCAGGACCTCACCCATGCTGGGCAAGCACTCTACTACTGAGCTATATCTTCAGGCCTTTTTATTTATTTTTTATTTTGACATAAGAACTTGCTGAGTTGCCTAGTCTAGTATTGAACTTCGATCATCCTGCCTCAGCCTCCCAAGTGACTGTGATCACAGCCCACCACCATGCCCACCTCGATTTGGTCTTCAGAACTTCCAACTCCATGATTCATGAGTTGACTGCAGAGGTGAGACTTTGGAAGGAACTTCAGAGATCCTTTAAAGCCGGGCTCACCATAGTGTGCTCTATCAGTCACCTTGGGAGCTTGTGCAGAATGCAAATGCCTGAGCTCTACCGCTGATCAAGTGAACCAGAATCACAGGTGACAGAGCCCAGGAAAATGCATTTTTAACAAGCTCCTAGGTTATTATCAAGTACAATAAAGTTTGGGAACTACTCATCATCATCTAAAACCCTGGGTCTGCTGATGAGAGAATGAGGCCATAAAAGGTTAAGTAATTCTCTTTAGATGAAAGTGGGGTAAAAAAGCCCATCTAGTTTGTGGAATGAAGAATTGCCATATCTCACATCACCAGTGAAACACAAATGATTTCAAGGATGCTTCAATGATGCTGTGGTTCCAAGCTTTTGTGCTGGAATAAAAGAAGAACGTGAGCTCAGATCAGGCTTAAAATGTGATTCCAGATCTGTTGGCAGGAAGATTGATCAAAGTTCGACCTAATTGTGGTCTCTCATTGATGGTTGAGACACGAATCCCAATGAAGAATCGATCCCAGTCACCGCAGAGTGAGTGACACTCCTGTAAACACACGTCCACACCCTGGAGGACAAAGCAGGCTGCTCCTAATAGAGACATTCCTATTTTGTCTTGTCCATTTAATTTGACATTTTTCTTTTGGCAGAAGATGCGGTATTGAAGGGAGGAATAGAGACGATGTCTCCTTCCTTTTGGAACCACATGAAGAAATTTATTTTATTTTATTTTATTTTAGGGGTGAGCGGATATGTGGGTCAAGAGAAGATTTCCTGTATAATTACTTCTGATATACACATTTCCATTTGAGGAAAAGCCACACAAGAAAATGAAATTCATTCTTAATAAATCAGACTATTCATTTATTCAAGGACTACATCTATTTTTAAAAATGAACATAGTGATTCCAAAGTCAAACACAACAGTGGTATTAGACTACCACACCCACCAACTAAATCATGTTATTGAAACAGGACTTCAACTTTAAATAAACAAAATTAAGACCTTTAAAAAAAGATGATACTATATTTCTTGGTGAAGCACATGACTTATTTCTGGAATGAATAAAAAAAGAGAAATTTTTTTCACAACTGTACTCAGAGAAATAAGAAATAATACTGTCTACAGAAAGTCTCTGCTTTTTTTTTTTTTTCTTTTTGATTTGTTTTCTGTAGTGCTTTGTTTTATTTCAAAATGGGGGTCTTGCTAAATTGCCCAGGATGACCTTGAACTCAAAATCTCCCACCCCAGTCTCCCAAGTTGCTGGGATTACAGGTGTGCATCACCAATGCCCAGCAGTTGCTTTTTTTTTTTTTTTTTATTGTTGCCCAGAGTGCTATTTAAAAGAAAAACAAATTACTAGCATGTCCACAGTGCAAATGGGCCCAGCAACACAGAAGGGTTGTCCTGTACCTTGATTGGAATTGCCCTAGCATCTCAGTGGGACACTTACTTATGAGAATATGCCACACACGCATGCATGCAATGGCTTGGCCAGGTGCTACAATGTGGAAAGGGTATTTCCCAGAGACAGTATTTTACCCACTTTCCCTTGTACTCTCTGGCTGGAAACAGAATCCTCTTCTCAATACCAGAAGTAGAGAAAAGTTATGAGGATCCCAAAGAGTGGTCACAACTGTAATAGTGACAAACAACAAGGGATTGCATCTTGGGGTATGCGACCTTTTGGGGAACACCAAGAACATCCTTTCGTTCTGAATCTCCCTCCCTTCCATTTCCCCATTCTTATCACGCACCATCTCTTCCTCACCCACATCACCTCATTCCCTCTTTCTGACAGAATCTTTTCAAGTCAAGTTGTACATATGCCTGTCTGGTGTACGTCCCAGGTCACTGATCCATTAATAGTTGTAACATCTGAGCATAGTTTCATCAAAATATGGATGATCTGTTTCTTATAATCCTGTACAATAATCACAAGGGATATTCTATGCCACATGTTCACCTGATCCCGAAACTGTATCATAAGTAGCATGAAACTGTTCATGTGCTTGCACAAGTGACTTGCAGATACTGATGGGTTTGTGGTTTTCAATCTTGTAACACATATATCTGTGAGCTCTGATAAAATAATGAAATTGGAAACAGAATGATCCCAGTTCAGTCTTGAGCAATGTTTAGGACTGTGACACTTCTAGATTCTACATTTCTATCTATATATTTCAGCATTTGGCTTAATTATAAAAATAGACTTAATATGAGGTCTCATATTCAGCTAGTTATTATCCCACAGTGACTCAGTACTGTTCCTGCTCTACTGGAATAGAGCACTCCTGTCTATCCTCTATATGCGAATGAAATTGTTTTGAATTTGTTAAACCTGGCTAATATAACCATTCTCTTAATCTTTCGAAGTAATTTTCAATTCTAATTTTTGCCAACCATATTTTATTATCCAGCTTAACAAGCATTCTATTCTGACATTAAAGTCATATATACAATGTTAAATCATTTTAGACAAATCCTGGAGAGATGTGTAGTGTGCTAAGATTGATAATGCGCTAGTATTAGATTTATTTTTCAGCCAACATCCCAAGAAGTGGATTGTATCAGTTTTTATATCCCCAAGTTACATAAGAAAAATTGTCAAAATATGTGTCCTTTGATTTTAACTTCAATGTCAGATTATGATCAGAGTAGGGCTCAGTTAGATTGACATGAGAAAAATTCAGTGATACTTGTTTATAGTCCAATAATGTCTGTGGGGAATATTCTAAATGCTAATAAAATGGTGTCTTGGTGAAAACTACCTTTTTATAGATTGTTTGCAAAATAATTCCAAAAATTCAGTTTATTTTCTGTTATACCATTGTCATGTGACATATGGTCACATATTAAAAGTACTTAATTATTCATTAATGGCTACATCCTTGATTTGAAAACCTTAGAAAAATTATGCAATAATAATGAAAAGAAAAAAGTAGTTTCTTGGATATTTAATAATGAGACATACAATGTCTGTGATAAGCAAAAATTAAAAATGACAAGTCCAATCCGTTGAAATGTTATCTAATGTATAATGTGCTGGAGAGACTACTCTTTTTTTAAAAAAAAATCATCAATACTTGAATTATAAGTCAAAAATTTAGAAATAATTTCATTTGCTTTCAAATAATAAATAATCCTGGAGGGGAAAAATCCTACAGCAATTTATTTTTTATGAAAGGGATATTTGTAGTTACTTTATCATCCACTTTTTTTTTCAGTAAAAGGGGAATTAAACTATTACAGGACACCTTGTTAAGTAATTATATAGCAACATCACTGTGCAATTAAATAGCCATCAGTCCCTGCAGCTGAGAAATTTCAGGTAATTATTCAAAGATAATTTAATAGGAGAATTACTGTATTCAAGCAAGCATTAGCTAGTAATCTACCTCAATTAAAGCATCCAATTAATTTCAGAACCTTGATAACAGTTGCCTTTGGCAAAACTATCCTTTCCCCTCATCTGATCCCACATATACAATATTCCTTAAACATTGTATAAAGTTAATTTACTTCTTCTAAAAGTATAGTCTATTAATACTAGTCTCCTGAGAAATTAGACAAATGCAAGTATAAAAACTGGCCCTTTCTTCTCCTCTCATTTGTACCTTCTACCCGATCTCCTATGTAGAAATAGAACAGCTGATTTGGATCCTGGAGCATCACATTCCTGTTTTCATCACAAAAAGCAGAAAATTTCCTAGTAATGGAAATTTCCAGAAGAGGCTTTTGGCTCACTTGGACAAACTGTCCTTAGAATATGTGCCCCTACAAGTTTGATGGTGATGGAAGTAACGACATTACATGCAGAGACTTGTCTGGGAGGATTTCCTTGCAAGTGTTTTTGCCTGATTCTCATGCTCAATAGAAAAAGCCTAGGCTTTGAAACCAGATGCATTTTGGAAATGTGTAGAAGAAAGTTTTTAGTTACCTTTCAAACTCCAATTACCACTTAGTAATAGCCCTCGTGGGTTTGACTCATTTAGTTTTGCCAGTTTCTTTGAATAAAGTAAGCAACCTTTTTGAACCCCAGACAAGGAATTGCCTGGTCCAGTGCAGAGGCAATTCTGAAGACCATTCTCACCCCAACAGCAAGTGTGTCCTCACTGAGGTTCTCACACTCTGGTTCTACCAGATAGGAGACCTGGTTAGTACTTGAGCTCACTTGCCTCCATATGTAGGATTGGTTATGTGTATAGTTAGAGAATTAGAAATGCCAAAAATCATAGTTTGCCTTTGGCCACCACTTTCAAAGATCTTGGAGTTCTTGCAGAAGTTGTGAAAATTGGGTAAGAAAACACTATGCAGAGGTGCACAGTTGACTCAGGAATTATTGCAGGTTCATCTCCCTGCCTCTTCATTCAGCATCAGTTTTTCCTATTTTTATTGCTTCATATTAGTTACACATAACATGAGGATTTATTTTGACGCAATTATAAATGCATGCAATATAATTTTCTCTAATTCAGTGCCCACTCCTTCCTTTACCCACCCCCTCCCTGTTCCCTTTCCTCTACTCTACTGATCTTTCTCAGCAGCAATTTTTATCTTTGTCTCTTTAACTTTATACCTTGACTGTCTTCACATCTTTAGTTCCATTTGGAAAGATGACCCAACATGGGCTCATTACTTTGATTCTAATTTACTACTTTCCTTTTTAAAATTTACTTTATTTTTATTTATTTATTTTTTGCTAATCTAGTATTTTCTTAGGACTCTACTTCCAGTATTTCCTTGGGTAGGTAATGTACTACAGCTGTAGGTAATAAGTCCCAGGACCAGCTCAGCTCTTGAGACTCCACCCAACACAGCCCTTATTGCCAAGGAGTGGAACCATAATGGTTGTCAGAGGTTATTGGGGTGAAAATATGTTGCTGAGGGCCTGGATGAGGGTGAGGGACTAAGACTGAGTCATGCAAGTGATGGCTCAGATCCTGTCAGTTTTTAACAAACATATTAATATTATTGCCTCACATGCATTTAATTTCTAATCACTGGAGTGGATAACTATGTGCAGTTACTCCATTCTTAGTGTTTATTTACTCAAATTTCTGATAAATCCATAGCTTCAAAATTTCTCCATTAAATGTATAATCGTATCTGTCCACTTTGGTTTTTCTTTATTAGATAGAATTCAAAGGGACTTTATTTTATTTTTTTCCCACATTTTCTATTGGTACATTATAGTTACATGTAATAATAGGATTTGTTGTTACATATTTGTACATGCACAAAATGCAAACATATAGCTTGGCCAATATCACTCCTTAGCACTTCCCCCTGGTCCCTTTTCTCTACTGATCTTCCTTTAATTTTCATGAGATCCCTGATCCCCCCCCCCCTTTCCTTTCCTTTTTTCTTTCTAGCTTCCACATATGAGAGGAATCATCCCAACCCTTGACCTTGTGAGTTTGGTTTATTTCATTGAACATAATGGTCTCTAGTTCCATCTATTTTCCTGCAAATGATATAATTTCGTTTTTCTTTATGGCTGAATAAAACTCCAGTGTGTCTATATACCACATTGTCTTTATCCATTCATCTGTTCTTGGATTCCTAGATTGGTTCAATAATTTGGCTATTGTGACTTGTGTTGCTATAAATATGGGTATGCATGGGTATGATTTTAATTCTTCAGGATAAATATTGAGGAGTGGTATAGTTGGGTTCCATGCCCAGTCTTTTGAGGAATTTACAGCCCCACCATTAGTGTAAAAGTGTTCCTTTTTCTCCACATCCTCTCCATCACTTATTATTATTTGTATTCTTGATGACTGCCATTCTGACTGGTGTGAGATGCAATCTCAGTGGAGTTTTGATTTGCATTTCCCTAATTGATAACAATGTTGAACATTTTTCATATATTTGTTGGCCATTTGTATTTCTTCTTTTGAGAAGAAATACATTGTCCATTTATTAACTGGATTATTTACTTTTTAATGTTAAGTTTTTAAGTTCTTTATATAGTCTAGATACTAATCCTTTGTCAGAAGAGTAGCTAACATATTTTTCTTGCATTCTGCAGGTTCTTTCTTTGTATTCCTTTTTTTTTTTTTTGTATGTGTCCAGAAACTTTTCAATTTGATATCATTACATTTATTAACCCTTGGCATTATTTCCTGAGCTTTTAGTGTTCTATTGAGAAATCACTGCCTATGCCTATATGCTGGAGTGTTGACCTCAGTTTTCTAGGACCTAAAAGACAAGTCACTTTTTTACTGCAAATTATAGCATTTGTATTACAGTAGCAAATATTTTAAAATACTGACTAATCTTAAGGTAGATACAGCATTCACAATATTTAAAATGGGCTTTTTACCAATATGCTTTTAGGAAATTAGAGGTAGGCAAATAGGAAAAGAAGAGCTCAAACTATCTCTGTTTCCCCATGACATGATGCTATATTTAGAAGACCCAAAAAATCTCACCAGAAAACTTCTAAAGCTCATAAATGAATTTAGCAAAGTAGCAGGATGCAAAATTAACACCCATAAACCAATCACATTCCTATACTCTAATAATGAATTAGCTGAAAGAGAAATTAGGAAAACTATCCCATTCACAATAACCTAATTTATAAAAGGAAAAAAAAACATGGGAACCAAAGTAACAAAGGAGGTGAAGGACCTCTACAATGAAAACTATAGAACACTAAAGAAAGAAATTGAGGAAGACCTTAGAAGATGGAAAGATCTCATACGTTCTTGGATAGGCAGAATTACTATTGTCAAAATGGCCCTTCTACCAAAAGTGCTGTACAAATTTAATGCAATTCCAATTAAAATCCCAATGACGCCTCATAGAAATAGAAAAAGCAGTTATGAAATTCATTTGGAAAAATAGGAGACCCAGAATAACCAAAGAAATAATTAGTGAAGCAGGAAAGATCAAATTCCAAATGTTAAATTATACTACAGTGCTATAGATTTAAAACAAAATGGTATTGGCACCAAAACAGTCATGAAGACCAATGAAAGAGAATAGAGACACAGAGACAAACCCACATAAATACAGTTATCTCATACTATAAAAAGGCACCAAAAACTCACATTGGAGTTAGCCTATTCAACAAATGGGGCTGGGAAAACTGGAAATTCATATGTAGCAAAATGAAATTAAACCTTATAGTCTCTCACCCTGCACACAACTCAAATCAGATCAAAGACCTAGGAATTAGACCAGAAACTCTGCACCTACAAGAAGAAAATGTAGGCCCAGCTTTCCAAAATGTCACCTCAGAAACTGACTTCCTTAACAAGACTCCTAAAGCACAAGAAGTGAAATCAAAAATCAATACATGGGATGGCATCGAACTAAAAACTTCTTCACAGCAAAGGAAACAATCAAGAGTGTGAAGAGAGAGTATGCAGAATGGGAGAAAATCTTTGACCTGCACCTCAGATAGGGCATTAATTTCCAGTGCATACAAAGAACTGAAAAAAACTGAACACTAAAAATACAAATAACCCAATCAATAAATGGGCAAAGAACCTTAACAGACATTTCTCACAAGAAGAAATATGAATTGTCAACAAATATATGAAAAGATGTTCAACATCTCTAGCAATTAGAGAAATGCAAATTGAAACTTCATCTCCCTCCATCCAGAATGACAATTATCAAGAATTCAAGTAACAATAGATTTTGACAAGGATGTGGGAAAAGGATACACTGATACATTGTTGGTGGGGCTACAAATTGGTGCAACCACTCAGGAAAGCAATATGAAGATTCCTCAAGAAACTAGGAATGGAACCACCATTTGACCCAACTATCCCACTCCTCGGTTCATACCCAAAGGATTTAAAATCAGCATACTACATTCATGCAGCCACACCAATGTTTATAGCAGCACAATTCATAATAGCTAAGCTATGAAGCCCTCCTAGGTGAATGGATAAAGAAATTATGGTATATATACACAATGGAGCACTACTCAGCCATAAAGAAGAATGACTTTATGATATTTCTGGTAAGTGGATGGACCTGGAGATTGTCATGATAAGTGAAATAAACCAATCCTCCAAAACTAAAGGTTGAATTTTTTGCTGATATGGGATGCTAACTCACAAGGGTTAGGGTAGGGGAGGAAAAGAGGTTCAGTGGATTAGATAAAGGGGAATGCAAGGAAGGAAAGGGAGGTAGGAAAAGGAAAAACAGTTGAATGAATCTGACATACATTTCCTGTGTGCATATATGAATACACCACAGTGAATCTCACGACTGTACATCCACAAGAAATTAATTTAAAAAAAAATTTTTTTTTAAATAACTATAGGTAAATGGCAGAAAGATCACTAGAGAGAAGGGGACAGGGGACAAGGAAAGGGAAGGAGGGGAGGTACTGGGGTCTTAATAAGACTAAGATATAGTCCATTTTTCATAATTATATCAAAATGGATTCAACTGTCATGTATAACAAAAAAGAACAAATAAAATAAAAAAATATGCTTTTAGGTTTTAAAAATTAATATTGAGAAAATGTTTTTTGATCATTCACATGGTTTTCCCTTACTTTAAGTAACTTCAAACCAGACTTTTAACTTGTGGTTTCCCAGTGAAACCACAACTGAGCTGAAAGTTGAATTTAGCAGCTGGTAAGTATTGGCCATGTAACAGAGAAGTTGATGCACCTAGGGCATCTGATTCCTATTATATCTGGCATTTTTATGGTTGAAAAAAAAGTCTCAATCATCTCCATTACATATATATATATATATATATATATATATATATATATATATATCTCAGTCACATGAGTGAGTCCTTTTGCTTTTCTCTCCAGTACCAGGTTCTATCCTGTATGTGTCCCAAATGGGCTAACTGGTGTGCAGTTACACTGTTAATTTAATAAAGTTGTATTAACCAGTGGAATAACACACCATTTTCCCTGTTATGTTGATATCAACTAAAAGGGAGATGAGCCTTTCTAAAGCCAACCAACCAACAGACAAAAATACCAGTTCCAAGGTTCTGTATGTCTCAGTCTATTTGCACTGGGAAGAATTAAAGAAGTGAAAAAACAAAAGAGAGGAAGTAAAAGTACCAAAGACAAATCAGTGATGTTCCCTCACATGAAGGAGTTTATTAACATGAATATATTGAATGTATTAGCAAATACGTATCACATAAATATATTAACATAAATAAATATATTGATATATCCAAGGGTAACTTGTAAGATTTTTCCACTTTGTTATTTATGCAGGCATCATCAGGAATGGGCAATATTTATTATGTAGAATTGCGATCCCGTTGACACCCAGAGTCACATTATGCATTTACCTAACCCTTAATCACTAGAACATTCTCAGCACATAATAATCCAAATGATTAAGGCAGGTAACAATTTCTCCAAAATAACCACAAGATGCCCAAAGGCATCTTGGTCCCTCTTGCTATTCTAATTATTGCTGCTTTCGGAGTTAAGTTACCTGTAATTTTCTTTTAGAATTACAAATGGTATACTTTGCTTCCTTATCATGTCATAGAACTCTATTATTAATCACATTTTGGAAAAATCCTTCAGAAGATGTAATAAGTTTTAAAGCCCTTGTGGATTTTCACTGCCACAAACTCCCTGCATGCCCTAAATAAAGAAGCCCATAATTGATTAATAAAATAAAAATCTAAGTAATTTTGGTATTAATACGATTCCCTGGGAGGTCCCATAATCACAACTAGCAGACCAGACACGGTATTGCTCAATTACACATCCAGGTAAATAATCTGCAAACCAAAAAACCCATAAGGGGATTTTCAGTATTTCCAATTTGTTAATCCCTGATAAATGCCTGTCAGAGGTTGGTCAAAGCCCAGGCCCTTTCATATTTTGAGTCTCCCGGTTTGTTAAAAATGCTTTAAATCCGAGTTTCCCCAAATTGTTCTATATTTAAGGTAATAATGCCTAACATATTAGTGCTACACACACACACACACACACACACACACACACACACACAAAAGTGCAATACAGTCTGATTTATTCATAAAAAAATTATAAATTGAGGATTTGCAGTGCTCTTGGAGAGGTCGCACGGTACCAGGACGCTCTGTCTTCTCGGGGACCTGCGGGAAACCCCTGTGACTGGCTGCCTTAGCCCCTGCGCGCCCTGGGTGAGCACCAGGCCAGGGTCAGGGGTCCAGTGTTCTTCCTCATTCCACGGCTTTCGGGTGTATCCAACCACCGGTGGCACAAAAATAAAAGGCGCGGTGTCCCTTCCCCTCGAGTAGACCTTGTTAAAAACATTCTAAGAAAGGATGCATCGTAGTCGCCCGGAAGAACCCATCGCGGCGCTTACGTCATTTACACTCCTCAAAGGACCTCGGTCACATTCCACTACACTTAAGTTCTCTCTTCAACCTGACCTTGACCAAGACGAGTGATTCCGCCTAGGAGCATTTTGAAAGTTTATTGTCACTCTTCTCCTCCCCACTTTTTGCTTCGTTTTGTTTTGTTTTTAGCACTGATTCCTTTAAATTTCTTCGGCAAGAATTGGCCTATTTTTATCCTTTGAATTATTGACATTTTCACATTCAGGGCTTAGAGTGAAGTACAGTAAAGGGAAATAATGTAGTTTGTGCATTATTTTAAATGAAGGAATATGAAACTTTCCTGCAAAGAAACCATGTGCCTAGATCTTTACTAGATTTCACAGAAGCTACGAAGTATTAAAAAAAGGCCTCCATAGTCAAAGGTTGAATGTTTTTCCTGATCTATGAAAGCTAGTCCAAAATAGAAGAAAGACCTGTGGACTACATAAAGGAGAATCATGGGAAGGGAGAAGGAACAAGGATGGGAGAAGGGAAGAACAGAGGAGTGAACGCACCCTGACTTTCCTATGTACATATATGAATATACCACCTTCATGTATATCCACCAGATACCAACCAAAAAAAAAAAAAAAATCTAAAAGTGAATGGCAGAGGGATCAGTAAAATAGAGGGAAGGGAACAGGGAGAGAGAGGAGGGAGGGAAAAGGAAATAGTTGGGACTGAATTTGAGCAAATTTTATCCCAAGCTTTTTTAACTATGTAAAAATGAATCCTAAAGTTATATCTTACTAAAAAAAGACAATAAAAAATTAAAATTAAAAAAAGAAAAAAGACCTTAATGTAATATTCTTAGTATAATAAAAGCTCTTGTAGATCAATGAGCGAAAGATTAACATAGCAAAAGAAAAACGAACAAAGGGCGAGAGAAAATTTCTAAGAGGATGATTTTAAGTGATCAATAGACACGTGCAAAAAAGTTCATCTGCAGTGATAATCAGCAAAATACTTATTCACACAATAAGAAGATACTATTTTCCATCTATCAGCATGGCGGCTGCTTCTTTTTAAAAATGATAGTAGTGACGGTGAGGGTGCTGGAATTGAGCACTCTGCTGTGCTTGTGGGAGAAGTTGATAGTACCTTTCTTGAGAGTAATTTTGTAATATGAATTAAAAGCCTTAGCAATTCATGCTTTTAACACAGTAATTCCACTCCTAGGAATTTACCCTAAGAAGAAATCACAGATGTGCAGAGATACAGGGGCGTTTATGACAAGCCTGTTCATAATAGCAGAAGCTGGAAACCACCTCGGTGCAGGATACTAAGAGACTGGTTTAAGATAGTGTAAGAGACCCAGAGGTGGAGAATCTCGTTCCATTAAAGAGGATGCTGTGAAGAATATTTAATGGCACAAATATTTTCTAAATGTGTTAAGTTAAAAATACAGGTTAAAGGCTATTACCTACAACATGACAGTATTTTTTAAAAGTGTAGAACATAGGTATATAGAAAAAGCCTTTCTTTCTTTCCTTCTTCCTCTTTTTTCTTTCCTTCTCCTTCTTTCTATTTCCTTTTCTCCCTCCCTTCTTTCCTTCCTCCTTCTCTCCCTCCCTCCCTCTCTCTTTCTCTTTCATTCTCTCTCCCCCTTCTCTACCTTTCCTCCTTCCTTCCTTCTTTCTTTCCTTCCTTCCTCCCTTCCTCCCTCCCTTCTTTCTTTCTCTCTCTCTCTCTTCCTCTCTCCCTCCCTCCCTTTCTTTCCTCTTTCCTTCATTTCCCTCTTCTTTCTCTTCCCTTCTGGTGCAGCGCCTTATGCATGCTAGGCAAGTGCTCTAACCCTGAGCTACATCCTCAGTCCATGCCAAATGTTTCACTTTCACTCAAGTTTTTCTACATTTCCTAAATCGTTTAGACAGACATTACATTTTAAGACATTTATTTCATATGTCTTTACATTTATGAAAAACAGATGTATAAAAGCAAAAAAAAAAGGTATGCTTATCTCAAGCTGTTTTCACTTCTGTAGTATAACATCAAGTTTTTTTTTTTTTTTTTTGTTTTTTTTTTTTTGTTTTTTTTTTTAAGCATTAAAGATATTATTTTTTTTTTGGTGAAAGTCACACTTCAGAAATAAAAGGTACAGCTGTCCTCCATGCCTGTGGTTCGGTATCCTTGGAGTCAACTAATCACAAATCAAACATGTTTTTTAAAAAATTCCACAAACTTCCCAAAAGCAAAACGATTTGCCAGACACTGAGCATGAGGCCCAGCCCAGGGAGTGAAGCACAGGAGGCGTGTCTGAGTGAAGTGCAGGGGGCGTGTCCTGCCACAGGCTCCGCCTCTGGCTCTGCCTTGGGCTCCCACCTCCTCTCGGGTCCTCATCCTCTCCTCCGCCCACAGTCGGTGCACTATTTACTTTTCATCTAGCTCTTTTCCTTTTTTGGTTTAGTTATACATGACAGTATAATCCTTTTTATATAATTATTCAAGCCTGTTATATATCGTATTCTAATTAGGACCCCATTCTTGTGGATGTACACCATGGTGGGATTCACTGTGGTGTAGTCATACAAGTACATAGGAAAACTCGTCAGGTTCATTCCACTCTCTTTCCTTTTCCTATCACCTTCCCTTCCCTTCATTCCCCTTTGCCTAATCTACTGACAGTTCTTCCCCTCTCCCCTCTTCTTGTGGGTTAGCTTCCACATATCAGAGAAAACATTTGACCTTTGGTTTTTGGGAATTGGCTTATTTCAGTTAGCATGATAGTCTCCAGATCCATCTGTTTGCCAGCAATTATCATAAAGTCATTCTTCTTTATGGCTGAGTAATATACCACTGTGTATATATACCACATTTTCTTCTTTATTTTTATTGTTTTTATTTGTTCTCTTTAGATATGCTTGAGAGTAGAGTGTATTTTGATGTATTAAACAAACATGGAATATAACTTCCCATTCTTGTGGTTGTACATGATGTGGAGTTACACTGGTTGTGTATTCATATATCAACATAGGAAAATTATCTCTGATTCATTCTACTGTCTTTCCCATTCCCATCTCCCTTCCCTTCCCCCCACACCCCTTTGTCCAATCCAGTGAACCTCTCCTCCTCCTTCCCACCCCCTGCCTATTGTGAATCAGAGTCCACATATCAGAGAGAACATTAGGTATTTGGTTTGGGGGGATTGGCTTATTTCACTTAGCATGATATTCTCCAGCTCCATACATTTACTGGCAAATGCCATAATTTCATTCTTTTTTATGGCTGAGTAATATTCCATTGTGTATGTATACCACATTTTCTTTATCCATTCATCTATTAAAGAACACCTAGGTTGGTTCCATAGCTTAGCTATTGTGAATTGTGCTGCTATAAACATTGATGTGACTGCATCACTATAGTATGCTGAGTTTAAATCTTTTTGGATATATACCAAGGAGTGGGATAACTGGGTCAAATGGTGGTTTCATTCCTAGTTTTTTGAGAAATCTCCATCCTACTTTCCAGAGTGGTTACACCAATTTGCAGTCCCACCAGCAATGTATGAGTGTGTCTTTTCCTCATATCCCTGTTTAGTTCTTGTACTATGTAGCTTTATGTTGGTTGCATTTATATGGAACATGCATAGATTTTCTTCTTTTCATTTTCCCCTAAACAATATTAAAAGTGTTTGCATAGCATTTACATTGTGTTAGACAGTGTAAATAATCTAAAGATGATATAAGGTATATGGAAGCATGTGTATAGATTTTATGTAAATATTGTGCCATTTTATGTAATGGACTTGAGCATTTGCAGATTTTGGTATCTGTGGTTGTCCTAGAACCAGAACCCCACAGATACTGACTGGTGATGATGTTTATTAAATGTAGGCCTAAATGTGATTTAAAGTTTAGATATTTATATAAGATTTTTCTCATTTAAATTAGTTAACAGATTTTTGAATAAAAATTCTTTATTTTTCATTTTTTAAGATACAGGGATTATTTCCATACAGAATCCTGTATAGTTTATGTATGCATGATTTAAACACAGCTCAGGGAGGTACAGTATATGAGTTTCTAAGAGATAAGGATAAATGCTCTCATTTAATCTGGCTAATAGACAATAATAGGCATAGGACTTTTACTGATGTTGACCAGTAGAATCAACAGTACCTTTAGACCTGAGCCAGATGTCCATTTGAGGCTGAACTCCTTTGTAAGTGAATGTGGCTTCCCAGCCTGTTTGTTACATGGATATTTTGGTGGCTGATGCTTTCCTTCCAGTCCAGAGAGAGGCCAATGAGTTCCTTGGACAGCATAAGTAGAGCAGAGATGTAGGATCTGCCCTGATTCTCACTTCTACATCATACTCAATATTCCTCAGGAGTACACACAGCTTTAGCTAAACATGGCTGCAATCTCAGGCTCTTCTTAGCTCATCAAAATTTATTCCATCAAAATTTATTTTTACATAGCATCTTTGTTGATTATATGGTTTTACTGCAGAAAATCTGAATATATGTGGGTTAGACAGCTTTTTGTGACTGTAACAAATATCTGAGATAATCAACTTATGCAGAGAAAAGGTTCATTTTGGCTTACAGTTTTGAAGGTTCCAGTTCACAACTAATTGGCCCCATTACATCTGGGCTCACGATAAGTCAATACATCATGGGAGGGAGGATGTGGAGAAGCCAACGGTAATTTGCCTCACATCCAGGAATTGAAAGATAGAGAAAAGGGATGGAGTCCAATATCCACTTCAAGGGTGTACTCTAATGACTGGAAGACCTCCAGTAGGTTCCACATCCTAAATGTTCCACCACCTCCCAATAGCACCATGGGCTAGGCACCAAGCCTTTAACGTATGGGCTTTTGTGAGGTACTTACCCAAACCAGAACAATGTGAAAGGAACAAAAGACAATAATATCACTCTATAATCTCTGTACACTCAGAGAATCATTAACTTTCAGGGATATTCCTTTCTATCCAATATTTTTTTAACACCTATGGATTTGTTTAAAATCAGTTGAGATGAGTTATATAGAGTTTTCTCATTTAATAGCATATTATGGAAATACCTTCAGTAAATATTTCTCCACTGAATATTCTCCTTAATATCATTTTTAACGATGGTATAGTACTCATCCTATCTTAGTGATGCTCCATAGGACATCATTTCCTTCTTTTTGATGATCTATGTTGTATGATAAGTACTCTGGAACAAATTTGTTTTGTTCATGTACCTGATAACTCTCAGGTTCACTGAATTGAATAATTGCACCAAAGGATAGGAATATCAGTAAAAATCTTGATATATATTGTCAACACTTGCACATTATTTAAAAAAGATGACCAACTCCTGTTTGGTTTGCACAGTGTCTGTTATCCATTTTTTCCTGAGGAAAAACAATGATATTTTGTTTTATTTATTTTATTGTGAGCAAGGATGGTCATAGTATTATATTTTGTTTATTGGCAATTAATATTTCTTTTATAAATTACCTATTTTTTCTTTGTCTGATATTTGTTGAGATATGTCCTTTTTCCTTAATGGTTTATGTATAAAGGATTTTTAGTTATTTATCCATTATATGAGTTAAAATATTTCCCCATTTTTTCTGGTGAATATATGATATAAAATATGACATATTCATTATTTTATTAACTAATTTTTAACTGACAATAATTACATGTTTACGATGCACAGTGCAATGTTTTGATCTATGTATACACTATATAAAGATTCTACCAAGTAATTAACATGTCCATCACCTCTCCAACTTAGAGTTATAGTCACCATTTTTAAGTGTACAATTCAGTAGCATTAATTACATTTATAATATTGAGCAATCATCACCACTATTTCCAAAGCTTTTTGTTCTCCCTAACCAGGTATTCTGAATTCATTAAAAGAATAGGTTCCCACTCTCCTCTTGCCCAGCACCTGATAACCTCTAAACTATTTTCTTTCTCTACTTGCTTATTCATACTACATATGAATGTAATCATACAATATTTCTCCTTTTGTGTATGGTTTATTGCACTGAACATAATGCTTTCGAGATTCATCCATGTTGTAGCATGGACCAGAACTTCATTCCTTTGCACAGTTAAATAATATTCCATTGTAAGTATATACTACATTTTATTTTTCAATTTGCTTGTTGATGGATACTTGGGGTTAAACTTTATTGACTAGTGTGAATATTACTGCTATCAACTTTTGTGCACAAGTACCTAAATCCTGTTTTTATTTCTTTTGGGTATATACCTAGGAGTAGAATTGTTGGGTCATAAGGCAAATCTATCCTTAACTTTTTGAGGAAGCACGAAACTGTTATTATTATTGAAGTCTTATAAAATCCCACTAGCATCTAAAAGCAGAAGCTATATGCTTTCTTAGCAAGATCAGTAGGTTCACACTGTCCTTCTTCCTTTTTAAAAAGGAAACATTGCACCAGAAATTAGAACCATCTCCTTTGCTTCTCAAGTAGATCACAGTTCTTAGTCACTATGGTTTTGGTTTGCTGCTACTATAGGACTTAAAATAGACTCCATCATGTCCTTTGGAACATAAATGTTTGTAAATGTACATTAGAGACTACTGTTTGTTTATTCATTTATTCCAAACCATATTTCTCATGACATAGTCAACAGAGATGCTCCATTTGCTTTCTGGTATGGTTAAAAAAAAGTTTTATTTTTGAGAAGCATAAGTATTTAAATATTATCCCTATTATTCAGCAGTCACAGACTGCATTAATGTGACAACACAAACCTATCTGAAGTTAGTTCCTAAAGGCAATTTTAAAAGTTTCATCTGAGGAAAGTTTTTCTTCTTAATTACCCAGAAACTTTGACATAAAAAACTAAATCCACTTTTTAATCAACTAGCCTTTGAGTGTGAGATGTTAATGTGGCCTTGAAGTGTAAGGTGAAGAGAAATTTATATCTACAACCTTGCTGAACTAAAAATATTTCTCACCTTGCTGAAATCAAAGATTTCTTGGAAAAATTCTGCAGCTTTCAACAGCAACCTGATTTAGCTTTGTCATCACTTCAAATGTTGGAGCCATCAGGACCAAAGACCAAAGGAGAGACTGATGCCTTACTAAACGCTAAACCTTAAGCGACCTTAGGAGGCTGAGAATTATGTTGGCTCAACTCCAGTTACCGAAACCAAGGAAACCCAAACCACAACAGAAGCGGCAGGGGAGGGGAGAAGAGGGAGTTTGGTTCGGGGACCCATATCTGTTTCTTTGATGGTGGAAGGAGAAGCCCCGCCTGGCACGGCTTTGGAAGACCTGCAGGAGCGTGAATCGCGGCTCCATGATGGACTCCTTGTGAGACCTTGGACAACTCACTTCAACTACCTGAGCTTCAGCATCTCTTCTAAAATAGGGATTAAAAAAAATTCCTTATAGACTCCATGGGAAGATCAAAGTGCTTTTTTTTTCTTTGTTCTAATTTTTTTTCTTTTTTTAATTGTAAACAAATGGGATACATGTTGTTTCTCTGTTTGTACATGACGTAAAGGCATACCATTTGTGTAATCATAAATTTACATAGGGTAATGTTGTTTGATTCATTCTGTTATTTTTCCCCTTCACCCCCACCCCTCCCACCCCTCTTTTCCCTCTATACAGTCCTTCCTTCCTCCATTCTTGCCTCCCTCCCTAACCCTAACTCTAACCCTAACACTAACCCCTCCTACCCCCCATTATGTGTCATCATCCACTTATTAGCAATATCATTCGTCCTTTGGTTTTTTGAGATTGGCTTATCTCACTTAGCATGATATTCTCCAATTTCATCCATTTGCCTGCAAATGCCATAATTTTATCATTCTTTATGGCTGAGTAATATCCCATTGTATATATATACCACAGTTTTTTTATCCATTCATCAATTGAAGGACATCTAGGTTGGTTCCACAATCTGGCTATTGTGAACTAAGCAGCTATGAACATTGATGTGGCTGTATCTCTGTAATATGCTGATTTTAAGTCCTTTGGGTATAGGCCAAGGAGTGGGATAGCTGGGTCAAATGGTGTTTCCATTCCAAGTTTTCTAAGGAGTCTCCACACTGCTTTCCTGAGTGGCTGCACTAATTTGCAACCCCACCAGCAATGTATGAGTGTACCTTTCTCCCCACATCCTCGCCAACACCTGTTGTTGCTTGTATTCTTGATAATTGCCATTCTAATTGGGTTGAGATGGAATCTTAGGGTGGTTTTGATTTGCATTTCTCTTATTACTAGAGATGTTGAACATTTTTCCATATGTTTGTTGATTGCTTGTAGATCTTCTTCTGTGAAGTGTCTATTCATTTCCTTAGCCCATTTGTCGATTGGATTATTTGTATTCTTGGTGTAGAGTTTTTTGAGTTCTGTATAGATTCTGGAGATTAGTGCTCTATCTGAAGTATGATTGGCAAAGATTTTTCAAAGTGCTTTTAATAGTGAAAAGCTCTATAGTAGTGGTTCTTTGGTGACAGTGATTTACTCCTCAGAAGACATTTGGCAATGTCACACTGGAAAAGTGGGGGCTACTGCCATCTATTGGATGGAGGCCATGGATGTGCTATACCTTCCATGATACCCAGATCAGTCCTCAAGAGTCCATAGGCATGCATCTGAGAAACTGTTCTAGACCACTTTTATAACCAGCACTTACCTTTGTGCAGTGAGTTACCCGTGCCTCTGGCTTCACAGCTATGTTCTTTTTTAATCCTTTGGGATTGTATTAGAACTCTTTTTCAATTAAACTCCAAATAATGCAGACACAGTATCTGTTCTCTAAGTGCATGACCTTATTTCGTCTACCACTTTTCTCTAACACGCGCCCACCACATGTCTATGGAAGAAGGTTACGACTTGAACATGTTGAATCTGGACCATCTGACATCTGCACTGTGTCGCCTAAAAGCTCTCTCTCACATGCAAGGGTGGGGAGTCACAGGTGCACACAGGAAGACGGTCACCTGGCACTCAAGCAATAAGTGGCAGAGAAACTTTGTTGGCTTAGGTAGAAGACCCAGGCAGCTGCTCTGTGCACAGGAGAACATTTTAGAAACTCACAGAAGCAGAACAGCTCTTTGACTAAGTGGTTTGACTTATCAATATAACTTTGTTTTTCCTACGTCGGAGCTTCTCCTTCTGAGAAGCCAATCTTGGGAAGGGGAGTCGCAGTCCTGGATGGGAATGCAGGCAGTCTGGTACCAGTTCTCACCAGCACCACCGCTCTTGGGGGAACATCTCCACGTCCTGCCCTGGACAGGTGAAGAGACACCCAGGAAGGAAAATGAGACCACGTGCTTTCTACAGATGCCCTGGACATGCAGCTTGTAAATGAAACAGGGAGTACATTATCTCCCAATTACCAATGAAAATCTATTTAGTTTGGTCAACACTATTAGAAAAGTGGAACAATTAATTCAATGTTAATTCAATGAGTTTTTTTTTTTTTTTTTTTTTGGAAAAACCTTTTCACACTAACTGAGTGATTCAGATGGTCTAAATATAAACTGGTCTGACTGGTTAGGTCAGTCAAGAAGCCAGTGAATAGAGATCATTTGGAAGGATGATGCTCTTTTAGTCTCTTGGAGATAAAATTTTAACCTGACTCTAAATGAATCACAAAATTATACATCTCTCTAAAACTATTATAGGCAATTATGTATACTCAATTAATAAGAAGAGAAATGCCTTTATCTGCTTAGTGGACAGGGATGTGAAAAACAAGGAAAAGTACATGTTATTCAATAGACACATGATTAAATCTAGTGATTCAGTCAGAAATCCTATTTAAAAATAACTATTTGTCCAAATGAAATCATTCTCTTGTATTTGGTTGATGCTGAAGTTGCCTTAATTTCCCTGACATATGAAGGAAGTAGATTTGATGTTCAAATATGTACAGAACACATGCATTCCTTAAAAGATTATTGTCAGATAGGACTTGGAGCACATCTTTAAAGATGCTTAGGAGGCCACTGAACTTGGATCATTCTTAGCTAAGTTATCTAAAACACTTTAAATACTTTAAAATAAAACTAATCCCTGCACTGGTGGGTTGAAAACTTTTCCTATCCCCAGGGCACTAAAATAATACCCTTTCGAACAGTAGGTGAAGTATTTTAGGCGACAGCTCTCTAGTTATAACAAGGCAAGTCAATTTTTAGGAATTAGGGATGCTAATCACAGTATCTCAAGATGTGCATTGCTGGGGAGTGAAATATAAGACCACAAACTGACACGGTCTCAATGTGCTACTCTCTGGAGAAGGAGATGTAAATGGGAGGGAGACTCAGCTTCCTGGTCCCTCCACGGCTTGATCTATCATAAAGGTCAAGATAATTGGCCACATACAGCAAAATCAACACTACTCTCTCTCCCCAGCCTAGCAGATAAGCATAGAAACTCAACTTCCTGCCGAGCTAAGTGGTGGCTAGCCCAGGTGGAGGAGGAGAAGGTCCGAAAATATGCATGCAAGAACACAAGGCACTGTAATGATGCCATCAAATTTAGCATTAAATATATTTTACAATCAGTTGAGATACCACAGGCTGCCCCAAACATGCACGAAATGCTTCAGGGTTTTACCAGACTGCACACTCTTTTGCCTTTATGCCTTTCCAGTGTTTTTCGATTTTTTAAAGCTGTCAACAGGACAAATGAACATGTGTTAACAAATGAAACTGCAATAAATGCAAGTTCTGGTTCAATGCCATCATTAAAATATGACTATATGAGACTCTGACTTCCCCTATGTGTTCCAATTAGTCTTACAACCCAAAGTTAAGGTAAGCATTGACTAAAATAAAGAGGTCAGAAAATTCACATGAAAATAATAGTATTTACCAAAGTTACTAAAAGTTGCCAAATAGATTAAGAATTTGCACATCTAATAGGGTCCTTTGATAGGAAATTATTGAAGGCATGCATGTATTTAAGAACATGATGGTGTGAATCTACATTGTGTACAACCACAGAAACGAAAAGTTGTACCCCATTTGTGTAAGAATAAAAATTAATTAAGAAAAGGAACATGAACTCCATATTGGCAGTGAACAAGACTATTTATATCAATGTATGATGGTCATGCACAGAGCTAGCTTCAGGTTTGTGATTCATGAAGTCTTGTAGGATCCTGTGTTTGCCTAGATGTTCTGCTATTGCTTTCTTGAAATTCTTTGTAATTTTTTTTTTAAATAAATGAAGATTCCTGCATTTTCACTGTGCACAGGGATCTACAAATTATGTAGCTGGTCCTGACCAGGAAGGATTTAATCCCACAGAAGTGCTCTTGTCCTACCTAACATTGCCTAGTAAAACTCTTCACCCTCAAAATGTCACCCTCAAAGGCTAACCTAAGTGGAGCAGGAGGTAACTCCAATGAAAAGGAAACAGAGTTGGGGGAAGCAAGCTGAAAATGGAAAAGACAAAAAATAATTATGGATTTTGAAGAACTTCCTTCTGCTCCCAGGAAGTTGAGTTAAAATCATAATGTAGAAAAACAGCACTTTGATTGCTAACCAGAAGTCACTAGGGGGAAAAAAAATCCATGTCTGAACCATAGGACGTTGAGGAGCAAATTAATTTGAGTTCTTTTCTGAAGTTCATTTAAAAGGACTGACTGGAACTATTTCAAAGAGAGTAGCTAAAGGGCTGCTGACGTAGGCTCAAGTTGGTCCTAATTAGCACTCGGAGTAGATTTGTCACAGTGTTCTGGAGAGGAAGTAGAAGCATAAAACTTTGCTTGAGTATTAGCAGCGATTAAAGGTAGGCCGGTGGGTGGGAGTGGGCAAGATTATTTATGGGATAGCACAGAAGAGCCGAGCATGGAGAAAGAGCTCACAAGAGAGCATGTGGGCACTTCTGAAGAAAGTATGGGCAAAAATAACTGAAAATAGTATGAAAAGATGATTATAGTGTACAAAGCACTCACAGGAGTTAGCGAGGACTTACTACATGGGCACTAATGAGCACTAATAAGCTCTCTGGGATTTGAGGCCTAAGGCTATTAGTGTATTAAAAGTTCTCACCCTTGTTCACAATAGGTTATATCCATGCAATCCTCCTTCTGGGAAGATAAATTATCTTCAGATGTAGAACAATAACTAATGTATGTAGAGTGCATCAAAATTTACATATATGATCTTCTGCAGAAAAGATTTCTTATGCGTATAACATCCCTGTGATGTCAGAGTATAATACCACTTGACAGATGAGCAAATGAGGCTCAGAAAATGAAAGTGAATTTCCTAAGATCACAAGTAAGGAGGTAATAGCCATCTCATCCTAAACCTGTGCTTTCCTCCCGTAAATGTAGTGAATTAGTGTGCGCCATATTCCAAGGGGAAAACAAGGTCCACACGGAGAGTGATAACCACAGGGCCTCTGCTGTGGCCCTCCTTTTCTACCTTCCTTCCTTCTTCTCACCCACCATCCGTTCATCCATCTATTTAGGTATTACATAAACTTTTGGCTGAATTCTACTTTGAACAAGGTGATCAGTATGAGTTCAAAATTTTTTCTAGATCTGCCCCTCCTGGGCCATGTCTCTTAGGATCGCCCCTTGCCTTGTGTCTGTCCCTTGTATTGATGCTTTCCACAAGATGGCAACTGGGGGTATCTGAGTATGTGACACAGTGACTCTCATGTGACTTCCCACAGGAATGACTCATGCAGCAGTGAGGCTGGAAGACAACTGACACCAAGTCAAAATTTTGTGGTGAAAGAAAGCTGTGTTTTGTAGCCATTTACCTTGGCTCCTGGCCCCTGGCTCCTTCCTCCCTCTCTCTTTTCTACCCACCATTCATTCCAATAAAACTTAACTTCCAATTGTGATGCTGACTAAGAACTTTCAAAAACTTTGCCTTTTAACAGCGATTTTACAAAGGAGAAAATGAAAAGAGAGCACAAAGGGGGAAAAGAAGTCCCGGGTATAGCTCAGTGGTACAGCGCTTGCCCAGCCCTGGGTTTGACCCTGAGCCACACAAGGCAACAAGGGGTCTGGGGAGAGGGACTGCTGGCAGAGGGGGAATGTACTAGTAATGTGTCTATTGCAGCATTTAAACTACATCAGGGAAAGACTGAGTAGAGGAGAATTTCTACTCTGCATTCCTAGTTGTGGAGTTCTAAGAACCTATATTACTACCTCTCTCCTCATCTTTCTACTTCCCATTTGTTAACCGAAGAATCACCAAACAAAGGCTTAGCATCCTACCTCAGACAGGTGGCCAGGACTGCTCTAGACTGCAGCACTTGACTAGATCAGAAATTGGTCACATGTGCTCAGGCAGGTAACATAAGAGATCGTACTCTCTAGAGAAATAAGGGATTTTTAAAAGGAGGGAACTCATGAAAATGCAAGGGGAACAGTGGAGTAAAAGAAGGGGGTGGGGGGGACAGAGAAGGACAGGAAATAGGAGGAACTGAGGAATTAAATCGACCAAACGATGCCACATGCATGTACAGACATATTGCAATGGATTCCACTTTTATATCTAACTATAATGCATCAATTTAAAAAAATTAATTAACAGAGGGAAGACCACTGAGTAAAAGAAGGGAATCAGGGGAGGGAGCAGGAGTAGAAAGGGTGCGGACAGAAATGGAGCAAATTATGTTACAACATGCATTTAGGAATATCTCAAAATAAACCCCGCAGTTTTGTAGAGCTATAATGTGCTAATAAAAATATAAATTAAAAATCAAAAATAAACAATATTCTTCCTTTCGACGCTGCATTTTGGTTGAAAATTAACATGGGAAATTTAAGTAAGAAGCCAAAGAGAGCCGCTTTCCTCATCTCTTTACTCTCTTATCACCCCACTGCGTTCTGGTTTCTGACTCCACCCCATCTCAGGGTGACTCACCAAGGTCACCAGCAATCTAGCTTCTGACACTAGGAACACCTTTTACTTCCTCGATAGTCTATGTTCCCGACTGTCCACACACCTGTCTGGCTGCTCCTCTCCTTTCCGTGCTGTGCTCCATCTGTCCCATTCAGTTTGGAATTCTGCAGAGATGCTTTCCTGGCCCGTGATCTCTAACCCTAACCCTCCTCTGTACAGCTCCCCCAATGTCCTCACCTGTATCATAGCTTCAGTTTTACATGGTGACAATTCTAAGAATTTTATCTCAGTCTAGGTTTCTTTTTCTTTTTCTGTTTTACCTGAGCCTTATTCCTCCAGATATACCTGTCATTTGGAAATTATTACTAGTTTACCCCAAAGATATCTATCTCAATAGGACATGCCAAAATCTGAACATTTCTTCCCAGACTAATCAATCTCCTTGCTTCCCTGAATTGCTTCCCTCATTGAATGAATAAATGACCAGGTCAGACCCTCGGGCATACTTCTCGATTCTGCAGCCCACCCTGCTCCATTCATAACTGAATCCTGTAAAGTCTTCCTCTTAAATCTCTCCTCAGTCCATCCACTTCTTTCTATCTTCACTGCTAAAGTTCCGGTCCAGATCATCCTCATCTCTTTCCTTCATTACTGGGCCATGTTCTCCTATCAAGTCCTCTGCTTCTTGGCCTGTCTACCTCTCTCCTCCATGCTCCAGGCAGAATCACAGTTCTTAATTCCAATTTTCTGGGGGGAGGGTATTGGGATTGAATCCAGGAGTGCTTAACCGTGAAGGCACATCTCTGGCCAGTTTTAAAATTTTGAGTCGGGGTCTTGTTCAGTTGCTTAGGACCTCCCTAAGTTGCCAAGGCTGGCTTTGACCTTGCAGTCCTCCTGCCTCAGCCTCCGGAATCTGGGATTACAGGGGTGCGCCATCTTGATCATGCCTCTCCCAACTCTTCACTGCCTCTCTACTGTGTTTACAAGGCTCTGGGTGATTTGGCTTTGACTTTACTTCTGGACCTAATTTTTCTGGCTCATCGAGATCCTGCTAGTTTAGCACATGAATCACCCATGCTTATTCCTCCCTTTGCTATTCTTCTAGACTTCCACACATTCAATTCCTCTTTCCTAAAATTTCCTCCCTGAATATTTGCTCATCATTCCTCCTGTTTCCATCTGGATGGCACTTCCTCCTAGCAGTCTCTCCTGATCCTGCCTCTCAATGCCTCTCTCACACTGAGACTCTTCCCATCAGTGTTCCTGTAGCTCCTAAATCACCCTTATTGCCAAGACATGCCACCTAAAGAGGCAATAGTCCATTTGCTAATCCACAGCCCCAACAGATACTGGTGTATGAGGATAAAGTTTGACTAGTACAATTCACTGGGAACTTATTAAATAATCATTGAAGGAATAAATGTACTTTTTGATTAAAACTACTTTTAAAGCTGTATATTACAAAGTCAAACAACTTTTTTTTTTTTTTTTAGTAAAATGCATACAGTAAAAGTAAATGACAAATAAATCCTTTGATTCAGAGAACCTTGATTCTGAGCAATATTCACCATTAAGGTTGAAAATTTGTGTTTATTCACCATTAGTAAAGAATTATACTAATGTGGTTTGTGACTCTGGCCTAAGAATCCTAAGCACAGGTCAGTGTCCATCTGCCAGTAAGAACAGGTAGTGCAGAGGACACTATTGGTGGTATTGGTAATGCCACCATTACTTCTTCTCTTACAGCCTGTTTGGGATGACATGTAGACTCAACCTCTTTTCTTGGTTCCATCCTGCACCACCTCCTGTATCCCTACGCTACAGTTTAAGATTCACCTCCACTTTATGATAGTCAGGGTATGATCAACTTGAGACTGCTGAGAATTACACTGTCCAGTTAGGGAGGCACTAGCCTTAAAGATTACTGAGAACCTGAACTGTTGCTAGTGGGACAGAGGAGTTGAGTTATTAATTCAACAGAACTTAACCGAAATTGAAATTTAGAAATTAGATTTAATAGAAAACTTTTGCATATATTTAGAATAATTAGATATGTTTATTTATTCATTCACCTATAAATTTTAAATCTAAACCAACCCTTTCTGATAAAACTTTAGCTCCTAAATTGAGATGTGCTATAAGAATAAAATGTATACCATATTTTGATGCATTTATGAGAAAAATGTATAATAATCTCATTACATTTTTACATTATTACATGTTAAAATGATAACATTTTGGATACACAAAATATTAAATAAAAGTATATTATTAAAATTAATTTCTTTTTACCTACTTAACTGCCACTAATAGAATATTTTAAATTATATATGTGGTTTTCTTTCTATTTCTTTTTGAACAGGAGCCTTTAATTCTTTCTGCTTTATCACTTATGAGAATAACAAGAATAAAATTAATAACAACTCTACAATAGTAGCTAATATTAATCAGATACTTACTGAGTGCCAGACACTGCTTTTAATTCTTTATGTGTACATCGTTCTCAAAACAATTCTGGTATGACACTATTTTTATTTCTGTTTTAAAGATGAAGAAACTGAGACATAGAATTGAAGAAGTTTGATTGGCAAAGTGGAGGATTTGAACCCAGATACATCTGATCTAGGAATGTTCACAATCGGTGAAACGGAAAAATTATATTTAAGATGTATTACTTTGGCTGTGGATGTAGCTCAGTGGTAGAGTGCTTGCCTAGCATGTGTGAGGTGCTGGGTTTGATCTTCAGCACCACGTTAATAAATAAACAAACAAACAAATAAATAAATAAAGATATTGCATTCATCTATGACTAAAAATATTTTTAAAAAGATGTATTACTTTGTACAAGAGACTTGGAGTGGTACTTCTCTGAACTCTGATTAAGGAGACAGTGTAAAGTATGCATCATCACTGAATGAGTGATTCTGCAGGTGCTCTACCTAATACCAAAAAGAGAATAAAACTGCTTTTCTGTTGTTCATACACACGAATTCAGAGCTGTGCTTGTCAGGTATTGTTTACACCTGAGAAAGGTAAGTGAACTCATGAAACTATTTTAGAACGTAATCAAGATAATTCTACTATTGTACACATGCCAAGGAATCCCAACTTCTCTGTGACAGAAGTGAGATTCATTTTCTTTACATTCAAGTGCTTTAGGTTGGATCCTGAATATCCTCCGAGTTCCAGGTATGGAAGGCTTGGTCCCCAGCCTACGGCCCTACTGGGAACCTCTAGGCAGCGGGGCCTGCATAAGGAAGTTAGGTCACTGGGGGCATGCCCTTGAAGGAGATACTGAATCCCTGGCCCTTCCTCTTTCTTTCACTTCCTAGTCACCATGAGGTGAACCAGCCTCCTCCGCCATGTTCTCTTGCTATGATGTGTACAGCCACAATCTCCAGCCACAGGGTCAAGTGACCAGAGACTGAAACCTTTGAAACTGTGAGCCAAAATTAACTTTCCCTCTTTAAGCTGATTTATCTCGGGTGTATATTATAGCAATGGGAAGCTAATAAGTCATTAGCAAAATGTTTCACATTAATATGTACTTAGAATGTACATTTACCTGTACATTTGAATGTACATCCACCATTCGTTCATCCATTTACTCATTCTTCAATTATTAACCAAGTACACACATGTTCCATGGACGGAGTATGAAATGGAAATAAGGACACACTGCCTGAGAAGAGCATCTGTACCTAGAGAAAGGAGGCCCTGGAGATTAAGTAAGTGGGGACTCATGCAGATATACACCCAGCCTCCCTGTGAACTATATAAAGATATGTTTGTATTTGTATAAATTTTTAAAGTTTATAGTCATAAAATAGATAGTTTATCAATCTTATATTCATGTAATAGCAATGCCCCAAACATACATTTTTGGCATTGGTTGGAGATTTTAAAACTGGCATGACAGAAGATTGAGAACCTGAGTTCAGCTGTTAGGAAAGCAATGTGGCTGCCCAGCGCAGAGATGCCAGGGAGGACCGCACCGAGAGCGAGGGAGGATGTGGCGGGAAGCACAACTTTATAACAACTCGAGGCACGCCATCTAATGACATTATAATTTGGCTCTCATTTATCGGGGATTGCACCAGTCAGCTTCGACTATCATTTGTCTCGCGTCCATTACGCATTGTCTTCTTTATAATAGTTAGCTTTGTGCGTTGGACAATGAATGAGGTGGGGGAACCATCTACGGCATACGGGAATAAACCTTAATGACAACAAACAATTTGTCAGACATTCTTTCCATTCAGCTATAGCATTTGGGTGCCATATAGGGAATTAAATGATCTAACCCATCCCATTCATCATCCAAATCACAGAAGGAACTCTTAAAGTCAAGCTTCTCCAGAAGATTACCTGACAGGTAATATATGAAGCTGGGGCGGGGGAGGGGGGGGTGCGGATGACGAGGTAACATTAAAGATGACAAGTGATGTGTCAGTCTTCTAGGCCAGCAGCTTTCATTGTACAATAGGAACACGTATATTCCCTGCTAAGTGCTGGGGAATAATTTGACTTGATATAGACTGTGAACTTGTATCCACAGTTACAAGGGACTGCAACACAGATACATGGAAACTACTAAGGCCACTTTCTGTAGCATTTATTCATTCAACAAACACTCAGCAGGTACTTAATTTAGGTCACCACTACCCAAGAAGCAAAATTTTTCTTTTGGAGGCTTCATGAGTTATTAGGTCCTATTCAGGATGAGCAAGCTAGTTAGCAGCAGACCAGAGGCTCAAGCAGAGTTCTGACTACAAAGTCGATATTTGGAATAGCATAAGGTGCTGCTTCTCAGCACCTAGTGATGAAGGGTTTGGCTCCTGCTCTGGTTAACCTCCATAGTTCTTCCAGTTGTCTCCTCTGCAGCAGCAAAACCTGCTTTCGCGTGGCAGGGACTGACTGAATTTATCTACTTGAAGAGAGAATTTGATATAAGATCATCTTTATCTGAGCTGTAAACCTATCCTTTAATTCTCATTTAATTTGGGGAAAGGACAGAGAAGACAGAATAAGTGGCTAAATTCTGTTAAGCATTTAACAGAAGCAAAGATTTCAGGCTTTAATTGTCAAGGCTTGATTCTGCAGACTAATTTGGTGAGACTATTAAACTCCTTGGGTAATTATTCTTTTCAAATATTTGCTTCCAGATTTGGGGATATACAAAGAGGCCAAGGATTAGGTATCTCCTTGTGAAGGAGTGATACTTAAGATTTAAGGTAGATAACATAGACAAAGGAGGGGCTCAGGGAAATTGATGTTTCCTAAATGCTTGCCATGATGTAGATTCTTTGCCAGTCCCTTTTAAATATTATTTAAATGTATCTATTACAAAAATCTTATGGAATATTATTATCTTCACTTGACTACAGAAAAACAGAGATTTAGTACGTTTAGTTTAACTAATTTTCCTTAAGTCACCAGCTAGTTTGTGGCAGAGCTGAGGGTGAAATCCAGCTCTGTTTAATAACAAGGCTCATTACATATGGCATGCTGCCTGGTGTCTACAATTTGTCTCTAAGTTCACTACCTCATCAATTACTTTGCAGGTAGTTGAAAACAGAGCTCCTTATCTCTCATTTAAGCTCTTCCCCCTCTCTGCCTCTTCATCACAGGGAGGTTGTCCCTGCAGGTCTCTGCAGCTCACACTCCTGGAATAATGTTAACCCTTTACATACTTCAGTGGCCAAGATGTCCCCGTGCTTCCCATGTGCTACCATTCTCAGGGACAAAACTCTCCTATCCCTAGACTGGTTTTACATAGCTGGTCTGATTCATTCTGATTTTTAAAAATATTATTTGAAAGTTGCCTTTTATACAGAGAATACTAACTTCCAAAGGATTAGAATACAAGAAAATGTTCTCACTTCAAAAATTACAGGGAGTAACATATAATCTTGCATATCTGTTTGTCAAGATATTGACCACCATGGAAGTCCATTCTTTTTGCTGTTTTTTTGGAAAAGTTTTCCTGATCTCACTATAGAACTTGAGAATCTCTCCTCCCTTCTGACACATGTCACTTTACTCATATTTGCAGAGCATGAACTATGTGTCAGCTACACAATGATGAGTGAACCAACATCATCCTTGCCCTTGTGGAGCTTAAAATAGAAAAAGAAGGACAGACACCATCCCCACGACCATACACCTCATAAATGTATGATACCAGTTACTTTAAGTCCTTGAAAGAAAATTCCCTGCTGTTATGCATGGACGGGGGAAAATGGAAATATAGTGAGTGACGATGCATTTTTTGTTTGTTTTTCCGGTTCTATGCAATGCACACCCCTCTCTAACCAACACGTTTTGCTCATACTTATGAGGATGCGCAAAGAACCCAATTTAGAAAAAGAAAGTTTACCTTTCTTGTAAGTTTTCCATACTATTGTATTAGGGAAGAAAAGATGTTTGAGGACAAAACCTGAACAATTGTAGATTTCACTGACATTTTGAGAGGACTGCCTCTCTAATCCCCAGGCCTCTGTTCAGGTAAATTCTAACTAGAAAAACAGAATGTCGGATTGAGAAAAGTCCTTAGAATTCATTGATCCAGATGGCCTAGACTTTTGGATTTTATAGGGCAGTATAAGTTTTATGGGGAAAGAGGGAGAGTTGCCAGGTTTTTGTTTTGCCATGTGACCAAGGGAAGATGTCATAAAAAAAGCCTATCATCTATCTACTTGTGATTTCATAAATGAGAAGACATTTGGAAACGAAAAAAAAAAAGTGAAGAACAACATCGTAGCATAAAGGACAGCCTTTCCTAAGCAACCAGAGCCATGACTTGATGGCAATATAGATACAAAAATAAATATAGAGGAAAATATTACAGCTATATATATAAAGGATTCTTTATTTTCCTCATTTTATTTTACACTTGTCAAAACCAGGAGTTTAGGAACCTATGATCTTCTCTAAACCCTTTACAGGGACAAGGACTGACTAATGGTACAAATTAGTGACTGTTGGGGTCTATACCCGGGTTCTTGGAGCCCATCAAAGCCTCCTTCTAATTACCTTGCTGCTTGGACTTCAAGAGCATGACAGAGTCAAATGGGCGGTAAGGTGAATTTTGCTCTATATAAGATTAGGAATCACCTCAGGATCCAGAAGATATGTAGAGGAAAAGGAATAGAAGTGGGAGAAATATTCTAGGAGAGAATATAGGTTTATTTTTAATTTCTTCTCTCTTGCTTCCCTCAGATCAACAACCTATGGGAAATGGATTACAAAAAAATTCAGAACAGTCAATCCATAGTGAGGAAAATTTGTTGAACATCTAAGATGTGCTCAGAACTAGGTGAGGTGCTCTATATTTGATAATAGTATTTAATTCTCATAATCCTTTCAAATAACTCTTATCAGATAAAAGAAGTGAGGTTCAGGGAGGAGAAATAATCTGTTCAAGGTGGGCAGCTATCACCCACATTTCATGCAAGCTCAGACATCCATTAATCATGCTCTTTCATATGTTGTTATCAATGAAGTATATTTGTTGGGGTCCTACTGTGTGCCAAGTCCTAGGTTTAGTGTTTTTAACCATTTACTTTATATTAAATGGACTATGACCTATTTATCATCTCATTTCACAGATAAGAAAACAGACTGAAGATAAAATTAGGAAGCAGAGGAGCCAGAAATCATGTGAAACAGAATGATTTCCACTGGCTGCCGCAATATACATTCATCAAAAAGCTAAAAGAAAGTATAATTTGTAGAGAATTCTGTTGTATCCAAAAGCAAATAAATAAGCCATATTTAGGATAAATCAATACCCATACATTAGGATATTTTCCTAAGTGCTAAATTGAATCACATAAAATTGCCATTTTATAGGTCAATAGTTGAATATCATGATTGTATATGGTTTGACCTAGTACATATCATTCAGTTCTACAAATCCAGCATTTTCTGCCTATATTTAACTTTGGCAAAAAATTAAGGACTACCTGTTAATAAGGATAGTGACAGTGATACGAATTAGGAAAATATTCATAAGGACATTATCAATAACCACTTCTATCATTTTTTGGGGGGTAAACTACTTGTACATTTTTTAAATTGGGGGTAAAAGCCACATAACATAAATTTACCTTGTTACTCCTTTTTAAGTATACAGTTCAGTAGTCCTAAGTATAGTCACATTTCTGTGAAATGCATCTCCAGAATTTTCATTTTGCAAAGTTGAACCTGTACTTGTTACACAAAGAGGAGTTATGCTCTTTTTCAAGAGAAGTCAATCCAGAATTTTGCATGAAATTTTTGTTTTAATATTGGATTTTATTTTTAAAATGATAGCTTTATTGAGATATGTGACATGCCATAAATTCACCCATTTAAGGTATACAGCGTAATACTTTTCAGTATAGTCACAATGTTGTATGACCGTTCCCTCTACTAATTCCAAAACAATTCCATCATCTGCAGAGGAGACTGTACCTGGGAAGCAGTCATTCCTCAGTCTCCTCTTTTCCCAGTCACCAACATTAACCATAATTTCTTTTCTATGAATTTGACTACTTTACTACTATTCCTTTTCTCTTCCTCTTCTTCTTCTTCTTCTTTCTACTCTCCTCCTTTTTTTTTCCCCTCCCAGGACTAGGGTTTGAACCCAGGGCCTCATATATTAGGTAAGTACTTGCTCTACCACTGAACTGTACCCCCAGCCTTTAACTACTTTAAATACCTTATATTTGTAACATTTTGAGTGTATAAATTTTATTTCATCCTAACAAAAACTCTGAATAGCAAAGAGAATAATCAGGATCATAGAGAAGATTTTCCATAAATTAGATGGTGTAAATATTGGTGGGTTCCCAAACACTCAAATAATGGAAGTCAATAAATACTTGCTGAAAATTAAGCAAGTACCTCTTAAGGACCTTGGAATCAGATTAAGGACCTCGGAATCAGACCAGAGACCTTGCATCTTATAGAAGAAAAAGTAGGTCCAGAGCTTCAACATGCCGGCTTAGGACCAGATTTCCTCAACAGGACTCCCATAGCACAAGAAATAAAAGCAAGAATCAATAACTGGGATAGATTCAAACTAAAAAGTTTTCTCTCAGCAAAGGAAACTATCAGCAATGTGAAGAAAGAGCCTACAGAGTGGGAGAACATCTTTGCCAATCATACTTCAGATAGAACACTAATCTCCAGAATCTATAAAGAACTCAAAAAACTCTACACCAAGAATGCAAATAGTCCAATCGACAAATGGGCTAAGGAAATGAATAGACATTTCACAGAAGAAGATCTACAAGCAATCAACAAACATATGGAAAAATGTTCAACATCTCTAGTAATAAGAGAAATGCAAATCAAAACCACCCTAAGATTCCATCTCACCCCAATTAGAATGGCAATTATCAAGAATACAAGCAACAACAGGTGTTGGCGAGGATGTGGGGGAAAAGGTACACTCATACATTGCTGGTGGGGCTGCAAATTAGTGCAGCCACTCTGGAAAGCAGTGTGGAGACTCCTTAGAAAACTTGGAATGGAACCACCATTTGACCCAGCTATCCCACTCTTTGGCCTATACCCAAAGGACTTAAAATCAGCATATTACAGAGATATAGCCACATCAATGTTCATAGCTGCTCAGTTCACAATAGCCAGATTGTGGAACCAACCTAGATGTCCTTCAATTGATGAATGGATAAAGAAACTGTGGTATATATATACAATGGGATATAACTCAGCCATAAAGAATGATAAAATTATGGCATTTGCAGGCAAATGGATGAAATTGGAGAATATCATGCTAAGTGAGATAAGCCAATCTCAAAAAACCAAAGGACGAATGATATCGCTAATAAGTGGATAATGACACATAATGGGGAGTGGGAGGGGTTAGGGTTAGGGTTAGAGTTAAGGTTAGGGAGGGGGGCAAGAATGGAGGAAGGAAGGACTGTATAGAGGGAAAAGAGGGGTGGGAGGGGTGGAGAGAAGGGAAAAAATAACAGAATGAATCAAACAACATTACCCTATGTAAATTTATGATTACACAAATGGTATGCCATGTACAAACAGAGAAACAACATGTATCCCATTTGTTTACAATAAAAAAAAAATACTTGCTGAAGGCACTAAGTCAGTGGTGTGATGAACTCCCTCCTTAGATAAAAGAAACCTAAAACATTATGAAGAAGTATGAGAAGAAATGAAGGAGAAGGTGCTCCAGATAGAGAAGATTTCATCTGGATTTTTCTAAGACCAGGAAAAAAATTATAGAGATGACATACTATGAGGTACACTGTTCTAAAAAAAAAAAAAATGGACACACTCCTGTATAAACATAAAATATTTTTTTAAAAACCTGGAAGAACAAAGTACTTAATTGTAGAAACCACAGCATTCTACTTTAGCATACTATTGACAAATTTAATGGAATCTTGGAGAAAAGAGGATGTTTCAAAATGGGTTAAAGTGTCAGATGGGACATTATTTTGTACACTAGAATTTAGCACCCATATAAGAAAGTTTCACTTAAGAAACTGAGTAGAGAAGACTAAATGAAGTCCTTGGTTTGCAGCACTTACAAAAACATGACAATAGTTGGTAATAATAAAACCCAAGCTTTTCAGTCACACTACAGTTTTTATTTTTAATAGGAAGATAACACTGGAGAAAACAGCTATACTAGAGACTTTTTCATTTCTAAAACAAGTGAAGCAATTGAAGAATGACAATTTGTGTCTGAAAGAGTCACCCTATTTTTATTATTTAAATGAGATTTATTTTCAAACTGAGGTCTCATTTTTAGATAAGATTTTTTTAAATTTTAAAGGAAAATTGTACAATAATTAATTCTTCCTTGAAAAAATAAATGTAATAAAAAGTGATGAATATATTAAGAAGTTATATATAATATACATTTTACAAGTATATTTCCATTCTCAAACTAATAAAATGATGAGATTTATAATAGAATACCAAAAATTAAAAGCATTTCCCCTTTCTTCCCTCCACTTTATGACAAACACCTTTGTTGTTAGATATTATTTACATCAAAACTTACCCAAAAAAACCTTTCTTCCAATGCATGAAACTTTTCATAAAGTTAACATATTAGGCCCCAATATATTTAGTTTTCTTTTGCTTTGAACTTAAGTTTGAAGGCAACCAAATCTTTGCTGTTGTGGTATCTGTGGAAATGCTAATGTCCAAATCTAAATTCACTGAGCTTTGACCTTCTGAGATTTGTCAAGCACCCAGATGTCAAATAGTTCTCTTTCCTTCTTGAAAAAGAAATTTATTCAATTCAATTCAATGCAAATCACTCTGTCATCTTTCAAGGACAAAAGAATGAACACATTATGGATATTAATTTTTACCTACCAAAATTACTTTTCACTATCCAAAGTAATGCTTTAGAAAACACAGAGAATCACAGACTAACTGTGCTGTGTGGACCCTTCAAGACAATCAAATCCATCCCTTCATTTCACAAAGAAGCTAAGTGGCTTCTCCAGGCATGACAAGGTAAGAGTGGTGGGCAAAATCCCGACAGTTTTCTAGGCTTGACTTCTTCATGCTCTTACCCAGAGTCTACAAAATGTAAGATTCCAACTGAACGAATAAATATTTCTTCTTCAAAGATTTTTTTTTTTGAGGCAAAAAACTCCAGAATATTGAAGTGAAGCAATAGTGATTCCTATACCTTCAAACATCATTGTATCCAAAAGGAATCTGCAAATATCTGAGTTGGCCCATGGTAAGAGTCCTAGAGCCTTCAAACCAAACTTGCCCTGCAAAACTAATGATCATTTAACCCTTCTGCATCTCAGTCTGCAGAATGGGAATAATATCCATTCCATGTAGCTGAGAAGACAGAGTCAGATAAGGAACGTAAAAGAATTCCTACCGCATGACCCAGGCCTGGCCATAATTGATGCACAGACCTGCTTCAGAAGGTATGCCCTACTTGCACTAACAATAAAGGACCCTGAGATACAGATTAAGGGACCACGGAGCTCAAACCCAGGAAAACCCAGAAAAAAATAAAAGGCAGACCCACTATGAAGCATGGAATAAAAGGAAGAAACACATCCTGGCACATTTGATGCTGGGAAGAAATAATGTCATTTTGAAATTACAGGTAGATGCGTTTCCCCTCTCCCCACCCCCTCACACTCTTTTCTAGCACATTTTGGGGAGCTATGGAAAATGAATAGAAGAGACAAAAAAGTACTTTGCCCGGCAGGAATACAAAATTGTAAAAGCACAGACAGCACTACAGAGGCGCGCTGCCATTCACTCACAAAGAATTTTGTGCATGTAGATGGCTGATTAATTGCCGGCCTGCCTAGACGAAGCTGCAACAAGCCAGATACTGTCAGCATGCCATCGGTTACCATGGAAATGCACAAGGTTCCTGTTTCTGACAAACCCTTGAATGCTGGATAGATTGTGCCATATGTAAATAAGGCAAATTAGTTTTCCTATATCTTCCAGACAAGGTTAGACGAAAAGAAAATATATCTGTTTAAACATACTCTCTAACCTCTTAGATGTGACGAATGAGAAAGAAGGGCTTCTTTCTTAGGAAACTGAACTCAGACTGTTACAACTGAAAGGCACTTGGGGAAAATAACCAAAAAATGCAAAACGCATTGCCCATTTATAAGGAAGGACTTCAAAGTCAGCCATGCAAAGGTACATTTACTAGACTTTTGTTTTGTAACCAGAAGATGTATTTTGTGACCCGTTCTTTTCAGAATTATAAAATATCCAGTAGTTCTTTCTAGATCATTAGGTTAGAATTTTTTTTTATTTTTGTCACATAATTTTTACTTATTGCACAGTCCCTGTGCTGACTCACAAATCTGCATAATTAATCAAATCAACATAATTTTCAATGTTTACTTCCACAAATATGGACACTTACTTTGGCATTACATTAGTTAAGCTTTCCTTTTTTTCTTTTTATTTTTCCCTTTTTAACAGTTTTTGCCAGCACTGGGAGACTTTATAACTTCTTTCCATGTTGTAACAATAATTTATAATTAACTAAATCTGATGTTATTTCAAGAAAATCTTGTAATTATCATTAGGATGTTCTAAAGTACATAGTGTCTCAAATGCCTTGTATAATTGATGACACAGGACTACTCCTCTGATGGCCATGTGCAATTATATATTTTTAAAGTTTAATCTGTTTACTTTAACAGTGTAAGTGCCTGAAAGAACTGGGGTACATTTCATTATATGCATCTCTAAATAATTTTAAATGTGAATTTCTCAAAATAAAATGCTATATCATCTTTATTATCCCTTCAATTTTAAATATATACTTCTCTGCTTTCTTTTAGACATTCTATGGGTAGTTGGACATAAAATCTCCATACTTAAATCCACATATTCATATACTATTCAGGTAAGCCACAGCATATGAACACCAATAATTATCCAAATTAACCCTTCTCTAAATTATATTAGTGGTCTCTCCCCTTAATGGGTAAAGGTAAGAAAATTTATTTATTTATTTTTTATCAAACTATCTACATTTTAGATATGCTCAGAGTTCCAACAGGAGTACAATACATGATATGGTATTCCACATTTTTTAGAACTCAGAGGTAAACTCTAGTTTCTCTCTCCTTAACTTTAGCATAGTCTTATTATTGAATACTAGCCAAGCAAAAACGTACAAAGTACTTTCCACATATTTTCCTCTTTATGAAAATAATATGCTCTATAAAATTATTTAAAAACTGGCTTTTTTAGAGTTGTCCTATTTAATTATTTTTTTGCAAAAAATATTCTTCATATTCTTCAATATAAATATGACATTAATTGAATGACTTTCATTCACATTTCTAAACAAATTTAAAAAGCATCATGCTATGTTTATAGAATAATAAAGAAGAAATAAAAGAAAACTATCTGAATAATTCCAGCTAGAATAAGAACCTAGGCCTGAAAGTAAGATGATTATTCTGTTTTTCATTTCAAATTACGTATGAAGACTCGCACTTTTTTTGAAGTCATTCCCCCCAGTACTTTTGCACTGAAACATGACCTATAGATGACAATTCGTATTTGTCTTTTATTTTCCTCTTTAAAACATCATACTTAAAAGCATTGGGGTTTCTTGGATGGTTATGTACCAATATCCACATTTCTTATTAAAAATCTTCCCAAGTCCTTTAATTGTGAGCATGTTTATTTGAAGATTTAAATAGCAACTTGTATCTTAGAAGCCAAACATTTCACAATGGAAAGTCGATGAACTTCTCTTTTTCAAGTGTTAATATAAAAAACAGGCCATCTTGCAAGTTACACAATCTATGTGTTATGTGTTCTAGGAGCATATTAGCACTGATAAGATTGGTTGCATCCATGTTTCTAACTCTAGAAAGCGTGATTTGCAAACTGCACACCTTAAGATGAAAGACAGATGAGAGTGTTTTTTACCTTTTGCTTAAATATGGTAAAATAGGAATATTATGCTCTGGCACATCACTAGAATGTTTTCTCTCCACATTTTTTATTGGTGCATTATAGTTGTACATATTGAAGGGATAGTCAGTGGAAGAAGAGATCTAATCATTGTGAGGAAGTAAACATTTGTTGGGAGGAACATACACATTTACTACGCTTAAGTGGCAGCATTATACTTTCATATATTTTATGTGAAAGAACATTCACTGTTCATTTACTGCACATTTACCATGTGCCAAGCACACTATCAGGCAGGAGAAGAGAAGGGTGAATGAGCAAGCTCCCTGCCTTCATGGAGCTTATCTTCTAAAAGTGGGCAGAGATAAACCAAGGAAAAAAGAACCTGACTTTGAATCTTTGTTCCTTGAAGTCCTGGAATTCCTTTCACTTGTATCATCCTTCTGATATATATCTCTTTATATTAATTATTTCTGAATGCTTTCCTACTTTATTGTTGTATAGATTTTTTTATGAGTGGCGATACGATCTGGATCTTTCTAAACTTTGGATCTTCCACCATACTGCACCGTATTCCACATACAGTAAGTTTTCCAACCACATTGAATAACTGAACAGAAAACTCCTGGTGACTTGAGTTCACCAAATGAAGCGCCATCTACAGGTCGTGTTTCAGTGCAAACCTAGTGGGATGACTTCACATAATTCTGGAAATTTTTTAAAGCTTTTTTTTGGAAAAAAAAAAAAAAAAACCTATAAATGAGAGTGCTGAAATGAATCATCTTCTAGGTTGAATTTTGTAATCCTGTAATATTCTTTAATAGTATATGTCAGTAAACAAATTTACCCATGCTATTTTACTGGAAATTTTCATCATTTAATTAGCTTGAAAACTCATTTTTTTTTTTTTTACATTTTATCTTTTCTCAAGAGTGATTTGAAAACAGAATTGTTTTGTTTTTTCACGGAAAGTTATATACAGATCTGATATTAAATCTTGGAGGCCAGTATTTGATTGTTATATGTGCAAAACCTGCAAGAATATCACACAAAGGAAAAAGAGTCAGTTTTTGAAGTCTTAATTCAAATGAATGAAGTAAGAAGAAAATGACTCAGTGGCCCATCTGTAATTTAAATCTGTGACAAAATGTTTAAATGTTTCAAACAATGGAAAAACACTAGAGACTTAACACTTCGAAAGCAGCTGCGGAGTTCTTTTTTCTAATTTATTGCCTTCATTTTGCACCAGCTCAAATGGACATGGGTGTTGGATTTTCCCTGAGTTGCAGTATATAATTTTCTAATGGATATTTTATTGGAAAAGTAGGAAAGTATTCATTTTTTGAGAATAGCCTGGCCAAAGTCCATGTAGTGGGTGTTAATATGTATAATTGGGAAAAATCAGAAATTCAAGGTCTTACTCAAGATTTTCACCTATCATGGGAAATTCTTCATTCATTTTTTTTATCAGCACAATGACAGCCCCACTCTCTATACATCGACATTTAAAAATAAAACTTCCAAATTATTTTCATGTTGACATTTATGTAACCTATATCTCTGTAGACACAAAAAGAAGAGACTTCAGTGCATAATAGTTATCAAATAAGGTCTCCCCCTTTTCTTCCAATCTCAGTTAAATATGTATTATTTGACTGATGGCCTCAAAAAGTAGAGAGCAAAAAAGAAAAAGAAAAGAAAAATGTTAGCTGTTTCACCGTTTGCCAAAAACAAAGACTGAGGAGTGAGAAATATGTTTAGTTAACTGACTATTAAGTTTATATAACTTTAAGAAGCCCCGTTAGAGACTGGATGAATTTTGCAAGGAGTCAAATGTTAATCACTAACATACATGATTGAAATAAAATTATTTGATGAAAGTGAAAGAGAACAAAATGTTAGCTAAAACAAAGACCCAAGGTATAATAACAAGAAAATAAAAACGTAACTAAAAATTGGTACTCTTTTTCTCCTATAAAAAGAAACTTATGTGCAAATGTAGATGGCATTTTCAATTAAATAAAATGTTTTGCTGTTATATTTAGTTGAATTCTTCACATTGCTTCAGATGGAAATTTATGTTAAAACCTAAAACTGATTTGTTCCATGTAAATCACATTTAAAAGTTTTTCAGCTAAAGATATTACCAGCAAATCTATTAACTTGAGTACAAACTCTTTTTTTCAGATCTCCAAACCCATTAAGTCTGACAATATTAGATTTTTTTCTCTTTATGTAAATTATACAAAACAAAGAAATACATTTTTTTACATTTTAAAGCAATGCAAAGCCAATTCAAATTGTTAAAAAAAATTATTATTCTTCTGGATTGAAAGGAATTTCCTTTCCTTCCTCTGTTTGCCCTTGAGTCACATCCCAGGAAGAGTTAATTTTTCTTTAATAGTTGCTTAATTGAACGTTTTCTACATAAATATACAGGGCTATTTTAATGGAAATAAACATTTTTTAACACTTGGCCCTAAAAATACTCTGAGATTGTTAACTCCATTAAAAACCAAATGTTTTGTCTCCTTTCTCACTATGTGGAATCTGAATACATATGTGGGTGTATGTATGTATAAATATAAACACACACATATGTATTTATATATATATACATATGTGTGTACATAAATATATGTATTATGATTTTGACACTCTACCCCAAAGTTAACCCATAGGGTAACCTTGTCTTAGTTTATTAACTACATATGTTATTTACTGATTGACAGATGTTTTCATCAGAATCTATACCCATTTTATTATTTTGGGGTTTTTTTTTCTGGGGGTATCTAAAAACCTATTCATTTTTTAAAAGTCTCCTATGGGTAGGCTTGCTGCCCTGGGTATTTTCATCACTTTGGGCCCACTCCTGAACAGCTAGGGTGTCCATTCAGCATATGATAGCTACATGGGAACCTGTGAAACATATTAGAGGAGAATTCATCTCTTTCCTGGCCCAGAGTGTAATGTAAGTGCATAATCAGTAGGATTTATATTTTGATGTACATACTCAAAAGCATCCCAGCATTCCCAGAAATTCATACTCTAGTATTTTCCTTTTGACTTATTCATCAGAGATTTGCAAAACTAAAAATGGCATTATGACTTTATCAATTCTGGCAAAAATGGAAGTGTGTGATCTTTAAACACTCTGACTTCATTAGAGGTGGCCTAGCAGGCAAGTTATGGTGGTAAACATATGTGGGTGATGGACACTTCCACACAAATTCTCAGTAAAATACAGGAAATTGAGTAGGCATTTTGATATTTTTCATATCTATATCTTAAAATATTTACTAATGCATTGATTCATGACCTTTGAGTGACAGAGCTCTGCTGGGTATTAGACTGGGCAACCTATTCACAGAAAAGCTTCAAATTTGTAGAAGGGGCTTCCTACTCTATTGCTTTATTTACCTCTCAAGGCATTTCTGACAGATAATTATAAATTACTCCAACCCATTGAGACACATTAAATCTGTGACTATTATCAAAATTCTACTATATATAATCAAGAAATAATTGTACTTTATATACTTAAGAATCCATGGAGATATTTATATTGTATAGTAGTGTAGGGGGTTATTTCCTATTCAAGAAGTAGATATAAGTAAGGGATTTCTAAGCAAAGAAAAAAAAACATAATGATAAACCTTCATTTTCCTATACCAATATATGTATTATTTCAATAACTTTAATGTAAATCTACTACTATGAGATGCAGGTGTACTCCATCTTAGTTTGGTTTCAACAAGCATCATGTTCTTGAAGGCCATGCTTATAATGATGTTCTCTGTAAATAGCTTAGTCTTCATTAGGCAATACTGAATTGTATAAAAATTTAATTGTTTAATATTCACCAAACCTTTTCCCATATATGGTGGAAGCAAGACCTATATTCATCTATTATTTTTTCTTTCATTTTCTCTCTTCTTTCCTTCATCCCTGCCTCTCTCTGTCACTGAGCTCATCTCTCTATCACAAAGGCCATCGGCATGAACGTCTTGAGCTCTGAAGACTCATTACCATGACTACCCAACCTCTCCATACCTGAACCCATACCCACACTGCTAGGAGTAATCCTTAGACAGGTTCCATTCCAGACTCCACTATTTCATTGTTGTGTGACTAGTAAATTACCTGAAACTTCTAAACTTTGGTATCCTTATCTACGAAATTGAGATAAGAATAATATTTGTCTCATCTATTTCATAGGATTACTGAGGAAGAATTTAAAAAAATGTATATGAAGGGGATGCAGCTAAGTGGTTGAGCACTTGCCAACATGAGCAAGCCCTAGGTTCAATCGCCAGTACTGCAAAAACAAACAAAAAACGTACGTGAAAGTTTATTTTGAAAGTATAACTGTATGAACATAATACAAACACATTGAGTTGTATTGAAGCTGAAGAACTCAGAGTAACATTTAGGTTCTTTTATATTTATTAATAAAGTTCAATCATACATGGCTTTACCCAAATATATATACATAAATATAAATTATTGTAAGTATATATATATATATATTAGGAGTTTGTATGCCTCTATATATTTGTTTAACAAATATCTATTGACCAAAATAATATTATTTGATAATAAATAAAAATATTTTGCATTTTTCAAAAAATAAATTAGAAAAGTTTTCTTTATTTTTCCTCTTTCCACATTTTTTATTGGTGTATTTAGCTATATGTAATGATTGAATTTGTTATGACTTATTCATATGCACACAATATAACAAATATAACTTGGCATATCACTAAATTAGAAAAATTTCATAGAAATATACTTCTAGAATATGCTGAGTCATTATTTGTTATGGTATTATTTTTTATCCTCCCTTTAATTTTATACCAATGATGTATGATTCTGAGGAAACCTCAGAGATTTATTAATTACACTCTAAGTTTTCTTATTTTTTTTACAACATTTACTTAATTAATTATCCAATTTATTAATGATATAGTCCTTGATCATTATATTAAAAGTCTAATATGCACATTTAAGTGATAAGAATTTAAAAATTCATTCTAGTGCTATGTTTGAAATTTTAAAGTTGGTTCTTGCTTCCCCTTTCCTATTACCAGGCACTTCTTGATCACTTATTCTCATAAACTAAAATGACAACCAACATACCTTGTCCTTAGTTTCACTTCATTCCTTGTCGCCCTTGACTTTGGCTGACCCTGCACTCAGACAGTAGCAGTAGTTTTATTTATCATTAGTGATTTTCCTTCCATAATGTACTACTTAATTACCAATCTGACATTCAGAACACTTTTACCCAGCTGCAATGAACTGCTTTTCAACAAACAGAAGCAAAGGCATCAGTTACTGCTTACAATAAACTCAGGAAGCAGATAATTTCAGAGATTTGATCCACTTTCTCCTGACTAGGTGTATGTGCTTCTGCACGTATAGGCCTGGGTACATATGCAAGTTTGTTTTGCATTTTGGCCACAGAAGCATGCACTGCAAAGTAAACCTCCAAAACTCTGTATTGGAGTGGCATTTCCACAATTCCTTTGGAGCAAAGGACAGGATACAAAATATGGGTCAACCGTTAACCAAAGAATGCTCTGTTTTGGGCTGGGATTGTGGCATGGTGGTAGAGCGCTTGCCTTGCATGTTTGAGAAACTGAATTTGATTCTCAGCACCGCAAACAGATAAATAAATAAAGGTTCATCAACAACTAAAAAAAATATTTAAAAAAAAAAAGAATGCTCTGTTTTACCTAACAGGTATATATAATGACACCTATCTTTTAAAAACCTGTGGATTCCTTTTTGCTGAATTTATAATCATGTTGTACAAATGAGAAGCAACTTTAGTTTCTTTATTAAAACTAATTTTTACTTTATGAGACTATATCCAATCATTCAACTTCCATTCCTGTGAGCTCAAAAAAAAAAAAAAAAAAAGTAAGAAAATAAGTGTATTTCATTCTAGGCTTTAAGTAAAAATAAATCTTTTTGACCATTTTTTCCAGCTTTTGCTTATATGCCTCTATGCTCAATATTTTTCTTTAAGAATCGGTGATCCAGTTGAGTCTTGATTTCAACTTAAGGCCATCCATTAGAATAAGTTAAGAGCCTGAAAAGGGTCAGCCTTTCCTGTCTCTATTAGTCTAGGCAGCTTTCGTCTCTAATGGAATCCTTTCGATAATTATTTCATACTTCTGGCAAATCTTGATGGACTCCATTCACCTCAATGCTACCTCTGCAGATCATTCAAAAGCTTCTATTAGGACTCTCAGAGAAACCTCCTTTTTGCTTTATACTCAAAGAAAGGAAGTAAAAATCTAAACTTCAAGAGGGGCCATGCTTTTCAGTGTAATCACAATACTTTCCAGTCTGAACAAGAGGCATCAGCTATTCTTTCTCTTTTGAAAGCATTTTGACCAGGTAGAAGGACTTTAAGCAAATACACAGGACATACATATCTTGATTCCATTCAAAAACCACTGAAAATATCTTCATACTTATTTGCATATGACTTTTTACTATGTTTAGGGAATATTAGTTTTATTTCTCTTTCAAATGACAGTGCTTTTTAGTGGGGGAAACAAGAAATATCTGACCAATGACTTTAACGAATTATAGGTAACTGCTAAGGGAGAACAAAAATACCAGATCAGATCTGGAACACCTTATTTTGGGACTATATTATATACCTCTTCTAAAATACAGATTTTCTTCCTAATTGTGTTTTGCTTAGTTACTTATAAACATCGCTTTAATTCCCTAAGCAGAAAACAGCTGGGTGACAGGTGAAAGCTGGTTGAAGATTAAGAATGAGCTGTGGGCTTTACACAGAGCTGCTAATAGTCACTTGAGGAATCAAGTGCTGAATGTATTAGATGATTCTTTCTGCCACTTCTTTATTAGACATACTCTAAATGGAACTCTGCTGGCCTCTTGAAGCAGCGTGGGTTCTTTTAAATCCAGAAAGATCTATCTATGGTAGAGAGGGGGAGGGAGAGGCAAGCTCTCTTTTGGTGTCTAGTCATGGTGGAGGGGAAGGGAACCAGACAAGTACCCAGTGTCTTTCACCCCGACACTTTCTGCGGAGGGTTTAAGGAAGCTCTCCAACACATGCAACATGCCGAAGGCAAGGCAAAGAGAGAACAAAGATTGGACAATAGTAGAGCTAAGGTGAACTTTACACAAAGAAATGCATAACCCAGTTCTACCAGAGTGGAGAGGGGTGCTGACTCAGGCACAAGCTAAGGGAGAAGCATGATTAGGTACGAGGTTTACGCTATCCATGAGGCTGAGTTTGGGGAAAGGGAAGTTCTCTTTAATAAAGCGCCTGTTGTGTAACAATATTGTCGTAAAGGCGGACACCAAAACTCAGAGAAGGGTAACGAACATCATTTTGAAAACTGTTTCTCAGGCTTACATACCTTCTTACTAAACAAAAGTAGAGTTCAGTGCAGTGCAGATGTGTTTGTAAATTAACATAAAATAAAGAATAATTTAAATAAATAAGATTTTACCTGATTTATTGTATATTTAAATTATATTGTTATTACATCATTTAAAAATTTTTTATTAACATTGTTTCCATGTTAATCCATAGTTTCATAAATACTTCAAGTATATTCTTGTTTTCCTGTTTTTACTATCATTATTTTTTCATGTTAATCCATTGTTTCATAATTTTAGGAGGAAAGCCTATATACCCAAGATATGCATATATCCTTTAGAATAAATACAAGCCTTGGGTATTTTTGAGGATACACAAAAGGGAATATTCTGAGGCTAATTTTAAAACATTAATAATCCACTGATTAAAGTCACATATTCATAAATCCAGTTTTTCTTTAAGCTTCTAAGTTTGACTCCAAATCTTATTCTATTTATATATCTTAATCACTTTTAAAAGCATTTAACAACTTAAACTAAATTTCCTCAAACTTAATACTGCATTCATAAATTTACCACATATTATATGGTGAATACAAAATTAATAAATACTTCAATTGTTTAGTAAATCTTCTCTAGTACTTAAAAACTTTTTGAATCTATTACATTAAAATTTTAATAAGATGCATTTAACTTCTCTTAAATCCAGTAGTATTTCTGATCTTAATAAAATTCTCTCTTACTTTTAAGATTATAATTTTAAATAATCTAATCAATTATATTTTAAAGTAGAAATATAAAGTAATTCATTGGATATACTTGAGTGGTCAACAAATTTCTAATATCCCAAATTAACTTAATATTATAAATGTATTATAAATGTTCAACACTGACAATATGATTTCCAATTTTACAGAAAAACACTAATGCTCTGAGTTACATTTAACAGCTTAAAATGATCTCTATAAATTGAAACTTGAATCCTAATAAAATTTAAATCTAGATTTTGGCTAAATGTAATATTAGTCAAGGCTAAATCTAAGTTGCAAGATACTTTGCCCCTGGGACACAATTATACCATGCCAAATGAATTCAGCATTATAATTGACCAGCATTATAATTAGGACTTGATATTTCAAATTAGTGATATTTACTTAAAATTATATGTACATGGTTGTAGAATACTTGTTATTTTATAGGATCCTAAAATTTCAAAATAATTATGAACTATTGGAAATTGCAAAGATGGTGCAGTTCAGTTGCCCTTCTCCCAGCTTCCATTTTACATAAATGTAGTACAGTATGAAAATCAGGAAACTGACATTTGTATACTACTGTGAAGCACATTACAGGCTTTGCTCAGAATTCAGAAGATTTTACCTGTGTGTTTTTGTCTGTATGAAGCTCTCGGCAGCTTTATATCATGTGGGGATTTGCATAATCATCACCACAATCAAGATACAGAACTATTCCATCCCCACAAAGACCCCTTGTGCTACCCCCACCCCACTTCTCTCGATTCCATCTTTAACCCATGGCAACCATTAATCAGCTTTCCATGTCTATAAAATTAATTCTATAATTTGTCATTTTGCAAATCTTACATAGTGGAATTATGCATATGTAACCTTTTAAGACTGACTTTTTTTCACTCATCATAATTCCCTTGAGATCCATCTACATTGTGGTATGTATCATGGTCCACTCCTTTAGATTGTTGAGTTGCATTCCATGGTATATGCAGAGACAACAGTTTGCTTAACTATTTGTCCATCAAAGGATATTTGGGTCATTTCCAGGCTTTAATTATTACAAACAAAAGTGCTATGAAAAACCACATGAAGGTTTTTGGGTGTACATAAGCTTTCATTTCTCTGTTTTAAATGCCTAGGAATGTGATGTGTTGCATGGTAATTACATATTTAAGATTTCATTAAGAAACAGCCAAACTTTTTTCCAGAGCAACTTTTTATATTCCTACCTGCAATGTAAGAATAGTTCAGCTCCCCCAAGTCCTCAGCAACATTTGTACTATCATGAGTTTTAATTCTAACTATATTAATAGGTGTACAGTAACATATTGTGATTTTAGTTTGCATTTGCTTAATGGCTAATGATGTTAATAAACATCTTTTCATGCATTTATTTATTTCCATTTCTCTTTGATAAAGTCTTTATTCACATCTTTTGCTCATTTTCTAATTTGATTTTTTTAAAATTCTGCTTCTTACAGAGCTTTGAAATTTCTATATTGGAGTCCTTTGTGAGATATGAAGTTTGCAAATACTCTTGGCCTATACATTGTCTTTTATCCTTTTAACTGGATGTATTGTAGAACAAAAGTTTTTTAATTTTGACAAAGCCCAAATTATCAATTTTTACCGTATGGATCATCCTTACAATTTTATATACAAGAACACCCTATGTAGCCATAAGTCACAAAGATTTTCTGTTTTTTCTACATATTTTCTAGTTTAACGTCTCACATACAAATCTATGATTCATTCTGAAATCACTTTTTGTATAAAGTGTGAGACTTATGTCAATATCTATTTTTATTTTACCTATTTTATTTTATTCTTTGCCCACGGCTGTACAATTGCTGTACCACTTTGTGTTGAAAAGATTATTCTTCCATTGATTTATTTTTTACCTTTGTAAAAATCAGTCATATTTGTGTGGGCCTATTTCTGGGTACACATTCTTTACACGCTTTTTGTTTACTTAAAAGTATACCATGAACTTGTTTCTATTAACATTTTAAATGTATTTTAACTAGTATAGCTTCTTAGGATCTCTGGAAGTAAACTGTCACATAAAGGACACACATATTTTTAGAAAATGAGCTCCTTTGGATAATGGTTAGGGCTCAAACTATTTTTATTTTTTATATTGAGGATTGAACCCAAGGCTGTTCTATCACTGAGCTACATCCAATCCTTTTTATTTTGAGACAGGGTCTCAAAGTTACGGAGCTGGCCTTGAATTTTCCATCTTCCTGACTCGCCTCCCGAGTCACTGAGATTACAGTGTGAGCTACTGAGCCTGGCCCCAAACCACGCTGAAAACATATGTTTGATTTGGTAGAGGGTGTTGTCTGAAGGTAGCAGGGGCAGGCAAAATATGGGAACTCTCTGTACCTGTCTTTCAGTTTTGCTGTGAACCTAAAACTGCTCTAAAAATAAATTATATTGTAAAACAACAAAAATAAAAAAATAAGTAAAATGTATGTTTAAAAACACCTTTATGTAAAATAAAATAGGTGTAAAGGGATAATAGATGGGTGGAGTAGGATAGCCAGGAAGCAATTCATTGCTATTGATGCAAGATTCATTGGTTTTCATGTCTATTGAAAAAATCAACAGATGAGTCAGATTTCTGAGTGATCTGCTGTAGGGCCAAAGGGGACTTTTCCCAACAATCCCCAACATACTACCATAGAATTACTTAAATGCCCAGACATTCTACAGAAAGAGCAGGATAAAGGTGCCTCAGGAAATTGAATTTGAAATAGAATGAGTAGAGTTCATAACCTATGGTCAATATTTTTATTTAAAGAATATTTTTTGAGCCTAACACAGGGCATGTGCCCAATATTAATAAAATGAAGGGTGTGGTAAGACCTATGAGAGAGTCACAGAGTTTAACAGGAAAAGAGAGGGAAGAAGATGACTCTTAACTTTGCACATTTAGAAAAGTCCCTAGAGAATGTAGTATCTGTATGGGGCTTGAGAGAGGCTCTGGAAGACCTAATATGGGAAAGAGCATTCTAGAGAGACAAAACATGGTAGCCAAGAAATGAGCATGTGTGGGGGAAAAGGGAGGGTTTAAGATAGTTTTAGAAAGACAGGCAAGTTTGAGGCAAGACTAGGAGGAAGATGAAATCTCGAGGAGAGCCAGGTCAAGTGTTTTCAAATGGGAAAGCTCTTTAAAAATAGTTTTGATGTGGGAACAGGTGATCAGAGCTCCCTTTAGAAAGATAGCTCTGGCTTTAGTGTTTAAACAGCCTGGAGTGGAAGCCCACAGGCTGGGAGCCTGCTGGGGAAGCTACTGCCCCGGTAAGTCTAGAGAGAAGAAATTCAGCTCTGAACTCTGACAGAAGGTGTGGGGCAGATTGAGGCCCATGAACTTAAACCCCTAGATTCGCTTTTAGATCTCAAGGAAATCTGGGGGCAAAATATTTTCTTGGAGGGCAGAGCCAAGCTCATCACTGATTGGATCATGTTTTTTTGCTCATTTGTGATTTGAAGAGGGAGAAGGGGGAAGCTGGAGTCCGTGGTGTTCAAAAGCAAGTATTCTAGATCCCTAAACAGGTTCTAGTTCAGGGACCTGTACCTCTACCTGTGCAAACCCTGGGAAGTGACTTAGGGAAGTGACTTAACCCCTCTGTGCCTCAGTTTCCTCAGTTGTAAAATAGGAATGACAGTAGTACCCATCTCATAGTGTTGTGGGGATTAAATAAATTTATGTGTCAAGAGCTTAGAATAGTGTATGGCACAGGTTCACTCTTACCTTTTTGTGAGTATTTTGGGCTGCTTCCAGACAAGAAGTTTGTGACTGCATTTGCATGACAAGGTCCTCTTGTCTGAAGTAAAAAACAAAAAACAAAAAGAAGAAGGAGGAGGAGGAGAGGGGAAGGGGGAGGGGGAGGGAGAGGGATAAGAGGAGCAGAGGAAGAGGAAGTATTTAAAACATATAAACACGTCATCTTGGGATCATGTTAAAATGCAGCTTCTGATTCTGACTCAGGAGTTCCGGGGTGAGGTCTGCAATTCTGCATTTCTAATGCAAACTCAGCTGATGCACAGGAACTGAGAGCTCTCGCTGCCTAAGCCATTTCTCTTGCCCCCTCTCCCTTCCTGGCTCATCTTGAACTTTGGGTATTAGTGGGATTCAAGCTCTAATTGTCATGACATTGATTTCAGGGATATTTCATTAATGACAACAGCTATAATTCCTACCACATATTCCAGGTTCTTTACAATCTCATAGCAAGTCTTACAAAGATAAGGTGCAGAAGTCAATCCATTTCTGAGTTGCCATCACAGATAGCTGGTGCCTATCAGGAGCCTACACCTGTACCTTCATAACTCCATCACAACCCTTTGCTAGTTGTATTACCATTTGTCTATTTTTAGATATTTTCCCCTAAACAGTTTTCTAAAATTTTATTTTTCACCTATTTCCCTAATGATTTTCCTCACATCTATGAATGGTTTTCTTGGTGTGGGGTCCTGTCTATGAATTACCTGTGTTACTATTTAAATTATTTGCCCATTGACTCTACTTGCTTTCTTTTTTATTTAAATACATTTACTTAAAAAAATTTGTGTCACTGCTATGATCAGAAAATCAGGATCATTTTCCATAATTAGACAGTAAATGTAAGAGTAAATAAATAGCAATTGCAATTTAAAAATAGTGCCTCATGTAAGATCACTGCATATACTTTTTGGGGACATTTAACTGCCCTGGAGGATATAAGTACCCATGGGCAGACATTTGTGTTTATTTCTCTACTTCCAACACTTTTCTAACATCCTGGTCTTCACTTAATATTAAATTAGTGAGGTACAATGTGCTTGTGAGGTGTTAATATGGGTAGGAAGTGCTATTGTGGCAGGGATTTTTGTAAGAAATATAACATTTGAGCTAGACCTTTGATTTTTGAGTGGCAAATGTCCTCTCATCAGATGCAAGGGGAAAATTCATGGCAGGTTCAGAGAAATCTTGAATGTATCAATTTTATGGAGATAGATTTAACAGCTCTTAATGAGCTACCTCTTCTAGGGACAGAGGTCTCTACTGTCTGAGCAGTGACTAATGGTGGGAAATCCTAGCCCAGAGGGAAATTAAGTGGGGTGCATATTTTTGGATGGGGATTTGGGGGAGGATTTCAACACCCCTCAAATCATATTACTAGGCAGTTACCCCAGGTAAGGCTCAGAAAGGAGCTTCTTATGGCAGCCCTCAAATGGAAATGGCACAGACCAGTGAACTGGAAGACATTAACAGGGATCTGGGAATCGTAACACACAAGGCATATACCCAGGTTGTTCTCAGGAATGCAATTTTTGATCAAATTCAAACGTCTATGTTAACCTCAAGAGCATACTCTTCCTCCTAGGAGAAAAACTCCTTAAAACCTGTAAAATTGTCTCCAAATACATTTGACTGATTATACATTCCCATTTGGCCAAGCTGCCGTTTGAGCTATAACTCCTTACAGGGTTTATAAAAATGAAATGTGCAATAAATCGGTTTAATAAATGTTCTTCCATCGTGGTTGTGTTTTTAAAGGCATTCTCATAGAGAACTCAGCAGTCTTCCTGATTGCCTTGGCTATCCTTCAGATGAGCAACTTCCTCCATGCCAAAGGCGCACCACGTGAAGTTCTTTTGCTCATGCGCAGTCCTTGGTATTGACAATGGCCTCATGTGCCTTCGGCCCAATGTGCAGCAATCAAGGTCTGTTGCTACAATAAATGATGCATAATGATGTGGGGAGATATCGTTAAGAATATATATATATTTTTTTTTTTCCCCAGAGGGCGCAGGAGAAAATGAAATGTAACAAGGGACAAAATTAAACCAGGGAGATGTATTTGATGAAGACATTGGTGCTATTAAATGGAAAGGGAGTGCAAAGAAAATTTCCCATGCTGCAAGAGGGCCTTAGTGTCTGAAACAGTGAGGCTCAGATGCCTCTAATTCCCCTAATTCAGTGATAACATCCCCTTCTGCACACACGATTACAGAAGGAGCTCGGGTACCCAACGAGTCAAGTGTTTGCAGATGCATCAGAATTAGCCACCATTTAAGAAATCCACCATCTTTCAAAATGAATTTCCCACATGTCACAATAAGTTCAATTGAAAAGAAAAGAAGAGATTTTATGTTACTTCTTTGCTATACACATCCTCCCACCTGTATGTTGGATGTTTCAAACTACCAAATGCTGAGGGAATTTACCCAGGCATATTATTAATGCCAGCCTACCACCACAAGAACACAAATAGGCAAGATTTGGAGCACTTCAAAACTAACTGCCTAATTTACAATTGCTTGAGTGTAGTTAATCAATATTTATTTGCTTTTTCTAAGAGATGAAAAAAGCATATTATGGTTCTGATTTCATCATTTATGTGTTAAGAAAGAGCACAAAGGCAGTGTCGCAGTTCCCACAACAGGCTGTGGAGGCAGAAATATCTGGCTTGTGAATACTTATGAACTATCACCTTGGACAAATTACCCGACATTTAAGCCACAGTTTCCTCAGCTATAAAATGGTGATAAAAATAGTACCCAAATTATAGAGTACATATGAAGTTGCACAGGGTATATGAAGTAGCACAGCCCATAACACTTTACAAAAGTCCCAAATCCTTGTTATTATGTATTCTTAAAATTTCTCTCCTTTGAGCTTTTTCTCTCCTTAGGCTTGGGATAGGAGCTGTGTTACTGCCTAGGGTCAGAGTTGTAAACCCTGAAGTCTAGTGTTGCAAGCAAGGTAGGCAAGAGACTGGCCAGGATTTAAAAATTGTTGAACATGAGTGATAAGTGGCAACTAAATCTCTGTCACTGATAATTACTATGGCACCTCGGACAGTGTCTTTGCTACCCAAAGAGAATGAAAATATGAGCCCACCGAGTTCTCAGAAAAATTTGGAATCTTTTAAAATAATACATCTCTCAATGTTTATGTTGGCAACTCAAGATAATATGGATTGATTTCTTTGTTTATTTAAAGATAGGTCAACATGACAAGGACAAACAAAACAGGTACCTAGGCTGAATTCAGTCCAAGGACCATCAGCTGATAATCTGTGGAGTCGAGGATTTTAAAATAAAATAAACCCAACACATCTCTAAAAAGTGTCCGCAATTTGCTTGACCCAGAGAGCAGGGAGGTCTGTTGCTATGCTTTTCTCCCTCACTACCTCTGAGTTATTTGTTTTCTAACCTTCCTTCCTCCATCCATCTATTCACCTGTCCTTCCATCAGGCATCTATCCATCAGAGCCCAATAATGAATTACTGGGGATTAAGGAGGATTCAAAGGTGTGAGTGACAGAATCCCTCAGCTCAAAGAACTCCCAGTGTCTGAGCCGCGGCAGTGGCACATATAAACGCCCAACAGAGATCCGTAGGGGAAAGGAGGATGAAGGTAGAGTAAGAATGATGGTGACACCAGCCTGGGCATTAATGAGGGACAAACAAACCTTTCCTGCTAGAGAACGCCTCCCCCACCTTTTCCCCTTCTCCACTCCAGTTCCAGGTGTCTGACCTGCTTGCTGGCCCTTCATCAGTCATTACCCACAATCTCCTCTTTCCACTGGAGATCTTCTTCTCCATAACCACCTCTTCCAACAGGAACCGGGCTCTAGGTTATCATGCTCTGCATTCTTTGTAGAAGGAAGGAAATACTTGGGAAATGGTGTCAATTCCTATCGTCATCGTTCCTAGTTCTCCATCATTTTAGGCAAATTTTCTATCAATCTCCTTAACTGGATTGTTAAGTTTCAGGCATCTATTAAAAATTAATGCCATTTAAATATGTATTTGTTTTTCATTTATTTCTTAGTGTGAGGAATCAGCAAAGAATGATTAAAAGGAAAATCTGACAAACTGAGTGCAGATCTGACTTCAGCTTTTGTGTCTTTTTGACCCTGTGTGGAACATATATATTTACATATTTATATGTGTGTGTGTGTGTGTGTGTGTGTATTATACATATATGTGTGTGCATATATATATATATATATATATATATTTGTATATATTTATATAATCTTAGGTGTACCAAGATGCTAAGACCTTTGGAGTTGCTGAAGTGATAAAAATACCATTTATATGCTAGAGATGACTGGTGGCCAGAGAGGGCGGCTAGACAACTTCAGGATGAGGACTGGTTATCAGAAGACATTGTTAGAGGATTGGAACTTTCAGCCTTGTGACCCCCCACCCCAACTCCTGACCTCCAGAGGGAGGAGAGGAGGTTGAAATTGAGTTGGTCACCAATGACCAAGGATCTAAATAATCATGCCTATGTAATGAAACCTTCACACACACACAAAAATCCCTAAATTGTGAGATTTGGAGAGTTTCTGGGTTGGTGAATGGCATCCATGTCCCAGGAGGCGGATGCATCCCAGCTCCACAAGGAGAGAAGCTCCTGCACTTTGAACCCTTCCAGATCTCACCCTAATCACCTCTTCTCTGGATTATCATCTGTATCCTTGATAATATCCTTCATAATAAACTAGTTAGTATATAAATGCTTCCCCAAGTTCTTTGAGTCATTTGAGCAAATTATTGAACTGAGAGGGGTCATAGAAACACTCATATTATAGTCAGTTGGTCAGAAGAAAATGTCGAAATGTGGAATTGAGACTGGTATCTGACGCAAGGGTATTTTTGTTGGACTGAGTCCTTCAACCTGTGGAGTCTGAAAGCAAGCATGGATAGCTCATGTCAGAGTTTAATTGGATTGTAGGATACCTAGCTGGTGTCCAGAGAATTGGAGATCTTATTGGTGTGGGAAAAGCCCCACATACTTGGAGTGAGAACAATTGTAAACAAAAACTGATCCTACTCTGGGTATGACTTTATGAAAGTGCGAAGTGGGGCATTGATGGAAACAACACCTACAATTTTTCAAGGATAAAACCATGTTTCATAACTCTGGATTCATGTACAAATTTGTGTTCATATTCAATAGGTTACATAACAGCAGCCTGAGCACGGCTTATCCGCTGGGCAATGCAAAGGCCCTGAGAAGAATAAGAGGTTAATGAAACCCCAGGCATCCAGGTGCTTGTGCTGATGTCCCTACTTTATATCTATGTAGCCTTCCTACTCTGCAAAGCATTTTCTCACCCATTCTATCCTTAGATCATCTAATTGGAAAGAAAAACCATGCCAAGAAAGGTAAAGGGAATTCATTCAAGGTTTCACAGCATATAAGTGGCAGGACCTGGCCTACAACCTTTCCCCCAGGTAGGAGAGTAAGTAAAAGTCACAACCATCACCTCAGTGGTAGGCCCCACCTCCACCACCACAGGGGCCATGTTGGAGCACTCACAATATCCCAGGAACTTGCTCAGAGTTGTACCATACTCATGATCTTGCTTAATCTTCCCTAAGCTCTGTGCTGCAGTCTGGATCTTCAATGTCCTCCAAAGGCCTATGTATTGAAGGTTTGGCCTCAGCCTGTGGTGTTACTGGGAGTTGGGGGCTCATGGAAGGAAGTTAGGTCACTGAAGCTGTGCCCTTGAAGGGGATATAAGGACCAAGTCCCTTTCCTGTCTCTTTTGCTTTCTGGCCATGACGAGGTGAGCAGGCCTCTTCCACCACACCCCAGCCAAGCTACACTGAGCTGACACAGGACCAAAGCAACATGACCAAGTGACCGTGGATTGAAACTTCTGAAACTGTAAGTGAAAATAAGACTTCCCTCCTTATAAGTTGATTATTTCAGTTATTTTGTCATAGTGACAAAAAACTGACTAAAAGTGATATTATCTCCATTTTACAGATAGATGAGTCTTAGAAGAAGTTAAGAAATCTATATAAGGTCATGGAGACAATGCTAAAATGGGGATTTAAAAACACTTCTGAGCCCGGTGAGGTGGTGCACGCTTGTAATCCCAGCAGCTCGGGAGGCTGAGGCAAGAGGGTTTCGAGTTCAAAGCCAGCCTCAGCAAAAGCAAGGTACTAAGCAACCCAGGGAGACCCTGTCTCTAAATCAAATACAAAATAGGGCTGGGGATGTGGCTCAGTGGTTGAGTGCCCCTGAGTTCAATCCCGGCTACCCACCCCCCCACCCCCTCCACCCCCACCCCAACTCCCCACCAAAAAGAAAAACACCTCTGAAAAAAAGTTCCCCGTAGGCGATGTCAGAAAGATGGCAGAACAGGTGGTCCCTCAATCACATTCCAGCACAAACAATGATCTAGAAGCCATCCATGGAGGAGCGGGGAGTGTCCATGGGGAGTTTGAGGACCCAGATAGGAGGCTGCAAAACCTGGATGAAGCCTGTGACCCAGGAAAGTGGCTTTAAGAAAACAAGCTCACACCTCAATCACAGGCTTGCCAAATGTGATCCCAGTCACTGACTAAATAGCACTCTTTCCCCTATGAACCCAATTCTAGTCTCACATGGTCACAGTTCATCCTAAAATCAGCCCCATCTGCCAAAAGACCCATGAGTAGCCACACCTGTCGGTGCCCCAGTTTCAGGCTTGCAGACCTTGGACCAAGGTGTGATCCTGAAGTGGCCGAGTGATTCTGCTCTAGTCCTGCTCCACTCCAGCCGTTCAGTCAGCGCTGCCCACCCAGGGACCTGGAAGGAGATATAATCTTCTGTACCCCCAGTAACAGGCCTGACGACCTCTGTCCTGACTGTGAAGTCCAAAGCTGTTCTGTGATCCAGCTCCAACCCCACTCTACTATAGTCTGGAGTAAGCCCTGCCTGCTGAGGGACCCAGCCACACATGTCTGCGTCCCTGGTAGCAGGTCTTCTCAGTCCCAGTTACAGATCTTGAGGTATCCTTACAACTTTGTTTCAGATTTCAGCTGTGTTCTACCATCATTCAGGGGCAATTCTGCCTGTCCAGGGACCCAGCAGGAGACAAGCCCAGCTGAGTACCCACTAACAGGACCTCTGACCATGACATGAGTACAAATTCTAAAGCAACCCTGTGACATGGTTCCTGCCCCACTCTAAACATTCCAGAGGCAATTCTGTTCAGTCGGGAACATGATGAGAATCACACTTGGTGGTACACATGCTAACAAGCTCACAAACATTAAGTCTAAATCCAAATCCTGATGTAGCTCTGTTACCTGACCCAGCCTTACTTTACCAGAGTCCATGGTCCACCCAGGGACATACCAGAGGTCTTCTCAGGGACTCGGTTGGTGTCACACTCATCCACAACCCTGATAACAAGTTTGCCATCTGCAGAATTGTCTGCAGAACAAGAAGCAGCCACATCCTGGCTTCAGTCTTGTTCGATTGTGATCCCAGAAGGGTACCCCCTCATCCCTGCCTCCCTGGGCAGGGGGATCAGAAGAGAACACTGCCTGTTTGTACCTCTGTAACAGACTGGGGAACCATGGAGTCTACTGAGAACCTGCCAACAGCCACATGACCCAGCTCTAGCCCTGCTTGACTACAGCCCTAAAGGCAGCCCTTTTAGTCCATGAACCTGGCAGAAGAAGATCTATCAGGAATCTGTAAATCAGAAAGAGGTGTTTAATTTTAAAAGTATGAACATCAATGCGAAATTACACAGATCATGAACATTCAGGCAAGTATGATACCACCAAAGGAAATGAAGAATGCTCCAGAAACCAATTTCAAAGAAATGGAAATCTATGAATTGCCTGACAAAGAATTCGGAATAATAAAATAACTGTTTTAAGAAACTCAACAAGTTGTAAGACAGCATCATCAGACAGCTAAATGGAATCAAAAAAATAAAAACATGAACAAACACAGAAGTTCAACAGAGATAGAAATCAAGAATAAATAAATACCAAACAGAAATCTTGGATTTAATGAATATAATGAATGAATGAAAAATTGAGAGAGCTTCAATACTGACTTGATCAAGCAAAAGAAAGGATCTGTGAACTCAAAGATAGATCACATGAAATTACCCAGCGAAAGAAGAAAAAGGAATGAAAAAAGTAAAGAAAAATCTAAAGAATTTATGGGACACTATAAGAAGATGTATATTTTATGGGAGTTCTAGAATGATAAAACAGAGAGAGGAAATGGCCAGACACTTCTTTAAAGAAATAATGACTGAAAACTTCCCAAATATTGGAAAGAATAGGGGTATCTCAATTCATAAACTTTAGAACTCCACAACAGAATCAATCCAAAGAAGATAACACCAACACATTATAATGAAATTATTAAAATATATGATCTGAAAAAGTAGGGTTTTTTTTTTTTTTGGTGTGTGTGTGTGTGTGTGTGTGTGTGTGTGGTACTGAAGATTGAACCCAGGAATGCTCTACCACTGAGTTACCTCCCCACCCCTTTTTATTATTTTTCTAAAATTTGAGATGTAGTTGCTGAGTGTCCCTCAAACTTGCTATCCTCCTACTTCAGTCTCCTGAGTTGCTGGGATTAAAGGCAAGAATCACTACGCCCAGTGCAAAAGACAACTTTGAAGGAAATGAGAAGGGTAACTCATCACATTCAACGGAACCCCCATTAGACTACCAGTAAATTACTGAGGACAAACCTTGAAGACCAAGAGAAAGTAGGGTGATGTATTCAAAGGACTGAAAGAAAACAAAAAAACAAAAACAAAAACTCTCAACCAAGAATACCATCCTCAGGAAAGTTATCATTAGAAAATGAAGAAGAGATTAAAAAAAAAACTTTCTTAGACAAACAAAAGCTGAAGGAATTCATCATTACTAGACTTGACTTGCAAGAAATGCTAAAAGGAGTTCTTCACATTGAAAAAAAAAAGGTGCTAACTAGTAACATGAATATGTATGACAGTATAAAACTCACTGTTAAGGATAAGCAGTCAAATTCAGAATATAATAGTATCATAATGGTGGTGTGTAAATCACTTAATTCTAGAACAAAAATTAAGACAAAGGTATTAAAATAACTATATAATTTTCAAATGGGCATACAATATAAAAAGATGAAAATTGTGACATAAGTAACATAAAATGTGAAAAGGGATAAAAGTGAAAGTATAGTCTGTATGCAACTAAAGTTTATATCAGCTTACAATAGACTATTATAACTCTACTATGTTCTTTTATTATGAAAATAATATAGTAAAGATAAAGGGGAAAACCTCTAGGAGATGCACAAAACACAAAACATTAAATCATATCACTGAAAAAAATCAAATCACAACAACAGCAAGAGAGGAAGAAAGGGACTAAAGAACTGCCAAGGAGTCAGAAAAAAATTAACAAAATGGCAGGAGGTAGTCCTTACATACCAATAACTATTTTTGAATGACATAAATTCTGTAGTCAACTAAAATAAGGGGTGGATAAAAAATAAAAGAAAGATCAATGGAGTAGACTCAGGGAATTAAAAGGGAGAGAAGAGGGATGGGATAAGGAAAGAACAGTGGAATGAATCTAACCTAATTTTCCTATATACTATATGAATATACCACAGTGAATCTCACCATCATGTATATCCACAAGACACTATTTAAAAAAAAAACTATAAGTAAATAGCAGAAAGATCAGTATAATGAAGGGCACAGAAGGAGGGAGGAGGAGAGGGAAAGGGGAAGTACTGGGGGCTAAATTAGAACAAATCATATTCCATGCTTTTGTAATTTTGTCAAAATGAATCCTAATGCTGTGTAAAACTAAAAATAACCAATAAAAAATTAAATGAGGGCCGGGGTGGTGGCTCAGTGGCAGAGTGCTTGCCTGACATGTGTGAGGCCCTGGGTTCGATCCTCAGCACCACATATAAATAAAATAAAAGATTCACTGACAACTAAAATATACATACAAAAAATTAAATGATACAAGGTAGTAACAGTGGTAATAAATAGTATTAAATTGAAAAATAAATAAATTCTCCAATCAAAAAGATGGAATAGCCAAATGGATTAAGAAAGCAGGATCCAACCATATGTTACCTATAAGAATTCCACTTTATGCCAGGTGTGGTGGTGCCCACCTGTAATCCCAGTGGCTCAGGAGGCAGGAGGATGGAGAGTTCAAAGCCAGCCTCAGCAAAAGCAAGGTCCTAAGAATGCAGTGAGACCCTGTCTCTAAATAAAATACAAAATAGGGCTGGGGACGTGACTCAGTGGTTGAGTGCCCCTGAGTTCAATCTCTGGTACCAAAAACAAAACAAAACAAAACAAGAGTCTCACTTTAGGACACATATAAGTTGAAATGTATGGATGGAAAAGATATTCCATAAAATGACAACCAAATGAGAGAATGGGTGGCTCTATTTACATCAGACAAAATAGACTTCAAGTTAAAACCTGTCACAAGAGACTAAGACCTTCTTATGACAGTTTGGCAAAAACCATTCCAAGTACTCTTTCAGACCACAATTGAATTGAATTATAAATCAATAACTATGAAAACAGGAAAGGTCACAAATACATCAAAACTAAAAAAACACACTTGTAAATAACCATTGGATGAAAGAGGGAATCAAAAGGAGTTATAAAAAAACTCAAGACAAATGAAAATAAAACCACAACAACCAAAATGTACAGGATGCAGCAAAAGTAGTATTAAGAGGGAAGGTCATAGCAATAAATACCTTCATATAAAGAAGAGAAAGACCTCAAATAAGCAACCCAACTTTAAGGAATTAGGAAAGAAAGAACAATGTAGACATAAAGGTAAGCACAAAAAGGGAAATCACAAAGATTGGAGTAGAGTTAGATGAGAGAATAAAAAGTACAAAAACAAAACTAAGACTTATTTTTTTTGAAAGAACAAAATTGACAAAATCCAAGAACAGGAAAAAAAGAGACAAGACTCAAATAAAATCACAAATGAAATAGGAGACCTTACAATGGATGCCTAAGACCTTAGAAAATAATGATTATTAAGAGTAATCATATGTTAACAAATTGAATTATGTAGAAGGATTGATAAAGTACTAAAACCATACAACCTACCAAAACTGATTCAGTAATAGAAAGCCTGAATAGACCAATAGCAACTGAGATTGAATTGGTAATCAAAAATCTCTCAACAAAGAAAACTTCAATACCAGAGGCCTTCATGGTAGATTCTTTCAAATATTTTAAGAAGAATAAACATCCGTAATTTTAAAATTATTCCAAAAATAGAATAAGGAACACTTTAAAACTCATTTTATGAAATTAGTATCGACCTGGCATCAAAACCAAAGACACCACAGGAAACAAAACTACATGCCAATCATGGGTATAAATGCAAAAATCCTCAATAAAATACTAACAGACCAAATTTAACAGCATGTTAAAAGACAAATCACATAATCCAGTGGGATTTATCCCAGAGATGCAAGGCTGGTCAAACATAGGCAATCATGTCAATAAAACCATGTCAATAAAATGAAAGAAAAAAAAAAAAAACCATGATCATCTCAATAGGTGCAGAAAAAGCATTTAAAGCATTTGACAAAGTTCAACATCCATTCATGATTAAAACTCTCAACAAAACAGATACAGAAGGAACTTACCCTAACACATAAATGAAAAATATACAGCTGACATCATAATCAAAGAGGAAAACCACAAAGCTTTCCCTCTAAGATCTGGTACAACAGAAGGATGCTCTCTCTCACCACTTCTATCCAACATAGCAATATAAGTCCTAGCCAGATTAATTATACAAGAAAAACAAATAAAAGACATCCATGTTAGGAAGAATGAAGTAAAATTACTTCTGTTGCAGCTGACATGGTCATATATATAGAAAAACCTAAAGATTCTAGAAAAATAAGTAAGCAGTAATAAACTCAGCAAAGTTGCAGGATATAAAATCACATGCAAAAGGCCATTCACTTCTATATAAAACACGAACTTATCTGAATATGAAATTAAGAGAGCAACAAGAATAAAATACTTAGTAATAAACTTAACCAAAGAGGAGAAACTTCTATATACTGAAGATCATAAAATGTTTATGAAAAAAAATTGAATAAGACACTAATGGAAAGATAGTCCATATTAATGGACTGAGAAAATTAGTATGGTTAAAATATTCATACTATCCAAGGTCACCTACAAGTTCAATGCAATAATTATCAAAAATCTAATGGCATTTTTTTTCACAGAATAGAAAAAAATTCCTAAAATTCATATTGAATCACAAAATATCCTGAACAGACAAAACAATCCTAAACAAAACAAATTGGAGGCATCACACTTCATGATTTTAAAATTATACATAGCTATAGCAAACAAAAGAGAATGGTATTAAAACAGACATGCAAAGCAGGGAATAGACTAGAGAGCCCAGAAATAAATCCATGTAAATATGGTTAAGGGCACCGGAAAAGACAGTCTCTTCAATGAATGTTGTTGGGAAAAACTGGATATCCATATGCAGAACACTGAAATTGGACCCTTATACTGCATACAAAAGTTAAACCTAAATGAACATAAGACCTAAAATTGCAAAACTAATAGAAGAAAATATAAGGGAAAAAAAGTTTCTTCTTTTTTTTTTTTTTTCTAAACGCCTCCTAAAAGCATGAGCATACATTTTATTGAGTGCTTACTAGGTGATGCTCTCCCAAGCATTTTACAGGTGTGATCTCATGGAGTTAAAAAAATATAGCACATATTTACTTGAAGCCTACTACAAATTAGTCATGACATATTCCTGGCCTTCTCTGGAAAATCCAACTATTGAGGAGTTTTGGCTGGCTAATTTTCCCATTTATAAAATTATATAACTTTATGGTTATACTTAGTAGTTGGATTCGCCCTGACAAACTTATACATGCATGGAAATCAGTTTCAGTTCAGGATCCCTTTTTCCCCCTCCCATTCCCCCCTCCTCTCTATTCTCCTTCTTCTACCCTACTTGACTTCCCTTTGCTCCTCTATTAATGAATATTTCAATGGTTCTTTATATTATCCTATCCTTTCCTCCCTCTTCCTTTATTTTACCCTAATTTCTGCATAGGAGAGCAAACATTCAACCTTTGAGCTTCTGAATTTGGCTTATTCCACTTAGCATGATATTCTCCATTTCCATCCATTTACTGGCAAATGCCATATTTTCATTTTTTTTTATGGCTGAGAAGAATATATATATATATATATCACTACATATATCACACTTTCTTAATCTGTAATCTATTGATGGTTATCTGGGCTGATGCCACAATTTAGCTACTGTGAATCATGCTGCTATAAACATTTATGTGGCTGTATTGCTATAGTATGCCAATTTTAGATCTTTTGGGAAAATATCAAGGAATGGAATAGCAGGGTCATATGGTGGTTCCATCCCTAGTGTTTGAGGAATCTCCACACTGCTTTCCAGAGTGGTTGTACTAGTCTGTAGTTCCACCAGCAATGTAAAGTGTACCAGGAAAAAAGTTTCTTGACATTGTTTTTGGGAAATGACAGTTTGGATATTAAACCAAACACAAAAACAACACATGTAAAAATAGATGCGGTACTACATCAAACCAAAAAACTTCTGCACAGCAAACAACCAATCGAAGGAAAAGACCACCCACAAAGTAGGGGACAATAATTTCAAACCATGTATTTAAAAAAAGGTTAATATAAAATATGTAAGGTACTCTCACAAGTCAATAACTGAAAAATAGCCCAACTTTAAAAAAATGGGTAAAGGACCTAAATAAATATTTCTCAAAAAAAGATATACAAATGGCTAACAGGTATATGAAAAGATGCTCAACATCACTAATCATGAGGGAAATGTAAATCAAAACTGCACTGAGATTTTGCTGCACAACTGTTGAAATAACTATTATCAAAACAAAAAAGACAATAAGTGCTGTCTTGGATGTGGATTATAGGGAAAATTGAATACTTGCACACTATTGGTGGAAATATACACATTTTGGTACAACCATTATGGAAAACAGTATGAAAGTTCCTCAAAAAAGTAAAAAGTATCTTATGATCCAGCAATTCTATTACCGAGTCTATATCTGATGGAAATGAAATCATCATGTCAAGAAGACATCTGTATGGTTATGTTCATTGAAGCATTATCCTCACACTCAAGACATTTAAGCATCCCAAATGACCATCAATGAATGACTGGATAAAGAAAACACTGTGTTTTACACATACACACACACACACATGCACACACACACACACACACACACACACATATAAAATGGAATGTTATTTGACCTTAAAAAAGAAGAAAATTCTGTTATTTGATAAAACATGAATGAACACAGATGATTAGGCTAAATGAAGTATGCCAGATACAGAAAGACAAATACTCCTGATATCACTGATATGTGAAATCTAAAAAAGCCAAACTTATAAAAAAAAGAGAAGAGAATGCTGGTTATCAGGGACTTGGAGCTGGGAGAAAGGGGGATGTTGGTCAGAGGATACAAAGACTCATTTTTGTAGGATAAATAAATTCTAGAGATCTAATGTACCACACGGTGACTAAATTAATAGTACTGTATTTTATACTTAAAATTTACTAAGAAAGTTCATCATAAGAGTTTTCACCACCACCACCACAACAAAAACTATGTGATAGGTATGTGCATAGGTAGTGATAGGTATGTGCATTAGCTTGATCAGCATTTCGTTTTGAAGGTAAAAGTAAAATAACACTTCAATCTGAGTCTGACTGATCTCAATATATGAACAAAACAAAAACAATTAGAGAGTGGTTCCAGGGAACTGGAAAGGGCTGGGGAAACCAGGAATGGCTACCTAGAGGAGGGTTTTATGCTGGGTATTAAATGGACAAGGCTTGCTGAGCAAGGATAGTTCCATGATTCAGAGGCTGAAAGGGCATTTTTCAGAGAACATTTGGCTGGCTGAAAGAGGGAGAATAGGATCATGGGCCCCAGGTTGCACAACTCCAGGGAGCACCATTCCCACTGTGCTGCAGAGTTGCATCCTTCTGGAGGTATGTCTTATAATATCAACTGCTGGAGTTGTGTACTATGGCACACTTCAAGAACAAAGCTAGAAAAGTAAGTTGTGTCCAAATTATGGAGAGCATTGAATGCTACAGCTTACTTCATCCAGTTGGGAATGAAACATGTAGAGAATATTTTTCTTGTCATGAGGGGGATGCATGGCCAAATCTGTAGACATATTCATAGAACAGTGGGCTTGGACAACTTAAAATTTACTAAGAAAGTTCATCATAAGAGTTTTCACTTGAAATAGTGGTGACTCTGAATAAGCATGGAGGCAGAGGAAAGAAAAGGGAAGGATTTTGATTTGGGAATCATTATCAAGAAAAGTAGGTCGTCCTGACTGATTGTATAGATGTGGGAGAAAAAGAGAGAATTGTTAGTTTTCTGATTTGGGGAGTTTAAGTGACTCAGAAAGTGGGAACATACAAATCAGGAGAAAAGAAAGTTGGGTCCATTTTAGGCATATTGAGTTCGTGATGAAAGCAAATCATGCCAGTAGAAATATATTTGGAAATATGAGTGGACCTTGTGAAAGTCCTAAGGGCTAGAGATTTTGGAGGTCTTCCAACCTGCAGGAAGAGTTGAAGTCATGGGGATCTTATCATAAGTATTGCTCCAGTGATTTTTTTGGCATGTATTTTTTGGACTTGGATGAAATCCCTCTCTAGGCTGCAGTTCTTTAAATGGAATATGTTGAATCCTTCCTGAAATAGAGCTGTACTTCCATCATGAGGAATTGTTCTCAATATAAATAGCTAGTGCCCTATGCAAAAGGTTCATGCATGAATATCAGTAATGTGGACAAAATTACTTTCTTAAAAAAAACTTTATAAGGTACAATGATGCATAAAACCCCTGCAAAGTGAATTCATAAATATTGATTAAAGAAATGGCATAGACCAGATGGTGGAGCACCATGATTCCTGGGTTCTAAAACGGAACAGCAGTTACTACAAGGGGTCAGTCTTAGGTGGAGAATAAGATTGAAAGTCAGCATCAAAATACTATAATACTGCATTTTCATTATTATATGTATTTTTCATTATTATACCATATTTTCAGTATTATACATATATATAATTTTGTCTCCTAATATTTTAAGTTGTAAAAATAACATAAAATTATGTGCAATCTGGGGGTAAAAGAAATGACCTATAATTCTTTATAATTATTTTTACTATTTTATATTGTTGCAATTATTGGATGCATACAATTACATATACTTACTTTTGACCTTTGGCTCTTCTGTCTTTTCCATGATGGTCCTTATAACTATGAAGTGGCTCATGAATGAGTGCACTGAAACTGATTAAGCCCGGTTCCTGGTGATGGAAATTTAACCTTTTTTTACTTTTGCAAAACAAATAATGCCTTACTCATATTCCTGTGTATGTTTTCCTAGATTTTAGATTACTTTTATGGGTTAGTCTGCTAGAAACAGAATTTTACCAGATCGAAAGAAAACTGTATTTTCTATTTGGGGTGTGGATGTTGGAAATTAAACTGGGAGCTTTGTGCATGCTAAGTTCATGCTTTATCTCTGAGGTACACCCTCAACTCCCCCGATTTTTTTTGTGGCTCTTAATACATATAGCAGAATTTGTCCAAAGTCTCATCCTGCTTTTCCTTCACACCAGCAACATATGAATGCTGCTCTTCAGCACTTTTGCTATCTCTGGCTATCGTAATTTTTAAGTTGCTGATTTAGTAAGTGGAAGAAAGTTTAATTTTTAATGAAAGCTTCAATATCTCTTTAAGCTGAGACATTTTCTTTGGTAGCTTTGACTGTGTAGTTGTGCAAAAACCAGCATTTTCCTCCATAAAAGCAGCAACATGCATGCATTTCTATCTACAATTCCAGTAAGAGAAATGGTGGATTTATTATATACTTTTGGAGGTTTTGTGGCATGTTTTGACTTTTTAAATGTATTCATTCGACTTTTATTGAACACTTAGTATCTGCCAGCCTCTGCTGCATATCCTGGAATATAAAGAGTAATAGACAAGGTGGGAGGGCGTTAGAAGCACAGTAGGCAGTATTTACAAAGGACTGTGCAGTATGATAAAGAAGAATATTTTCATACAAGTACAGTTGCTTATTATTTTGGAGATGAAAGGCACTATGTAAGTTATCTATTGCTGGGTAAAAAACTACTCTGACTCACAATGGCTGAAAATAACACCATTTCTCACTACAGTGTGGGGTGGCTAGATAGTTTTTTTCTGCTCGCTTTCATTGGGTACATTCATGCCGCATTTATCTGGAAAGAAGGCTGGGGCCAGAACCAGAGGGACATCCCAGATGGCTGGGCTTCTCTCTCCCAGAGGTTACTCAATCTCAAGAGACTAGATGAAGCCACACTAGAGTTTCAGGGGGCAAGCTCCAATGTGTAAGGACGTGTTTAGCCTCTGCTTGTGTTCTATGAACTGTGTCCTAGAGGCCAAGCAAGTCATATGACCAAGCCCAGCCTCTAGGTGGGAGGGGACTGTACAGGGATACAGAACCTAGAAGGTGTGATTCATTGGAAATTATAAAAATGATCTCTCATGGGTATGATTAGGGGAATGATGGGCACTGAATACTGATGCCAGATTGCTCTAGCCTTTGCTCTAGCCTTCACCTGCTAACTCCCTCCTGCTTTTTTTTTTTTTTTTAATAGATCTTCGAGAATGACTGGAAGTATTTTCATAGTTTTGGAGCTATGGAGTTTACATTTGTGTGAACATGCCGTACTCTGATTTTTTAAAAATATTTTTTAGCTGTAGATGGACACAATAACTTTTTATTTTATTTTATGTGGTGCTGAGGATCGAACCCAGAGGCTCACATGTGGGAGGCAAGCGCTCTACCACTGAGCCACAACCCCAGCCCCCTACTCTGATTTCTATCTTTAGAAAGTCCTGCGTGATATTGGACCTGAGAAAATTAGGACACAAATACAGTGTCATAGCAGGAAGATCATAAGAGGAGGAAATATATTTATTAAGAGTAGGAGAAATATTTATTGGGAATAGCAATAGCGTAGAGTTAGACTTCAATCATTTATCTGAAACCAAAGTTAGTCTTCTGTAAGACAGAAGGATGGAAGTCTGGAAGTGAAACGAGCGATAGCAGAACAGTGCACCTGATAACAAACCAGTAGAGAAGACCACATGTTCCTCTGATTTATTACTCCTGGGGTTACACTTTGAGGGAGGAGATGTCGGGGATCATGGGTGCTGGGCAGGAGTGAGCAAGGGAACATGGGAAGCAAAGAGCAGACTGAGCCGGTTGGCTCCACATCTGTGGCACCAACACTGAGGGTTTCTGATCACTGCTGGGGGGCAGCATGCTTTGAGCTTGAGGACTTGTCCTGGGGAGAGAGAGCAAGCAAGAGAGTTGATGGTGTGATGCAGAGACGATGGATAATGAAATGTAATTTAAATTCTGCATTTGTTTAGTGATTTAAAAAAAAAAAAAAAACACCAGCTCTGTCTTCCCCTCCTCATTTCTCCCTTTCATCTGGCTCTTTGTGGGTGGATTACTCTTCTGAAATGCCTACTTCCTTTCTCTTTTGTCTTTCTGTCTTGGTCCCTGGGGAGAATGGAAATTAGCTAAGTGTGATGGGTGTTCAGGAGGCAGGCTTTGGTCCTTGGCCAAGAGAGAACGAATTCCATCAAGAGTAGCCAAAAGTACCAGCTTCATAGCCCCCCTCCTTAGAGCTGAAAGGGTTTCTTTGTTTCTTCAATATCTCAAACCAGGGCACTAATATGTTTTAAGAAATCCATGATCAGACCCAAAGGCATCTCTCAAATCTACTCAATTATCAGTTAGCCTATCTGAAGCTCTGGGGAGGGGAAGTCAGATGGAGAATACATAAAGTAGAATAAAATGATGCCTTTTCTCAGGATGAATGTTTAGCCTTACGTGGGGGTGTCAGTCTTGCAACAGGAAGTTATATCATGAAAACAATAATCACAATGTAAAGCAGACTGCAATAAATGCTAAGTGGGGGTGTGTGGCCTGATGCTGTGGAGAGGCAGAGATGGACACCTGTGTGCAAGAGAAGACGTCTGGAGCGGTCCCCGAAGGATGAGATGGGGCTGAAAAGATACTGGAGTGGAGGACGCAGCCTGGGGCAAGAACACCCTGCAGGGCAGTGCCCAGTGTGGCCAGGGAATGGCTGGATTGTAGGAATTAAGAATAACAGACTTTGAGCCAATAGAAGAAAACTTAGGACTTTTTGAAATGAGTCTATTCCTTTCTGCACTAAATTCTTCTCTAAAACCACATCATTCATTCAAAAAAATGTTGAAATATTATTAATATCAGATCAACTAATTTTGATTCACAATATTTAAACAGCCTTATTGGTAATTTTATCCTCAGGACCTAGCACAGAGGTGACGAAGGGTAAGGCATCAGACCACACTAGGCATCTGGAATCCCCATGCACGCTGCGCAGGAGAGTTTTCACTCAACAAACGCTGGTTGCCCAGATGAATGGAAGTTATGGTGTGGCACCAAAGAGAAGCACAGTGTGAGACCTCACACAACGCAGGACATTCCCCCTCCTGATGGTCCAGGGCAGGTCAGCAGGGAGACCTCCTCCCAGTGATGGCACAGAGACTCATGTCAAAGGAGGGTCCGTCCTGGCACATCCTCCACAGTCAACAAGACAGGGAGGCAGGGATACAGCAAATGATCTACCACCTCTTAACACTTCTACCTGGAAGTGACACAGGTCACCTTTTCTCCCATTTCATTATCCAAAGCAAGTCATAAGATCAGACCTGACTTCAGTGGAAGCAGGGAAGAGAAAAGGAATCAGAATATTTGTGAACTGCTCTAATGATCACCATACTGGATCACTTACCTGGTGGGTTTCCTTAACTCAGCTTTCATCTTATAAGACAAGTTATGAAATGCATTTTTATGAATGAATATTGTGTAAATACTATTGAATCTATGCACATAAGCAAGAAGCTAATTCCTATACCAGAGTTTGACATGGACAAAGTCATTCCAGAATTTTCCTAACAGAATTCTCTGCTTGCTGAGCAAATCATGGGATTTTGCCTTGAATCACTTTAAATCTCTGCATTGTTTCCATGTCAAGGGCAGCCCACTTGGCATTTCTTGCCTCTTATGAGATGATAGCATTTACTCTAAAAACCTTGTTCAGTCATTGAACATCTTGCAGAAAATTTAGCTGGTGTAGACATATGCCTAGCGCTTGTACTAACATTTTCTATCTTCTATTCCGACACTTATTAGATGATTGCTTTAAAGCTATTTTTGAAGAGAGGACTTGAAAAAGGAGAATGGATCAATCACTGTTTAGCCTGCCAGACCCTCTTTGATGTACAGTAACCAAAAGTCATTCTCATCACATCACAGAAGGTTCAGGTGAGGAAGCTTGTGATCTCAGCTGAATTCTTAATACACGATAGGCTGTCTAGTGTCCCCACACAGGGGATGTCATTCAGTTTATAATAAAAGCTCAGTGCCCTTATTGCTGTTACTATACACAGCCGACTTACTATACACCATCTATTGTATTTTTTTGGATGAAAGAAAAAGTATTAGATTAGGTCCTAACTGCCTTTCGGTGTCTACTTAACCAATTCCCTGTGCTAATTAGCATCTGGGTACTCTAATAGGGCAACACCCTGGGCAATTCCTAGTCTTCCTCACATAGCCCCCTCCATAAGACTATTGTCCCCTTGGGATGATAAACTAATTATGCCCATTTCATGGTAAACATGAGGCTGTTTTCAAAGGCCTTGGAACATGCTGGCCATCTCATTGTATTAGCCATCAATTGGAATCACAGAATAAAGTCAAACAAGGTCTAAAGATAGCTTTGTATATTGACCTTTGCTGGAAGAAATGCTCAATGGCTGAGAGAGTTCATAGATAACCTAGTTTCTCATCCTCTCAGCCTCTTACAACAATAACGAACGCACTTGCCACCTCAGCAGACATATTATATAATCAATACTTAGATGGCCATTATTGCTGTTGGGCATAACAAATGCATTCAAAAGGCAGAAGAATCTTCTGGAGACTCTCATTCTGTCAACCAGGGCAGTCCTTAGGGAGAGTTTCCCTCCAAAAGCAGACAGCCGGAGGAAACATTGACAATGTCAGGCAGAGTTTCTAGGACACCAAGCCACCAGGGTCTCTGCCCTCCCCCAGCAGGCTCCTGGACATAGGACCAACTCTTGCTGATGCATCAAAGGAGTTATTTAGGGTGTCCAAATATTTCCTTCACTGTTTTGTTTAAGGGTTTTCCCCGACTCCTGATGTTAGGAAGAGCAGAGATTGAGCCTTTCTGTTATCATAACCACATGATAAATAAGTGCTCACAAGGAAATTGAAGATATCAAATTTTTAAAAACTCTCTGGTAATATAAATGAATATTTTCCATCTTAAAGATGGGTAAAAGAATCTGATATTTCTCCAATAATTTCAATCAATGACTTTCAACAACATTGCCAAATGGAACAGAGTAAGGAAAACACTCATTTAAAGATCATTTATGGTTTGAGTCTCAATAAGACCTTCTCAGAATTTGATTTATTAATTTGAGAAAGTAGAGATAGAGTTGACTTTTCCAGTGAATTTGTTTTTATTTTCTAGTGTCTCTAGATAGTTTTGTGCAAGGCC